>NW_024080642.1:2137129-2507721 GCF_003009895.1 Hyaena hyaena | reverse complement strand
CCCACAGCTTAGAAAGGAAGTATGATTGCAAACGGTCATGGAACGTGTAATCTCAAGTCAGATTCTTAGAGCCAGAATGACCCAAAAGGTCCTTTAATCCAACCATTTTGTTTAACAGAGGAAAACACTTGGGCCAGGAGAGGGTAGGTGTAATTTACCTAAGATTATAATCTGGTGGTCTAAATCAATTTAATGTACCCTCCTCCCTTTACCTTCCAAGATAAATAATTCTAAGTTACTAAACCAATAATTATAGAGATGATGATGATGATGATGATGATAATGATGTAACATGTGTTGTATGCTTACCGTTGCCAGGCACCATGTTGAATGCCTTTCACAGATTATTTCATTTAAACTTTAAAACAAGCCTAGAGGCACATACTTTTATTATACCCATGTTAGAGATGAAGAAACTGAAGCCTGTTTAAGCCACTGACTAGAGGTCACATAAGCAACTGGGTGAAAGAGTGTATTCCTTTAGCCATACATTCCATACTCACTGAAATTTGATACTCCTGTTGTGACCCGAAGCACTTCCTGAATCATCATTACATAAATTACCTTCAGTATCCTCATAGATCATATTTGGTCATAGAAAACCAGGGTAACCCATTTCTCAAAAATATCAGAAAACAGATTATAGCTACCTTCTCACGAGTAGGACTAACAGACTGTTTTCGTATTCCCCATACTCCAAGCAAGCTGGATTGTCTACAGAAAGGCCAAGTCCATCTGACATAACCTTGAAAAAAACAAATCCTTGTTTGGTATTTAAAGGACTTCTCAATATTTTCTACATATATTTACGTTGTCTGCCAAATACTTTTTAACCTTACCAGTGATAGCAGGTGGTCTGGAATATTCTGAAATAGTATAAAGTGGTAGCAGAGGAATTTTTGTAAATTTTTTTATGTTTATTTATTTATTTTGGGAGAGAGCATGAGCAGGGGGAGGAACAGAGAGAGAGAGAGAGAGAGAGAGAGAGAGAATCGAAGCAGGCTCCTCACTGTCAGCACAGAGCCTGACGTGGGGCTCAGTCTCACAAATCATGATATCATGATCTGAGCCATAATTAAGAGTTGGATGCTTAACCAACTGAGCCACCCAAGGTGCCCCTTAAATTCCCCTTCTTAAGCCAAGTTCTCTGGACCACAGTCCAGACAGATCAGCCATTCTCTGAATTCTTCTAGTTCTTGTCATCTTTATGGTTCCTTAGATAATTATTCATGTTCGCACCTCACTCACATCTTTATTCTCTTAAATAATTGTGTTTATTTTTTATTACTTTTAACTGATCACATTTTATTATCCCCACCTGCTCAAATAAGAACCTTGAAGAAGGCAGAAAAGAAACCAAGAAAAATATTTATCTGGAACATAGCTGTTTAACCTTTAAATGACTCTATGAGGAAGATGGTGGAATCCTTGACTTTACAGATAAAGAGACAAATTCACATGTGTTTGCCCAGCGTCAGGGCGCCTGGGAGGTTCAGTCGGTTAAGTGTCCGACTTCAGCTCAGGTCATGATCTCACGGTTTGTGGGTTCGAGCCCCACGCAGGGAGGGCTCCGTGCTGACAGCTTGGGGCCTGGAACCTGCTTCAGATTCTGGGTCTCCCCCTCTCTCTCTGCCCCTCCCCTGCTCACACCCTGTTTCTCTCTAAAAAATAAGTAAACTTTTACGAAAACCACTTAAAAAAAAAAAAGAGTTTGCCCAGTGTTATGTCACTGTTAGGGACAGATTGGCATTTGTACCCAGGACCATCTGATTCACAAGCACATGTTCTTTTTACTGCCCTAAACCACCTCAGGGTTTCCATCTTGATTCCTTTCCAGCAAAGAGCCGTGTGTGTTAGGAGCGTAGTGAGGACCTAACCCGTATTGGCTTCATGGTTCCTTTCCTTTTCAGCTTTTCACTATTAATACTTCTGCCAGAATGTAAGCAGAGAAGATGAACTCTAAGTTATTAAATTACCCATTTCACAAAGGGCTTAATAGAGAAAGAAATGGAAACTTTTAGCATAAATATGGGGATTTGATATCATTTTAGATGGTTCCCGTGCACAGTTCCCACTTGCTCTTCTTACAGATTGCCACCCCCCCCCCAAAAGTTATTCTTCAGAGTTTCACTTTGCTTTTTTAGAAAATGCCATCCAAAGCATTGGAAAATATAGGCTGTGAATTGGCTTCAGCCAGAAATGTTTCCTCTTTCGTGACTTCACTTAAAATGTTTTAAAAACCCACATGGTTCCTCTTTTCATTTAGCTGAAAAAGGCATTAGAGAAGGAAAAACCCCAAACAGGAACATAATTATAAGCCTATTTTAGTTTGTAAGATTAATTTTGAGAGGTTCATAGTTTCTTTGATCAATAGGAGGATCATAAAACGTTCACTACATGAGATCTTTTGCTTGTCATCTAAGGGTTACAGCAGTATCAAAACCAAATTCTGTTTTTTACCTATCTTATCTCTCTTTCCCAATCTTCAGTTAGCCGTCTGCCCTCCCGGCATCTGCTACATCAGAATGTTAGAATCTGTTAGAATTCTGCAGCAAATCAGAACAGTCCAGAAAAGAAAGAGTGGGATTTAAAAGAGGGGGCCTAGTAGTGAAGAAACTTTTAACTTTTCTAACGCAGAGAAGTGAAGGTGGCCGTTACTACCAGCACAGAAAGTTACTACAGAAACATATGTAGGTTTTTAAAAAAAATATAAACCAATAAAGAGTGCAAAGAAATTAAAAAAAATAGCACCAAAGAGAAAAATAAAGCAAAAATTAAAGGAAGCAGCAAATACATGGAAAAGGAGAAGGTCAGTGGACTAGAGAAAGTATTGAAAAGTTACGAAAAGTTGAAGAAAAAGTGGTGGTTATGTAACTAGCAAGAACGTAGGGTCGATGATTAGAGTGGGCAAAATGAGAAAGAAGTTGGGGGAGACATTGAAGCGGATGAAGGAGAGTGCCACCAAGTGCTGTCCTCTGTCACTGGCCTGTATCTGCGGAAAGACCTGCCTTCCCGAGATGGAGGACATGACTCACCCGACTTCTCAAACACACTTGTCTTTCATTTCACGTTCCTCTGTCTGTTCTAAGGATCCTTAAGATCCTTTTGACATTTTTTCCCTGACACTGTTCAGAAGCATACCTGCTCATTATTCAAAAGAATCCATGCACATAGCATAGCATTTTTCTAAAAATCCCTTAGTCTGCTGCTCAAGCACATCCCACATTTTTCTACCTTCATATGCCAGGATCTTGCTCATTATTATAGGTTGGCAACTTTGAGGTCAAAATCTGTGATTTCACTCCTTTGCTTTCCCTGACCATTTAAAAATGTTTTAAAAGAAGAAGGAAAACATCAGCTGTATTTTAACTAAGTATATACAGGCAGTTATAGTGAAGTAGGAGCCTCATATATTAAACATGTTCTTAACAATATAATGGCATAAGTATATAAAGAGTCTATTTAGGGGCGCCTGGGTGGCTCAATTGGTTAAGCGACCGACTCTTGATTTCAGCTCAGGTCATGATCTCCTGGTTTGTGAGATCGAGCCCTAAGTTGGGCTCCGTGCTGACAGTGCAGAGCCTGCTTGGGATTCTCTTTCTCCTCTCTCTTTCTGCCCCTCCCTCCCTCACGTCTCGCTCTCTAAATAAATAAGTTTTTAAAAAGAAAGTCCAGTTAAAATTGATTCTGTTAAGTTGGCTATGATAAGAAATAGGTCATTTAAAGAGAATCATGGAGATTCAGAGAGCATATTCCTGAGAAAAAGTCAAGTATAGGTAATAATAATACCTGAATTATTATGAATTTGATATTATTACTACTTTGATGTAATAAGTTACAATATAGACAGCTTAAAATTTATTGTAGTGTATCTCCAGCTGGTTAAGTTAACTCACGAAAGGAAGAAAACACCAGTTCTGTGTCTTAAGGAAGACTGGCAAAGGAGATTAACCTTGAACTATAATAGGAAGTATTTGGTGACTTTTATCAGTAAGAATAGCTATCATTTACTGAGTACCCACTAAATGTTAGGTACTATCCTATTTTGATGAGCAAGGTAGTATTACCTTCATCTTATAGATAGAGAAACTGAGACCCAGAGATGTGGGGTAACTAGCCAGAATGTCACAGTTGCGAATAAAGGCACTGTTAAAGAAATCATGCCAGTCGTGTACCGAGCCATTTCCTTCTGTTACGAGTCACTATATATGCTGCACTGTCTTTCATAGTAAAATTATGAAGCAGGAATGTTTTATGAAGGAAGGAGACGTGGGATCTCTGAGAACAGATATGTAAATAACTTTTGGAGGCTGCCTTGAGTAAATGGTAGGGAAAAAAACTACTTAGTCCTCTTGAGTAAATGGTAGGGAAAAAACCACTTAGTCCTCTGATTCTGTGAAAACAGTTGTGGGAATTTTGAATGGTTACCTTGGAAGCTATCATATTTGAGGTGACTTAAAGATTGGACATTGAAAGCCATCAGATTTATATTTAACAAGTTTGAACTTATTCAGAATTCATAATTTCCTTCTAAGTAGAGTTACATAGGAATTAATTGGAAAAAGACAAGTACTATTAAACTCACAAGTACTATTTCTTTTTATTTTTTTAACATTTATTCCTTTTTTGAGAGACAGAGAGACAGTGTGAGTGGGGAAAGGACAGAGAGAGAGGGAGACACAGAATCCGAAGCAGGCTCCAGGCTCTGAGCTGTCAGCAGAGCCCAACGCAGGATTTGAACTCACGAACCGTGAGATCATGACCTGAGTGGAAGTTAGACACTTAACTGATGGAGCCACCCAGGCACCCCATAAACTCACAAGTACTATTGAACTGACCCTTTAAAATTATAGAGAGATAAGTCTTGTCTAAAAAATGATAAAAATCTTTATTTTCAAACTGAAGTAATAATTACTTAGAAAAAATCCAAAGTGGACTTCTATAAGGGAAAGTCATAACTATTTATGAAATGTTGAAATAGAGCATCACCCACTATGAATTTGTTCTGTGATATTACAAGTCCTATATAAACTAAACTCTTTGCAATTTTTATTTTGGAGGATATTTACTTTATAACTGCCCGGTTTACTCACAGAATATTCTATTTTTGATCCTGTGAGAGTTTTTTTCCTATATTTATCTTCTACCATTTACTAAAGGCTCAGATGATAATGTGTGGCATAAATACGTAGATGATATGAATACATGTACACACATTTTATCAAAAACAGTTTTGTCTTAGTGAGCTTTAAAAATGAGCCAATAAAATTCTTATTAAACATAAATTAAAAAGTATTACTTAAATATAAAATTGTTAAATATAAAATTCTGTATGTGTAAAAACTAAAGCATATGTAATAATGATAGTTGAGTATGTCATCTAATCTCCTTTGCTTTCTTTTTAAATTAAGTGAAGGGGAAGATGACCATTTTTACCATGGGAACTAAAGGGGATTAAAAACTAAGTCTATGGATTATGTTACAGATAGGAAAATTTTATAAGAAGCAAGTTAGAACTCTTAACGGTTGGCATTTGGGGCTTATAAATTCAGTCATACCCCATGGATTCTAGTTTTACTTCTAACCCTATAGCTTTATCCACCATGTTTATAAGTTTCTGTCTTTGAATCATAGAACTAAGGCTAACTAACTGTTGTGATTGAATAAACTTAAAAGGGCTTATATTATACCAACCTAGCTGAACACTTTTCTCCAAGGCAAGCTCAACACTGAACATTTTTTTAATAAACTTTTTTTAAATTTTTTTTTTTTTTTTTTTTTTTTCTGAGAGAGAGAGAGAGAGACAGCGTGAGCCAGGGGAGGGTCAGAGAGGGAGGGAGATACAGAATGTGAAGCAGGCTCCAGTCTCTGAGCTAGCTGTCAACACAGAGCCCAATGCGGGGCTCGAACCCACGAACCGTGAGATCATGACCTGAGCTGAAGTCGGACGGACGCTTAACCGACTGAGCCACCCAGGCGCCCCATCACTGAACATTTTTAATACCATGCAGTGAAATTACAAAACTGTTAATAGATATCTTTAGGCTAGCAGAGTTTATGTATAAAACGCTAACAGCAGTTTAGTTTTAAAAATAAATTTCATACACAACAAAGATCAAACCAGATTGCCTGTGTGAAAGTGTTCTTACCTCAGCTGTTAACTTCTTTTTGCAGAATGCTAAATTCTTGTTCTAACTGGACATTTTGCCGATTTGGCTAAGAAAGCAAAAGGGGTGGTTCAGTTCAGATTAAAAATGGTCCTGTAGCCAAACTGAACTGCTTTCTGCAGAAAAAGAGGAAGTTGATGGATAGTTGGTTCAGGAAGTGCAATAAGCCACAAGATGACTAAGAGAGGCACTACTTTAACAAACCTTATTTTGAAACGCGATTTGCAGCTCTATGATTTGAATGCTTTTAATTAATATTGGTAAGTAAACATTTGAGACTCTCTAGTCATGTGATTATAGAATTTAAATATTTAGAATAGAACTGTAGAGGAAACTCACATATTCTAAGGAAAAACTACCTATTGGGTTATTACCCAAAGTGAGATTTCTTTTCGTAAAAAGCAAATGGTGTATTCTGTTGACTTGATCACCTTTTTTGCAGGTTGCTGTACTTCTGAGTCATCACTTCCTTCTCCGGAGAAATTTGTTTCTTACGGAGCTGTTGTGAAGATTAAATAAGATAATGTGTCTAAATGCCTCACACACAGTAGGTAGCCGGTAGGCATTGACCTTATTTCCTCCTACATAATTTAGACAAAGCCGAGGTAAACTTAGAATCAAATATTTTTTGGACTAAATACTTAATGATTTTGAAGTTCAAGTGCACAACTCTTTGATTACCCACAAAGTAGGTACTTCTCAGTGGAAGGTAATATAAATTGGGAATCATTATTTAAATAAATTAAGCAAAGTATATTGAAAAGAGAACGCGTCAGTCTGAATAAAAATTTTCTTTGGACAAGTCACCTTATAGCCTCTTTCCTCAATTGAGAAAGGGAGATCATAATTCCTAACTTGTAGATCTGTTACGGGATTAAACGTAAAGTGCCTCGGATAGCACCTGTTACAGTAGAAACAGTAAGGATTAAGCCATGCCCTGCTTTTTCCTGGGCACTGCAGAGGATCCCAGACTGTTAAGACCTCGTTCTTAACATCAAGGTTACTTATAACCTGGTACAAAAAGAATCATTTCTGTTTCTAAGGGGTCCTACTATAAAGCAGAATATAATCAAAACACTAAACTTTTGATTCATCACTATGTTAAAATCCCCAAATTAAGCGTGTGGACCATAATACCCAGGTGTCCAAAACAAAAATGTCTTTGTTCAAAAATCACTTTTAAAATTTGAACTCAAAACATATCTTAATGCATCATGTTTAAACACTGTCAAGTTTGAAAAGGAGCCACTTTGGTTTGTTCATGAGCTGCCATTGGATTGCGTCATTCTGAGGGTGTGTATTTAATGAGGGAGTGATGAATTTTAGGTATTTCTACCATAGAAACTTTCTGTTTTGTCAGAAAACGTTTGACCTGTATGCTGAATATGAAAGTAGTTTCCTAGTTAATTTCTTATTCTTAAAACGGTGCTAACTTGTTTCAGTCTCCTCTGACAAGTACATTTGACTCCTGATTCAAGGAGCTCTTTGTGTTCCCGCTAGTTGTTCGAGTACACGATCTCACATTATTAATTTGTATAAGGTGGGAGCTCTGCTCAGTTTCTTGGCCAGTCTGGTCCTTTGTACCCCCTGAGAAGGGATCTGGATATCACCGTGGCTGGCATGAGTGTTCTCTTGCTTCCCCTTTTTCCTTTTTTGACATTTGGCTTTATCTAGAATGCTATGGTTATAATTTTTTAACACATTGGCAATAAATTGATCATAAAATTGATGCTTTGGTTTTTTTCCCCTCTCATTTTAAGATGTAACCTAGATCTTTAGAGCCATGGTACCTGTAAAAAGTGAATTTGATGGCCAAGAGCAGCATCACCTAGAGAATTAATGCAAAAAATTACCAGTGCCTGGAGGTCACCCCATTCCAGCCGATCAGAAAGAGAGGGTGGGAAATAGGTATTGGCTAGTTTTAAAAACTCTTCAGATGATTCTGATACACAGTCAAGATGAGAATCACTAACCTAAAAGGGAGAATAAAATTGTGATCATACTTGACAAAAATCTATAAAATATTTTCTTAAATGGCTAGCATATTGCCCCAAATAAATACTCAGTAAGGAATGAGATTTTTTTTAATGTAGCTTGGTCTTTAGTTAGTATGCCCTGATCAGTTTTAGTAGTCAGTTGGAAAGGCTCTCAAACCAACTTTTGTAATGCATTTAACTGAAGGTGGCAGTCTTGATTTAAGTGTAAGTCATTATTTTACTTGAACCCAGTTTCTTGAAAGGTTAAACAATTACCTGGAGTACCCTGTTTTCCAAATTAGAGCGAACACATACCCATCTTTCCTTTGCTTCTGTCACATCGGACAGTGGAAGGAAGGGAGGGAAGGAGGGAGGGAGGAAGGAAGGAAAAAAAGATCATTTGTTAAGAAGTCAGAAAATTAATCACCCTTTGGATATTTGCTATAAATGGTCCAATAAGCAGTATTTGTAGAACAGAGGTACACTGCAGTTCAGATATGCTGTACATTTACACTTGGCGTTCGTGGTGGCTACAATCGCCTCTGTTTCAGTGAGGTGCGATTTCTTATGGAAATCTTTACACTGTGTTCTCTAAGATAATAACATGAATACAAATAATATATGTAGTCAGTTTTATTCTAATGAGTCTTAATTTAGGATACAAAATTAAAAGTTTTAATTAAATATTTGTAGTAGAAAAACATTTTCTTATGTGTGCCATGCATAGAGATGAAAACATCTAGCATAAAATTAGCTGTGTTGATACATGAGCTGGTACCGATTGCGTTGCGTTCGGCAGAGGCACCATTAAACTACAGTTCAACTCTGTGCGTTAGGAATTTGGCTTCTGTTAGATGTTGAAGCAGATGTTTGCCTCGAAGGGCACACAAAACTCTTGGAAGTTTAATTACATTCAGACAACGACCACCTAACTACTGTGGCTGGCCAGGACATATTTAATTGTTCCCTTCTTCCTCCATTAATCAGTCATTTCCTCCAGCTCGTCTTTAAAACCTTCTCCACTTTCTTGGGTGTTTTATTATTTGCTTTTTTAGATATTCAGTGTTGGAATACAAGTGCACAGTCTAAGTATTTGAGAAGGTGAGCTGAATTCCCCCCCTTCGCTCGCACCTGCTTAATTCTGAATTGCAGGCCTGCTTGTGTCCACACAGTTTAGAGCCCCGGACCAACTTGGCATTGAGTATCACAGCGACTTCATTTTTACTTCATAAGCTTTCTCATCGCTGCTTCGTGTGTGTCCCTACTAACACTTTTGTCAGTTAGGGGGGTTTCCAGCTCCTCCTCCATCTTTCCTTTCCCTCGTAGCTAGGAGGGTCCCGGGAGACTGCAGCACAAGGTTGGGCCCCGTGAGCTGGTGCTCTCTTTTCCAGGTGTCTGATTCAGCAGCCCACAGGCCGCCGCTTGCCAGAAAGTCGCCGTTGGTTCTCGGCTGACGCTTGCCTACTTGTTTTGATCGTCTGAGAGATGAGACTTTGTTTGCCAGAACTACAGTCGAAAGAAATAGGAGGGTGCAGATGAGAAAAAGCACTGCAATGATAATCAAGCAAATTAGCATAGCCATTTTGTTGCTGTTTTCCTCACAGACCCCTTTCTTGAAAATTTCATGGTGGCTTTTGCTTGCGTTTTCCATGCTCTGTACTGTCGGAGAGCCGTTCCTGACGACAGAAGGCCTAGAAGTCTCCGGTTCCCACTGAGAAGTTAGAGAGAGGGCAGGAGATGACGTGGCTCTTTCAGTCGTGTTTGTAGAATTACCCTCTTTATCTACGGCAGAAGGGGGAGGGCTGCTGTTCATGTTTTCATTCTGGTCTCTGCCCGCCTTAGTTTGAATATCTGGATCCCAGACCGTAGTGCCGTTAGCCCACAGGTGGGTATAGTTTGCTTTTGCTCCGGGATGCAAAGAAAAAACTGTTGTCATCACAAAGGCAAGGTGCAGGTAACGTCCCACTGTCTCCATATCCGTGAGCACACTGGTAATCTGTTGGGACAGCAAGGTCAGGTGTTAGTTTGTGAAAGAATAACCGTTCCTGCTTTTCGTGATTGTAGTGGACAGCTGATACGTCACAGGTAAGCCACACACTCATGCCGAATGCTTGCTATCCTGTTGGAAGGCCTTCTCAACTGACTTTTTCTATTAGGTTATGTCTAAAGAATCCGTTTGATCTCTGTTATTCTTTTAAATGCTAGAAGTTCGCATTATAAATACCTACGAATCATTTTAAACTGAACGCTGTGGTTTTGTGTAGTTCTCTCCCGCTCAAGCATGCTGAACTTCAGCTTTGAGTTGACAACTTCTGCTTTTACTTTTCTGATTCCTCCTTCCGCCCCCGCCCCCGCCCCAACCATTTAAGGATCTTTCTTGCAGAAACTCCCCACACTTAACAAATGTGCCACCCGTCTTCGTGTGGGCCTTGAGCGTTTTGCTTTAAGTAGGAAAAGAACGTGCAAATGGCTTTTTGGGCTTGGGTTTGGGAGTTGAGAAAGGGGAAGTGTGGTAGCCACCAAAGGAAAAGAGTTTCAAATAGGAATTCAAGATGTTCTTTTCTCTTTCCGGGTGTTTATCTTGAAGCTGAGACTAAAGCTAGTGCTTACAAATCTACTCCTGGCTATTTGTGAAAGCACTTACACGGTGTTGGCTCTCTCTCTTCGCCTCCGTAGCCCCTGACTTCTTGTGGCTTTCTGAAGGCAAAGGCACGCCAGGTTTTTCAGCCTAAAAATCTGGCATTACGGTGAAAAAGAGGCAGATTTCTTCTGAATAATCCCAAAAGTTCAACAAATTTATTGCCTTTTTTTCATCATCACTTACGCCCAGCATGTCTTTTTTGAATCTTTTGACACAATTTTTTAGAATACGTGATACAGGAAAATAGAGACACCAGGATTGTGGGGATTTAGGCTGAAGTGGGACAACAAGACAGATCTTGAGTCTCAACATATAAATAAAAAAGATGAGCGTTAGTTGTGGCTTCGGACTCCTTGAAAGCAGTGCAAAAGGAGACCGACCAGTCTGTTCCTAATTCTCATTAGCCACCGTACGATTGAAGATTTAAACCGAGCTGGCATATCTGTCCCAGGCGCTGATGAACCAGTGGGAAAGATTTCTCACCGTTATCGAGTGATCTCTGGTGTAGTAATATTCTGTTTGGAGCTACTTTTGTAAGAGCGTCTTACTGTTATCATTTGTCTGAGATAACTGGAAGCAAAACCTTTATTATTCTCCTGAGATCGACTCAGTGGAGTTGCCTGTTTAAGATCTTTATTTTATTGATGTTCTTCTCAAACCTAAATGTGCATGGGAGTTGTTTGTTTGTTTGTTTGTTTGATGTGGATTCTGGTGCTGTAAGTCTAAGAGGGACCTGAGATCTGCATTTCTGACCTCCTCCCAAGTAAGACGGATGCAGCTGCTAGCCATGCTTTTTTGAGTTTTGAGGTTTTATAAGAAATAGTTGCTATATGTCATTGGATAATATTTGGATGCTGTTGATATACAGAAATTAAGAATAACAAATGTGATACGTTCTTATGCAAACAAAAGTAGCTTATAATAAACGAACTGGCAACTAACCACTGATGCAGTATTTCCTAAAGGAAAATAAGGAGAATTAAGATTACTTAATAGACACTTGAAAGGTTTATACACTGACTTCTATAAAATAGCATTCCGCTTCACTTTTTAAGTTGAATGACCTCAGTCTTTGGATACTCTACGATTCTTCCACAAAGAGAAATATTTTATTTTGGGTTAGCAAGTAATTTCCATCCTTGCATCCCAGACTAGCCTATTGCATTCAATGCTAAAGTGATTTAAAGTGGGTTATTCTTACCACGTTAGTTCATTAACGATGTAGTATTATGCATCGCGGTGTCCGTACTCATTTTAGCAGTGCTTACCACGGGGGAGATAATAGGCCCGCTGTGGATTGTCTTCGGCCAGATGTACCGTCGGCCCCAAATAAACAAGCTGGGAACAAAACGAGACTTTCTCTTGCCCTTACAGATGCCTGAGAACAGAGGACTGTCTCTGTATTCCTGATCTATGCCATAGAAGCCAGGTTATGTTATCAAAAGTTCCCTTTATCTCTGATCATTTTTCATAAAATTTACAAGGCCTGAGTATTAGGAATGAGAACTTTATTTTTTAAGCTTTTTAAATAACAAGTAAAACTTTTCAATTCACTGTGGAGTCTAAACTCAGGTCCTTTCTAATCCTAATAAAAACTCTATGTCGATGATAAATCTTTCCATTTGTAACTTAGATGTTAATAGGACAGAAAACAAGAGCATACATTTTCAGTCACTTATGGTTCTACTTTATTAGTAAGATTCTTAGGTATTATTTGAAAACACCTCCTGGAATAGTAATCTGTACGAGGTTATGAGTAAGAAGGCATAAGAAAAGCCATATATACGACCTACCTTACAAATTCTTGGTCAGAATCTGATTTTAACCTGATTTTAATAAAAGCCGCTTCTTTTCTTGTCTTGAAGCACAGCTCCCAGTAACTTAAAGCAGAATAGACTTGGAGAATATGAACTTTAAAGTAAATCTGCAGTTAAAGAAAAGGATATGTACAGCTAGCTTTCCACTTTTAAAACCAGACCACAGATGACACATTTCCTTTCTGCGGCAACTAAAGCACATGTCACAGGGGGGAAAAAAATCCAACTTGTCCAGTTGGCCACTGGCATGACAGGAGGCTTTGTACAACTAATCTCCGCCTTCAGGGCAGGGAGGGCTTTCCACTCCGTGCCTTTGACCTTTATGCTCATTGTATATGCCTGCTGTGTGCTTTTGAATGTTGTATTCGTATCATTCAAAAGGAGATGGAAGGGTATTTTTCCTGCAGCACTAAAATCTTCTCTGAACGTTTCCTTTGTGTACCACAGACAGATTTGATGACACGAGCTAGGAGACCCAGGGTACTGGTCAGATAATAGACGCACTGATGCACATAACCAACCTCTCAAATTGTGGAACTACAAAAGACTTGAGAAAATATCTAATGAATTTAGATTATATGGGGCAGAATATACTTCTGTGTTGTTGAGTGTACACACACAAAGACCCTCGCGCGCACACTCCTCGAAGGCCCTGTCATCACTGCATATTCAGTGTATCTAAATGGACTTCATTTTCCCTCCAAAAGTGGCTGCCCCTCATGTTCATGATAGCAACATTCTTTGTGATCTCAGACGCTTGATATACAGCAAGTCCTTTTAATTCAAGTCCTTTCTTTCAGCCCTGACCAGAACTTGGATCATGTTGGCTCTTCCTTCATATTCTTGAATTGGTTTCTTTTTTTTTTTGTTTCTAAACTGTCACTGTAGCATTTAGATCCTAGTAGGCCATACCTAAACTACTACAGTATCTTTTTGTTTTTTACCAGCCCTGACTTCTTCAGGTATCTTGTATACATCACTTCCTTTGATTGTATCACTTCTTTCTTTAAGAATATAAAGTTGAATAACTCCCCTAACACCTATAGCAGTGAATCAGAAATATTCGTGTACATAAATATCAGATGAGAAGGTTGTCGAAAAACAGAGAAAATTGCTGGGCCTCCCGGTACAGATTCACACGTAGAAGGTCAGGATGGGCGCCGGGGAGCCAGACTGCGTTCATAGCAGGTGCCACAGTTGGTTGTGATACTGGGCTCCGCGAGAAATACCGGAGAAAACTCAAACCTCTTAGTTGAAAACTTTTCGATCTCTTCACAACTTAGCTATTACGTATTTTTCAGGCTTTCTCTCTTTTTTTTAGTAAAGTTAAGCTTTCCATTTTATTTGATTTTGTTCTTTAATTTTTATTTAAATTTCCAGTTAACCTGCGGTGTAATGTTAATTTCAGGTGATTCAGCACTTTACAACACCTGGTGCTCGTCACAAATGTGCCCCTTAATCCCCAGCACCTATTTAAGTGCCCACCCCCCCTTCCTCTCCAGTGACCATCAATTTGTTCTGTATAGTTAAGAGTCTGTTTTCTGGCTTGCCTCTCTCTTTTTCTCCCCTATGATTGTTTGTTTTGTTTTTTAAATTCCACATATGGAGTGAAATCATGTGGTATTTGTCTTTCTCTGACCGACTTATTTCACTAAGCATAAAACACTCTAGCTGCATCCACATTATTGCAGATGACAAGATTTCGTTCTTTTTTTATGGCTAATATTCTGTTGAAATATATACCACCTCTTCTTTATCCATCTGCAGTTGATGAACATTTGGGCTCTTTTCCATAATTTGGCTATTGTAGATACTGCTGCTGTACACATCAGGGTTCATCAGTGCTGTAAACATCGAATTAGTATTTCTATATCCTTGGGGTAAATACCTACTAGCACAGTTGTCCAGCTTTATCTCTTAAAACCCTTCATCCAGCTAAACTAGCTGACTGCTGCCTCAGCACACCTAGGTATCTGTTTCTTTTCCTCTTTAGAGGCCTCTTTCAGGTCTCCGCATGAGGCGCACCAGTCCCTCCTCTTGTCAAATTCAAGGTTTCTCCTGCCCGCTTGAGCCTCAGCATCCTCTGTGTCGCTTTCACTGGCTACCCAGTTTGTGTTCATATCTCCCTCTTCTGAACTTTTTCTCTGCTATTCATTTGATAAGTGGTTATGTACGACCTCATACCTTTTCTTTCATCTTAAAATATTTTATTTTGGGGCGCCCGGGTGGCTCCGTCATTTGAGCATCCGACTCGATTTTGGTTCAGGTCATGATCTCAGGCTCTTGGGATCAAGCCCTGTGTCGGGCTCTGTGCACTTGGCATGGGGCCGGCTTGAGATCCTCTCCCTCTACCCCTCCCCCTGCTCATGCATTCTCTCCCTTTCTCTCTCTCAAAAAATTATTTTAAAGTCATTTAACTTATATTTTTATCTTATTTGCTTCCAACAAGATTTGTTGTTTTTTTTTTTAAACTCTGAGGTAAGTAAGGATCAGAGCCTCGCACTACCAGCGTCATCAAGGATAGAACTTTGGGCCAAGTTAATGCTATTCTCACTTGCAGGTCTAGTAGTGTGTTCTTCAGGGCTTTCTGGTGGTCTTTGCCTTGGCTGTTCTCACACTGGTCAGCATTCTTTTGATTTGTAAGCGACCTATGACCTAATGTGGCTTAATCAAAAAAAAAAAAAAAGGAATTTATTGGCTGACACAACTGAAGAGTCCAGGGATACATGTGATCTCAGGAGAGGGCTTATCTAGGACCCTAGTGAAACGGCTGGGGCCCCAGTCTCTCCCTTCGTCTCTCTGCTCCATTTCTTCAATTTTTAGCAGGCTTTTCCTTCATATGTCAAGATATGAGCTAACAACTCCCAGGGCAGTGTGTTCCTCTCGTTTATAAACACCAGGAAAGAAGTCGTCTCAATTCCCAACTAAAGCCAAAGTCTTTGAACTGGGCCTCTTTGGCCCTTATTGTCCTGATTTGAGTCATGATCATCGCTGAACCACCGTGGTCTAGGTGGGGTGAACAAATTGACCAAAGCCGTCCAGGTCACTCCGGGACCCCAGGGGGTCATTCCCCCCCCAAGGCAGTTCACCTGGGAAGTTCCTCGGGCCTTGAGGCAGCCAGCCAGTGTTCACTGCCTTCCCCCGCTTGTCTGCGGTGTGCAAGTTTGTTGTTGCTCAGAAGTTTTTGAATTGGAGACTTGTCTCTTCCGTTTTGCTTCAGCCTTTCTTCCCAACGTCTAAAAAACAAAAAATCTAAATACGACTTAGACTTTATTTAATTGTTTTATATTAGTTTTCACTAGAAAGCTAATCAGAAAATTAAAAGAATGGAATAGATTAGTAGCATCTGTAATATTTATTCAGAACCCTCTTAACCATCTGTGCCCTCTTTTGGTCACCTGCCTTAGGTTTAAAACTGGTCAGATCAATGGTGATTTGCTGATTTACCACGTCTTGCTGACCTTAAAGCCATATTATGCAAAGCCATATGAAATCGTAGTGGACCTTACTCACACCGGGCCTAGCAATCGCTTTAAAACGGACTTCCTCTCCAAGTGGTTTGTTGTGTTTCCTGGCTTTGCTTACGACAACGTCTCTGCAGTCTACATCTATAACTGTAACTCCTGGGTCAGGGAGTACACCAAGTACCACGAGCGGCTGCTCACGGGCCTCAAAGGCAGCAAGAGGCTCATTTTCATAGACTGTCCTGGGAAGCTGGCTGAGCACATAGAGCACGAGCAACAGAAGCTCCCCGCTGCCACACTGGCCTTAGAAGAGGACCTGAAGGTGTTCCACAATGCTCTCAAGCTGGCGCACAAAGACACCAAGGTCTCTATTAAAGTAAGTGTCACCCCCTGTTAGGTGATTGGCTTCTTAGCTGTCTTGGCTAACCAGGCCGTGCTGGCCTCCCTGAAGTGTCCTCGTAGTTGCGTCTTAAACCAGTAAGTCCAGGTGAAGGATGCCAAGCTCTCGATCTTCAGGGAGGTCCTCCGGAAGCAGTGAGAGGCGTACGCTTAATTATATTCTGGGTTGGAGTAGAAGCAGGGGGTGCTGTGGAGAGGGCAGTTTGCCAAGGGGTGGGAATGTGTGGAGGGTGGAAATTACCAAGTGAGGATTCTTCGGATTATTGCATGCTCTTTGCAGAGTGGGAGGCATGAATCAAGGTAAAATCCATAATTGTCCATAGGATTCTTGACCTTTTTAAAAACAAAAAAAATTTTTTAATGTTTTTGGTCCTTCAAGATCATTTATCACAATAACTATTGAACCCATTTGAATATATAGTGGTGGGAACTCTTCCTTCAATGGCAGACATGGTATCTGTTTGGTCTGTCGGTTTGCGGATCCTCTTACAACTCTGTAGAATGGGATTTAATGCTTCTTCACCCCACCCTCCCTCACCATCACTTCCCAGGTTGGTTCTACTGCTGTTCAAGTAACCTCAGCAGAGCGAACAAAGGTCCTGGGGCAGTCGGTCTTTCTGAATGACATCTATTACGCTTCAGAAATTGAGGAGATCTGCCTGGTGGACGAGAACCAGTTTACCTTAACCATTGCAAACCAGGGCACCCCGCTCACCTTCATGCACCAGGAGTGCGAAGCCATCGTCCAGTCCATCATTCACATCCGGACGCGCTGGGAGCTGTCGCAGCCCGACTCCATCCCCCAGCACACCAAGATTCGGCCCAAAGATGTCCCTGGGACACTGCTCAATATTGCATTACTTAATTTAGGCAGCTCGGACCCTAGTTTACGGTAGGTTTTTTTTGTTTTTTTTTTAATTCAGCTTTATTCAGGGTTTGTTGCTTTTAGAATGAATCTGCTTAATAAGCTTTTAAAACCACCTTTACCTTAATACTCTAAACTGTAAGGTATGTTGTGTGGGGAGCCGGCGTGACCTCATCAGCTTGCGGGCTGCCCACGTGGACTGTGGACTTCTGAACGGGGTGATTCACACCAAACCAGTATATGGTCTTTCTCCAGGAAACTTTCATCTGAGACAGACCACATAGCAGTTTTGTTGCTTGGGTTCCCCCCCCCCCCAAAAAAAGCCTCTTTTTAAAAAAAGTCTACTTCTAAGTTCCTTGTCCTCTAAATCTTCTAAGTGTGTTTTCCCCTGTTCAAAAGTGTATCACTATTAAGTTTCCTCACAGTCAAATTAGATTATCATTGTTTGACAAAGGAGGGCTTAATGTTCAAGAACTCACACAGTAACTCTGCATACTCTCCACCTGTGTGACTTTGTAAAACTTCTGAAAGACGTCCTAAGACTAATGCAGATGTCATCTGACCGAGTATAATTGGCTCTGTTTAGGCTTAATAATCTGAACATGAATGAGGACCGGCATGGCCCATGGGTCAGTAGATTTGGTTTAAGTCTAGACCTGTACTATGTATGACTTTGGGCAAGCTCCTAAAGTACCCTGAGCTCTAGTTTCCTCATTTTCTAAATAAAGGTAACAGTGCCTTCCCTATTATATACCTGCAAAGGTTTAACAAGTAGGATGTGCAGCGGTCTATTTTAGCATCTACCAAACAGTTTGGGCTCAGTCAGTATGACCGTCGCCCGGGCCCCCACCCCCACCCCCCACCCGTGTCTCTTTGCACTCCTTCCCTCCTTTCTCCCCTCTGCTTTTCATGGTAGGATAATTCTTTGTCCCAGGTTCCTTGGGACTGTCAGGATTTTTACAGATGTAAATTCTTAGCTCCAGAAAATCTTCCTAGGGTATATTACAGCCAAGTTTTATAAGTGGGCCTTTTAGGATTCCTGATTCTTATATAAAGAGGGGGGAAAATCAAAATTTCTTTACCTAGATGGGGCTTTTAGAGTCCACGAACTCTCAGAAACTATACATAAAGCTGTGTGTATGCTTACCTTTCATTATCTGCAGGGAGCCCGTGACACCTACCCCCAGTCTGAGAAGGCCCCATTCTTTGTAGCTGCTGAAAATGTACAAGAATAAAGTCAGTGTCAAAATAATAGAACTCTGAATTCCTAGGAATTAGTAAGAGATACGTAAACTTAGAAACAATATGAACATTCTCATTTTAGGAAAACAGAGCTACAAAGTCTGCCTTTAATTTCTAAATCAGAGTTCCTCATTGAAGAATGCTAACATCTTCTCACAGTTACGAGCTTGAATGAACCTGCATTCTCTTCTGAAATAAAGTGAGCTGACAGCTTCTGCTTTTTGCTGAAGCAGGTCATTCCAGAGAAGAAGCCTTTAGGCTGATTCAAATTTCAGTGCCTTTCCCTCCCCATATGGTTGTTGCATATATATAGTAGCATGATAAAAGTTCAGAGGTCAGGAACACCTGAAATTTACTGAGCAAACTATTTCTCTTGCTGGATAGGGGGAGGAAATGAAAATTTGAAAATGGAGTGTGAGCTTTTTGACCTGTCTCCTAATTTGCTTAAGTATATTTTCCGACAGTTAGAAGAGAGGTTTTGTTTCTAATGGAACCTGGATATATTTATTTTGTCTTCAGTGGTGATGTGTGATGGAAGGAAAAATGGGGGGACTTAATTATATTAAATTGGTTTTTGACCCCCCAGTTTGTAGTATGTATTGTAGGACACCCAGAAAGAAATTTAGTAGTGCTGATGAAAGATTTTCACATTTTAATTGGATGAGGGGCCATCTCGTTTCTCTTCTTAGGACCCCCATTATAAATGAATCTGATGGGAGGGAAGCCACAATTTGAGTTTGGGGCTTCACTGAATATATGAGGAGTCTTATTCTACTTGTTTCTGTTGATCCACCTTAGGGCCATAAATCCTGCCTACTTTATATCCCAGTGAAATCTCTTTTAGGATGGTCTTATACTTACCTGTCACAGGAACCTTGTAGTGCTCTTCTGGTTATATCAAGAACTTCCCTTAAAAGGAGCCCATAAATGATCAAGGGGTATTTTGTGTTTACCAGAGAATCATAACATCTGGTCCCTAGTAGGTCGTAAAATTTAAAAATAGTTGATTATGCTCTGCGATAGAATCGTAAGTTGTATGTTGTGGAAAAAAAATTGGAATTATAAGAAAAAATAAGTTTTAAACAACTGCATTTGTGTTTTCTCCTAGGTCAGCTGCCTATAATCTTCTCTGTGCCTTAACTTGTACCTTTAATTTGAAAATCGAGGGCCAGTTACTAGAGACGTCAGGTTTATGCATCCCTGCCAACAACACCCTCTTTATTGTCTCTATTAGTAAGACCCTGGCAGCCAACGAGCCACATCTCACCTTAGAATTTTTGGAAGAGTGTATTTCTGGATTTAGCAAATCTAGTAAGTAATAATTTTCTTTAATACTAACAACGATTCTAAGAAGAGTCCAAGAAAACCCTTTCATTGCAGAATTTGCCAGTGAAATCATCATTGATTTTTTATTTTTAGTTCTTTACCTCTTCTCATTTTTCATCGACACCTACCTGAGGGAACTCTCCAGCACTGCCTGGTAGACAACATTGAGGAATCTGCCAGAATTCTGGCCATAAACGCAGGGTGGCGAGATTCTGATACCTTCCATGTCTCTGGAGCCACGTACAGAGTAGTCTTTGCCCGGCTCCGGTTTAATTGGCTTCAGGATTTGCCTTCTTAGCTGATTGTTCCAAATGAGGGAGGCGTCCATGTCATCCCCTTCATTTTAAAGAAAGAGTCCTGTTCCCTTTCCTTCAGGTTGTCTTTCAACTGTGATTTTAGTGTTCATGTACAGTCCTGGAAAACACAGTGGCACAGAATACATAGTCAACTCCTGACTTAATAAGTCTTACAGGGGCGGGGTGCCTGGGTGGCTCAGTTGGTTGAACGTCTGACTTGGGCTCAGGTCATGATCTCACGGTTCGTGGGTTCAAGCCTCACGTCGGGCTCTGTGCTAACACTAGCTCAGAGCTTGGAGCCTGCTTCAGAGTCTGTGTCTCCCTCTCTTTCTGACCCTCCCCTGCTCACGCTGTCTGTCTGTCTCTCTCTCTCTCTCTCAAAAATAAATAAAACATTAAAGAAAAAATAAGTCTTACGGGGCGCCTGGGTGGCTTATTCGGTTGTGTCCAACTTCAGCTCAAGTCATGACCTCCCAGTTCGTGGGTTCGAGCCCCACATCAGGCTCTGTGCTGACATCTTGGAGTCTGGAGCCTGCTTTAAATTCTGTGTGCCCCTCTCTGTCTACCCTCCCCCCCCCAATAATAAAGATTTTTTTTTAAATTTTAATAAGTCTTATAAATTTAACATCCACTCTTCCCACTCACTCACTGTCATACCCTGTATTAGTATACATGTTGCTCTTCTTCCAGTTTATTTCCCAACATTTTCTTCCCTTTCTCTCTCCATAATACATAGACTTTTTTTCTGCATTCAAACCTATTTCTTGATTTCTCAGGTCATTGAAAACTTTGACAATTCATCAAGACAAGATCACTATATGTATTTACTTAATAAGAGATATAGGAATATAACTTTAGGAAGAAAATGTGTTAAGACTGACAAGAAAAGCATAAAGCCTTTTTAAGAAATATTAGTATTATAAAAAAAGATTTGAGTGAGTGAAGAAGCATATTGTGTTCCTGGATAAACAGTTGTTCCCAGATTATGATAAATTCATAATCATGAAACCTGAAAGGTCAAGACTAGGTAAGAAAGTATTGAAAGAACCTGAGAGACACTTGGTGTTGCAGACATCTGGACACTTACTGGGAGGTGTTCAAGAGTCAGCCATCAGATCAGTTTAAGGGAAACAGATTGAGAAAGAAGCATCACAAACTGATGGGGGGAGGCTAAATCATGTAAGCACTGAGATGGGAAATGCACTAAAGTGGGTCTCAATCTTCACCCTAAACTACAGGATACCAGAATAAGTTCTAGTTATGTTGAAGAATTGAATATAAAAACTGGAACCATGGGGGTGTGCCTGAGTGGCTCAGTCAGTTAAGCACCCAACTCTTCATTTCGGTTCAGGTCACGATCTCATGGTTTGTGGGTTTGAACCCCATGTCGGGCTCTGTACTGCCAGTGTGGAGCCTGCCTGGGATTCCTTCTCTCTCTCTCTCTCTCTCTCTCTCTCTCTCTCTCTCTCTCTCAATAAATAAATAAACTTTAAAAATTATGTAAAAACTGGAACCATTAAAAAAGAAGAATATTTAACAGCTTTCTGGGTGATGAAGAACTTCTGAAGGAAAAAAATGGTAGATGGAAACCAAGGAATAGGTGAACATAAATGACCACATAAAACTTCAAAACATCTCTATTTCCAAAACAGAAACACCAGTAAAAGATAATAAAAAACCAGGAAATAGGCTTGTAGCAAATATGAGAAAAGGTTAATACTTTTAATCATGAAGAGTTCTTACAGATTAATAAGAAACGGATCGACAACAGTAGCATGCAGGTCGTGCTAAAAAAGAGTGTAGTTTAAGAAATTCACTAATAAAATCAAAGAAATACAAACAAAGAATAGTAAGATAACGTTCAGTTATCAAATTGGCAAAGGATCTTGTTCATTTTAATTCAGTGTTGGCAGTCTGTGGACTTGTGACCAGGGGCAGTTTTTTGAGAAAGCAGTTGGGACATAGATATCAAGACTCTTAGGAAATGTTCGTACCTTTTGGCCTCATGGTCCCATCTCTTAGAATTTGTCCTAAGGAATTAAGGTTCAGGTGTTTATTATAGCATTTCTTCTTATTTACATTTTTAAAATTCAGGCCTGTCCTACCATTCAGGTGCCCAAATCTTAAGTGAACAGCTTGATGACCTTTTACATGTGAATACATCACAAAATCATCTCCCAGATCAAGATACAGGACATTTCCAGCATCTAGAAGTCTCCTCTCAGTCGGTACCATCCCCTCACCAAGAGTAGCCACTCTTAGGACCTCTACTGCCATAGATTTATTTTGCCTACTTTGGAACTTCACATAACATTATTTATAATAGCAAAACAGTGGAACAGTCTAAAGGGCAAACAATAAAGAACTAATTGAATTGTCAGATTTCCATGTGGTGGAATAATATGAAATCATTAAGAATGTTTTGGTACAGAATGTCAGTTTGAGAAGATGAACAAATTCTGGCAATGGAGACCAGAGATAGTTGTACAATGATGTACGTAAGGCCGCTGAGCTGTGCACTTAAAGATGGCGAGTTTTATGCCATGTATATTTTACCACAATTTAAAAAAAAAGCATTTGGAGGGCTCTAGATAAAGCTATATGGAGGAGTTTGTCGGTCTTTTCCTAAGTCTGAAGTTATCTCAAAATAGTTCAGAAATGTTTTTGGAGAATTTTTAATGATGAATAGTAATCTCAGTATAACATGTGGTGAAGAAAATATTCAAAACCTACTACATGTACAGCATAGTTGCCATTTTTGTGGCAGACGTGGGATGGGTTTTATGAGCCTGTGCACACATAATGTACCTCATCTCTACATAGCTTTGAAAGCCTGGGGAGAGGGAGATTAATCTCAGCTTCATTTTTGTGGTGATACTCTCCTTTTACTCAACTTTTTAGGATTGCCACATACTCCTTTTACAATTACAATAAAACTTAATAAAAATTTTAGCTAAAAGAGAAGTTATTAAGGGGGAGAAAAATAAGACAAACTCTTTCGAACATTGTCAATTGGCTTTTCAGATTACTTTCTTCATGGCTTGTTCTCCTCATCTCTCTCTTTAACATGTTGGCCAAATCTGTTTTGTCCAGGCCATCACCTAGGTAATGATCTTTACCTTTTACCTGCTTTCTCCCAATCCTTTATTTTTATCATTGATGTCATTTTCACGGGCCCTCTATGCTAATAGTGCATTTTTCCCCAGGTATTGAACTGAAACATCTCTGTTTGGAATACATGACTCCCTGGCTGTCCAACCTCGTCCGTTTTTGTAAGCACAATGATGATGCCAAACGACAAAGAGTTACCGCCATTCTCGATAAGCTCATAACAATGACCATAAATGAGAAACAGATGTACCCATCTATTCAAGCCAAAATCTGGGGGAGCCTTGGGCAGGTATTGAGTTTGCTAAAATATTTAAATGTCTAGTACCTCTGTGATGCAGATATTAATCCAGTACCCCCTTCATGCAGAACCTTGTGCTAGGCATTAGGGATAAAGCTGTAGGAAAGACAGTCCCCTCTTTCAAGAGGCATGATTCATTCTCCCCCTCCCTCCCTCTCTCTCTCTCTCACCTGATCTTGATCCGGTTCAGAATTGTAGATGTCTAATGCATGTTTCTGAGCCAGAAAAAAAAAACTAGTTATTTTAGTACTCTTTTCCATGACCTAACTCTATAGAATTCAACCGTAAAAATCCAGTGTTGTTTCTAGTAAACAGTGCTGTGTAACACATTCTAGTACCTTTCACCCCAGAGGTGTCGGTAGATGTTTGTCAGTTGGTGTTATTTAGGACACTTGCTTTCACGTGTAGTTCTCTCACAAGAACACCAGTATTAAAATATAGAATACAATGTAATGTTTTTCTTTTTATCTGACAAGAATTATGCACAGCATTTCTTCAAAGTAATCACTTAAGCAATCCCCTTATTCAAAAAATGCTGCGAATCCTCCAAATAATTTGAAATGGCTTTGGAGCTGGTTTTAGAGCTCTATAAAACATCTCAGTGCTTGATATCATTTCCTATATCTTAAAATAATTGTATTTTATGTTAACCACACATTACTGTCTTAGGAGACAACAGAGGTGCTTTGCTAATGGATGAAAATAATACACGTGGAAATTTAAAATTTTTGCATGACACTCTCTTTGTCTCTGAAGGAGTTGAGTGAATATCCCTTTGGATATTTAATGGTAAATTACATTTACTGACAGGTCTCTAAGTAAAACCCAGTATTTTGGAGGCCTCGGGGACGGTAGAAGTTTCATGTTGATTGGGCCGCTGCTTGCAGTATTTTTAAATTAAAAATTAAGTTGGCAGAATGAATGGCTAAAACACATTATTTCTCCCCCTTCCACTAGATTACAGATCTCCTTGACGTCGTTCTAGACAGTTTCATCAAAACCAGTGCAACAGGTGGCTTGGGATCAATAAAAGCCGAGGTGATGGCAGATACTGCTGTAGCTTTGGCTTCTGGAAATGTGAAATTGGTTTCAAGCAAGGTAATCAATTTTTCCTCTGCCTTCTGGACCGTGGCATGGTGTGTCTGTTTTTATTACCAGGAGGTTTTGGGTATGGTAACCAGTCATTTTAGAATTAAACTGGCATTTTTTGTGATAAAGCTTTTTTTTTTTTTTTTAAAGCCCCTATGTCTCTTAAAATTCTGTTTCTTTACAGGTTATTGGAAGGATGTGCAAAATAATTGACAAGACGTGCTTGTCTCCAACTCCCACCTTAGAACAACATCTCATGTGGGACGATATCGCCATCCTAGCACGCTACATGCTGATGCTGTCCTTCAACAATTCCCTTGATGTGGCCGCTCATCTCCCCTACCTCTTCCACGTCGTCACTTTCTTAGTAGCCACGGGGCCACTCTCCCTCAGAGCTTCCACGCACGGACTGGTCATTAATATCATTCACTCCCTGTGTACTTGCTCACAGCTGCATTTTAGTGGTGAGTTCCCAGAAAGTACTTGGTGTGTTGTGATTCCCCTCTCCACTCTAAATACATAGCCTGGTTGGCATAAAGTATCTTACTCATTATTATGTTAATTTCATTCCATTTCACACTCTAGCCAGGACTGTGTGTGTATGTTTGTCCGGTCGAATCTGGTAGCTATCCCAGAAGCTCCTCAGCCCAGTTGATGGGGTGGCAGTGCTAGCCGGCATGTGTAGAGAAGTGGAGCTAAAGCAGTGGGCATCGGGATCATGTGTCTAGATGCTGTAGGGAGCACAGTTATGTAATTTTGATCCGATACTCAACTTCTCTAAATTCCGAGTGAAATTTGGCACTTGAGAAAGTTAGCATCGTTAAAGTCTTCACTTGTTCGTTTTCTCTTTTACAGAAGAGACCAAGCAAGTTTTGAGACTCAGCTTGACAGAGTTCTCCTTACCCAAGTTTTACTTGCTGTTTGGCATTAGCAAAGTCAAGTCGGCCGCCGTCATCGCCTTCCGCTCGAGTTACCGGGACAGGTCGTTCTCTCCCGGCTCCTATGAGAGGGAGACATTTGCTTTGACCTCCTTGGAAACAGTCACAGAAGCTTTGTTGGAGATCATGGAGGTACATTAGGCAAAACGATAAGAAACTAAGGTTATGTTTTTAATCCACTAGGACTGTAAAGAAGAAATACTAGTTTGTTCTGCTATTTTATGCTTACTGCTTAAATAAAAACACTCCCATGGACGGTGTTTATTGGTAATATAGATATATGTATCCCTTATTTAATGACAGTGTAATAAGCATTATTTAATGATTAGTACACATTTATGTGCATAAGTCTATTTAGAGTATCCTTTTTTTAAGGCATGCATGAGAGATATTCCAACTTGCAAGTGGCTGGACCAGTGGACAGAACTAGCTCAGAGGTATGTCCCAAATAAATTTAAGTTGTATAACTTACGGGTATTGTTGAAAAGGTCAGCATTACTGCATAATCGACATTTTAACTGATTATTTAGTATGTACACACACAAAGGTTTTAATAGGCTTTTTGGGTCTTTTCATTGCAGATTCGCATTCCAATATAATCCGTCCCTGCAACCTCGAGCTCTTGTTGTCTTTGGCTGTATTAGCAAGCGTGTGTCTCACGGGCAGATAAAGCAGATTATCCGTATTCTTAGCAAGGTACATGTCTCTCCCTCCTCCAAATGTTTGTGTTTCTCAAGTTGGGAAGTGTGGCTTGCACTTTACTCAGGAGCATCTAAATTTGAAGATGATAAAATGCCTTGCCTGTTGCTTGGTTTTTTGTGTTTTGTTTTTTAAATTTTTTTAATGTTTATTTATTTATTTTGAGAGAGAGAGAGAGAGTGGGAGGGGCAGAGAGAGAGAAGCCCAAGCAGGCTTCACGCCGTCAGCGTAGAGCCCAACACGGGTCTTGAACCTGTGAACCATGAGATCATGCCCTGAGCTGAAATCAAGAGTCAGATGCTTGACTGACTGAGCCACCCAGGTGCTCCTGCATGTTGCTTGTTAAACCTTTAAACAGTGGATTTGGTTATTTTCTTCACTGCAATTCTTTGAAGTGAAGAAACCTTTTCTGAAGAAGATACCTTAAGAGAAAATATGTATTGTCTCTTTTGCTAATCTGCTTAGTATTTTTATCAGTTTTCAAAGCATTTAACTATATGGTAGAAATCGCCTTCTGTAAAATTACATAATTTGTAATAACATAATATTGCACAACATATTGTATTGGAATATAATATAGAAATATTTAGAAATGAAAACCCAAATGATCTAGCTACCAAGAATACCGCAGCATTGGAAATCATTCTCGCACTTATTAACCAAGGAATTATTCCTGAACTGATTCTGAGATTCAGTTTAGGAGTTCATGTTTTATTTCAATGAAAGTAAAATTTAAAATTCTGTTTCCCTAAAAGGCACTTGAGAGTTGCTTAAAAGGACCTGATACTTACAACAGTCAAGTTCTGATAGAAGCCACAGTAATAGCGCTAACCAAATTACAGCCACTCCTCAATAAGGTAATTACTGCACAGAACCAGCCCCTTCAGCTTGGGCATTGGTGTTAAATGGTGTTTTATTTTGTGTCAAAGAGTTCAGAAAATAAGTTGGGCTGAGAAGAAGTTACAAAGAAGAGGCGATAGTTAAAGCAGAGCTTCCTGTCTTTAAATTTAGTTGTTTGCAGAATTTACACTAGAGGAAGTAAGGATGCAGAGGATGTTCTCACGTGCTTGTAAGTTTTCATCTCATCGGTGCCTAAAGGAAGACAGGTGTAGACTCTGAACTCTTTTGTCTGAAAAGTGCTTTGAGCACCTGCTATGTGCCAAGTACCATTTTAGATGCTAGAGATGTGGGACCCGAACAAAACCAATACCAATTCCCGGCCCTCATGGAGCTACATCCTGGGGCGGGTGTGGGAGTTGGGGGAGTGAGGAGATAATAAAAGAAGTAAGATAGTAGGTCACGGTCATTACCAGGGAGAAATGTAAAGCTGGGTGAAGTGTACCTTATCATCAAAGAAGTTTGGAGGCTAAAGAAATCAAAGGATCCGACCACCAATTGAGGACGGGCTGAGCTTATCCCAGCTTCGTGACCTGGAGCAGGCCGCTTCACGTATCTGGACATCCTATTTCCACATCGATAAAATGAATAAACTAGATTAGGTGATGGCGGAGCGTTATTTCCCAGTCCTAAGGTGGTGTGCCTGTATGAACTGAGTACAGAGATATGTCAGATTTGAGGGAGGTTACACAGAAGCAATACCCATGTTCTCCTCTCATTAGTCGTACGTTCTACAGACGTATCATCTAATCCTAAAGTATACAAAATGGCTCTCTCATCCTCATCTTCTAAGTTAAAACGAGGCTCAGAAGGGCTAAGTGACTTGCCCAAGGTCACATACCTAGTAAGACAGAACCATGATTCTCTTCCAAGGCTGCCTCACCCTAAAGGGTGTATTTTCCCACATGCCACACTGCTAGATAAGGGCTCCCCGAAATCAGGATCTTTGATTCAAAACAGCAGGAGGTACGGGCGACAAGAAAATTAAAAGGGTAGAATCTACACTAAAGTTAAAGAGACAGCAGGAGTTAGTGTAGAGAAGGGGAAAAAGCCTTGTTCGGCCAACCATGCAGCAGAAGGGTCATACCAGCGTGCTGGGACGACGAAGGATGGTGGGCAGAACATTCTAGTATGGAGAAACTGCAGGAGAGTGGAGGGAGGGAGGATTGTAAAGTTTGGATAGAACTAATCTAACATTCAAGATTCTCCAGAAAGGAGTTTGGAAATGTGCCTGTACATTCGCGAGCAGATAAGTAATACGACAAAAGGCAGGCTTAGAAGGGCTCTTCTGGGCGCGGTGGGCACTGCCGATTGGAGCAGGGCGAGACCAGAGGCGGAAAAGAATCCACATTTCCAGTGGAGAAGGTTGGCGAAGGACAGAGTCATTGGCCATAGCAGATACTGAAGAGACTACTTTGCAAGGATTAACGAGGGTTGGCCACCAGAGTTTGGAATCAAAGAACAGGGAGAAACGAAAGGAGGGGTTCAGCTTCCCAGGCCGGGCAGCCACGTCTCTAGCTGCCCACGTGCGGGAGAAGCGGGCTCACCCGTACCTGTCCCTCCCCGCAAGGACAAAGCGTGCGTACTTTGGGCGTGAATGTGCCTTGTTTTATACTGCAATGTGTTTTGATCGAGACCGTTCTGGAGTTCATCTCACTAATCTGGGACGCGTGGCCTTTGCCAGGACTCCCCTCTGCACAAAGCCCTCTTCTGGGTGGCGGTGGCCGTGCTCCAGCTCGACGAGGTGAGCTTGTACTCAGCAGGCTCCGCACTCCTGGAGCAGAACCTGCACACCTTAGACAGTCTGCGCATATTCAACGACAAGGTAGGCAGGCCTGCGTCGGGCGCCCCTAGCGTACGCACACCGAGAATGCCTCTCTTCTTTATTGTTGTCTTTTTAAAATCAGAAGAGGTTCAGAACTTCCATATGAATTTCTTTAATGCAATTTACTGTGAGTATAGTCTCTTTACAGCTCATAAAAAACTGAACTTCTCTATGTAAAACTAGCAGAAAACAGTACTCACCCAATACTGGTAAACAGAATAGGGATGAAAAATACTGAGTAGTGGGACGCCTGGGTGGCTCGGTCCGTTGAGCATCTGACTTCGGCTCAGGTCATGACTGGTTCATGGGTTCCAGCCCCTGGCAGTGCAGAGCCTGCTTGGGATTCTCCCTCCCTCTCTCTGCCCCTCCTTGGCTCATGAGCACACACACCCTCTCTCCCCTCCTCTCTATAAATAAAGAAACTTAAAAACTATACATATATATATTGAGGGTCCCCTGGGTGGCTCAGTCAGTTAAGCTTCTGACTCTTGAGTTCAGCTCAGGGGCTCAGGTCATGATCTCACAGTTGGTGGGTTTGAGCCCGCGTAGGGCTCTGTGCTGACCACGCTGAGCCTGCTTGGGATTCTCTCTCTCTCTCTCTCTCTCTCTCTCTCTCTCTCTCTCTCTGCCCCTCCCCTACACTCACTCACTCTCTCTTTCTCTCAAAAATAGATAAATATTTTTCAAAAATCTATTGAGTAGGGGCACCTGGGTGGCTCAGTTGGTTGAGCATCTGACTTCAGCTCAGGTCATGATCTCAGAGTTCATGGGTTCAAGCCCCTGCATCAGGCTCTCTGCTGTCAACGCAGAACCTGCTTCAGATCCTCTGCCTCCCTAGCTCTCTGCCCCACCCCCACTTGCAGTATCTCTCTCAAAAATAAACATTTAAAAAAATTGAGTAGTAATAGCAGCTGCCATGCTAGGCTGTGTGCCATGCTGTCCTACGCACTGTACTACATACTACAGTCATTATTTGTGATTTCATGGCCCAGTGGTTAGCATTCTCTCTCTCCCATTTCACATATGAAGCCGTAACCTAAAAATAAGCTTATTTTTTATTGAATAATGGCACTTAACGAAAAAATAGGGTGGAGAGTCTAAAGGACACTTTTGGGTACTTAATTACACTAGTTTTTTGTTTTGCCTATTGCCACTGTAAAACATACCATTAGCGCCCTTCTTAATGTTTGTCAACCTTGACGGTGGTTGGAGTTTGGCTCACAGAGTATAGAGGAAGGGATAGAACAGTGTGAAATGATGTGCCTTTTGTCTTCGGAGAAAAATGGGAAGGAAGAGAGGAGTTGTTGTTGTTAAGATAAGTACATGTTTATAAGCAGAGGTTTACTTGAAGTAGCTTGAACAAAGCTGTGAGTAGGAAAAAACCGGAGAACGGGAGCAGGGTTTTAAGGGTGAAGATACTGTGTCAGCAGTCGGCCAGGTGTGGTGTAGACTCGGAACGGCTACCTTGAAGTTTATCCCTCAAACCTCCATTTCACAAAATACAAAAGAAAACAGAAGCGAAAGGACTTGTCCGTGTTGGCACCTCTGCAGGACCAGGGCCCCCCTTCCGGAACCCCCACTGCTCTTTCTGGGCCTGTCTTCAGGCGGTGGAGGCCAGAGAGACGCCATCTGTTGGCTGTTTGTATGGATATAAACATATTTGTAAATGAAATGTTCCCCTAGGCATATCTGTCTCGGTATTTTCATCGCCGGAGCACTCCATTAGCCCGAGCTAATATTGACTTCGGTGTCCCCAGGATACTAGGAATCGGAGTTAATAAAGCTTAGTAAACGTTGCCGGCAGGTAGGATGAATAAGGTCGGAGGGTCTGTTGTATAACACGGTGACTACAGTTGGGAACACTGTATTGTGTAATTGACATTTGCTAAGAGTAGAACTGAAAGTTCTACATTTAATGATTTAATGTTCTCCCCAAAAGCAGGGCTGTAAATATGTGACATGATGGATGTGTTCATTAACTTGATGGGGTAAATCCTGTCACGGTGTAAACGTGTATCAAATCAGCATGTTGTACGCTTTAAATATCTTAGAATTTTGCCAGTTATACCTCAATAAAGCTGGAAAAAATAAATTGTACGTATAGAAGGTTAATAGGTAATCGTACTTTATATAGTATTCTGCAACTTCCTTTTTTTTTTAACACAAAGTGAACATCTTTCTAAGCATACACACATACACGCATTCACGTATACATGTTTCTGTGTGTGTGCGTAATTCTTTCACATGCCTGCAGAATACTTTACAGTATGTGCATGAGCCACCATTTTTCAGCCGTTTGCCCATTAGTGAACAATCGATTTGTTTCTGTCTTTTCTTCTTTCCTGTTATAAACAGTGCTACTCTAAACATCTCTCTACATTTGTTTTAAATACTCCTGTTTCTCTTTCTTTGAAATAGAAATCTAGATAACCTGAGCATGACCCAAAATACCTTCAGTTGTTGGCTTTTAAAAATCTCTGTTCAGGAAAGGGAAGGAAAATTAGGATAAAAACAGAGAGGGAGGCAAACTATAGGGACTCTTCAATACAGAGAAAACAAACCAACAGTTGCCGGAGAGGTGTGGTGCGGAGGATGGGCTAAGTGGGCGATGGGCATGAAGGAGGGCACTTGCTGGGATGAGCACTGGGTGTTAGATGTATTTGATGAATCCCTAACTTCTACTCCTGAAACTATTATTACAGTATATGTTAAGTAACTTGGATTTAAATAAAATTAAAAATCAAAAAGCGAACAAAAAAAAAAAAATCTCTGTTCATGATGGCGCTTTAATTTTTATTTATTTTTCGGTTTTTGGGGGTTTTTTTAAGTTTATTTTTTTGGGAAAGAGAGTGCACAAGCAGGGGAGGGGCAGAGTGAGAGGGGGACATAACACATGAAGTGGGCTCCGCGTTGACAGCAGAAATCCTGATGTGGGGCTCGAACTCACAAAGCATGAGATCATGACCCAAGCTGGAGTCAGAAGCTTCAGTGACGGAGCTACTCAGGTGCCCCTCCCTAGGCTTTTTTTTTTTTTTTTTTTTTTTAATACAAATTCTGGAGCTTTACCCAGTGACCTTAAACCCTAATTATGTTGGGCAAGTTGCATAGCATTTTTAAGTTTTCAGCTTCCTTGCTTTTCCCCCCACTCGAATGTAAAATCCACCAAGGTGACTAGTTTTTGTTCAGTTCATTCATTTATTTACAGAGCCTAGAACCATGCCTGGCACATCAAAAACACATAATAAGTACTTGATAAGTAAAAGAATGAGTGAATAAATCTGTACAATGGAGCTAATATTGACTGCATTGGATGGCTTTAAGGCTCCGGTGCAATAATCCATCTAACGTTGTTGTATACTGCAGTCACTCAGTAAATTAGAACTCTTTTTGTTGTCTTTTGAGTTTTCAGTCATAGTATACAAAACACTATACCTGCTACAATTCAAAAGATGGTCTTATTTAAAACAACAATAATTCTAGTTTTTAAAAAGTCATCACAATGTAAATTGATAACCATTTGTTTTGCCTCATAAATCCAAGCTATTTCATCTTCTGTCATCTTATTATTTATATATGCTTGATCGGCCCACCCTAACTTATTTGTAGCATCTAAAACGTTCTGCGGTTTTCTGTAGTCATCGGAAAATAGTTTCTCTCAACTCGAAAGGATTACTCATGTTGTCATAGCAATTGAACACAATCAAAAACCAATTAAGTGGTACTTTAAGGAAAGATCCTGTGTGAACTCCATCAACCGTCTTCTGGTTATCCTTAATAGAGTCCGGAGGAAGTATTTATGGCCATCCGGAATCCTCTGGAATGGCACTGCAAGCAGATGGACCATTTTGTTGGACTCAACTTCAACTCTAACTTTAACTTCGCGCTGGTTGGACACCTCTTAAAAGGTAGAGGCCTTGGGTCAGAAGAGTTTTATGAAATGATATCAAGAAGCCTGAAGTAACTAAAATAATTCATAATTTTAGTAAATTGAAATAATTTGGCTCAAATGTCTTACTTTAACTGCAAATATATCTGTCTTCCTGAGCTATGTTTTATTCAGTGTTTATTTTAATATAAGAGCCTAATGTCCACATCGAATATCATATTTCCCTTAAAAACCAAAAGAGTTGATTCTTACAATAATCCTAAGTACCGGACTTCCTACTAGCTGTTATTATTAGTCAGCACTAAGTATCTTTTTGGTTCTTGGAAATAAGACAGACTGCAAATCAGTAAGTGTTACTTGTAACTTAGGTTAGAAAATGATATTAGAAAATGATACGTTAGAGGTTTGATCACAGACTTTCCTCCACTTGTTTCTAACATATTGTTGATTAGTTGCATTGTTACATATGTACCACAGAATCTCACCTCTCTGGTACCCCACACTCCCCTCACCCCACTTTCTGTATTGCTTACAGCAGTGGTCTCAGCTGCTTGCAGCCCCGGCCCGATCCCTGCCTGTCCTGGCTGTTCTCCCCACTGCTGACTTCAGTGTGGGTTAGCTTTGGTTTATTAACAGGGGACAGCCGTGGCCAGAGACGGTGCTGTTAAGGAACGGCATGTGAGGGGGGGTCAGAGGCAAGAGCAGGGTAGGGTGAGGCTTGGGATGAGGAACTCGCATGAACCAGTGGTCCTAAGCAGCCCTTAGGACCCAATTAGAGTTTTGTGTCAATTTAAATGATTCTCAGGATGGAGGGATCATGGAGATTCCCCCAGTTTTCACCTGACATATGTACATACACCCACTACTGCGAATGTAAACATTTGATTTCATCACCTCATGAAACTTCTGCAAAAATATGAATAGTTTTAATCACTAAGGCAAATAGGGATTGCCCGAGAGACATTACACTGACTCCAGGAATTCAAAAGAAGGGCTGCACTAGGCTGGCTAAGCGCTCGCCCGCTCTGTATTTCTAGAAATGTGCCAGGGGTTTTCCGCGTATACACCCCCTACTGTAAAACGGAGTAGCATTACTGTTTAAAAGGTGTCCAAAGATCAAGCTTACTCTGTGCTCAACCCTGTTCTTTGGGTTCTGAGAGCATACACGTCCTACATCACCAGGGTTTTTTTCTTTAAGAATAAAAAAAAGAATTTTGAGCACAAGAACCCTATTTTCAAAAGATCTTAAGATGATCTCCAATACATAGATTTTTTTTTTTTTTTAAGTCCCTGCATGGCTTTAGGGAACGGGATATCTGAAACCACATCCACCTTTCCTAATTTTCCTCTCCCTGAGGTACCTTCGAGTTCCAGGAAACAGTATTCTCTTCTACCAAAAAGAGTTGGTACTTAATCTTTTATGTAATTAAGCACTCACACCTGTACGTTTATCTTCCCAAACAGCCGTTCTCAGAAGGCAGGACTTTTCCCTTCTTTGTCAAGTTGCTAGCCAGCAGGTGAGAGCTCCAGGAATCATCGTGGAAAGAATGGATTAACTTCCTGTTCACTTTGATTTCTTGCAGGCTACAGGCATCCTTCGCCTGCCATCGTTGCAAGAACGGTCAGAATTCTGCACACACTACTGACTCTGGTTAACAAACACAGAAACTGTGACAAGTTTGAGGTGAACACACAGAGCGTGGCTTACTTAGCAGGTAAAAGCACAAAACGGACAGAATCACTCTTAGCGAATCCGTATCTAAGAACACCTGTCAGTCCTTCATCCAGCTGGTTGCTTGGCGGGATAAAGAGCTCATAGTCCATAAGCACCAGTCCTGCGGTGGTGGTTAAAATTTTGCAAGTTTTGCCACAACATTTTTCCTTGTGAAAGAACTTGCGCCACAGTCCGAAATGCACTCCCTTGGTCATCTTTGGTTCAAGACACCGCGTGGTTCCCTATTTTCTGTCATAACATCTGAAGGCCTCAGCCTGGCACCCTTGGGCCCTCCAGCCGTTCTCCTGACCTCGTCTTTCCCTAAGTTCCGTAAGTCCCAGTTTTTATCACCTCCGCAGATGGATGGATGGGCTGTTGTAAGCTCCTCTCCTGGAATTGCCTTTCTGCCTCTTAATAGGCGTTCCTGACGCCATTTGTTTTAGCCAGATGTCTGCCCATCCCCCATCCCATTAAACCTTCCTCCTTGCTCTTACCCAGTTTGTGCTTCTCCACTCGACAACGCTTAGCGCTCCCGTATAATGCAGTTCTCGAATGTAGTTGTTCAGTGGAAAGTGTGGATTCCCAGTTTAGGAGACTGCATTTTGTGGCAGCTTTTCTGTTGGAATCATTTGCCCTTGGGCTAATCATCTAATATCTCAGTACTTTGCCTGATCTGAAAAATAGACCTTATACCACCTTTCCTGCCTACTTTCTGTGTTTGTGGAGATCAAATGTACATTAAAGCACTTGACAAATACTAAGGTACTTATTAAATCTCAGTATATTTCATATTTACATAGTCTTTCAAAACTGACCATAAACTTCCAAGGTAAGAAAGTCTGTCCTAAGTGGTTTATATCCTTTTTTTTTTTTCATGTTTATTTATTTTTGAGAGAGAGAGAGAGAGCGAGAGCAGGGGAGGGTCAGAGAGAGAGAGAGGGACACAGAATCCGATGCAGGCTCCAGGCTCTGAGCTATCAGCACAGAGCCTGATGCAGGGCTCAAACTCAGGAACGGTGAGATCAGACCTGAGCTGAAGTCAAACACTTAACCAACTGAGCCACCCAGGCGCCCCAAAGTGATTTATATCCTTAAACTTCATACTTTCTCTGCATGTCTGACAGCTGCTAACCTCTTTAGGAGGTTGTAAGAAATGTATCCTGTTTTAAGTCACACTTGCAATTTGTTAAATTTTCTAATCTGCATTCTTTTTCCTTTAAGCCTTACTCACAGTGTCTGAGGAGGTTCGAAGTCGCTGCAGCCTAAAACATAGAAAGTCTCTTCTTCTTACTGATATTTCAATGGAAAATGTTCCTATGGATACATATCCCATCCACCATGGCGACCCCAACTATAGGTAAGTAGACTTCTTCTCCCATAACTATGTAATTATAATCAGGTTTCAATTTTCCATACGAGTGGAGACAGGCAGCAAGAATAATCAAGAAGGTAATATATAGGGGAATGTAAAGATATCTAGGAAGAGTATATAAATCCAAACTCCTTTTACACACAGTGTTTTATGTGGATTAGTAGTAGGAAAGTTTCTCTTCATGTAACCTAACCGTAATCATGTTAACATTAGTTTGCCTCTGTTAGGCACAGACCAGTTGAGTAAGGAAGAGATGATCTATTGAAATGACTGGCTTGTAAGAGAAGGCCTAGGAAAAAACGAACATGAAATATAAGCAACATCACATTCTTAATGATGGAAGACTAAGCTTTTCAGATTTGTGCAAAGATACGCATGCCACCACATTTGTCGTATTTCCTTCTGCCACTTGAGAATGTTCTATGGTAGGATAATCGCATTATGCCCCCTGTTGTCAGCGCAGTTTGAGGTGATTTAGTTTTCACTATAACAGGGAGAAATGACATGAAACTTTGGAGACTTTCTATATTTTCAATTAAAAGTCATCTTTAAGTTTTAGGTACTGTGTTGAATATAGGAAAGTAATCTTGTATCTGTAGAGCTTCTACCCTTCAATTTATCAGCATCCCGCTTTGATTAAAAAGTCTTCCACGGTTGCCCACTGAGATTTTCACAATGTATGCAGAAGTTTTCCAGCCATGCTTGGTTTTTGATAGTCTTATTCTTCAATCCTTTCTATGATTATATATTTCTGAGATATGCCCTTTTTGTTATGAAAAGGAAAAAATGAGGTTGCTGGTGTTCTTTTGCCAAAGTATAGTTGATTTTCTGGGTTTTTAAACCAAGAATACAATTGCCTGTTCAGACTTGATTTCCCCTGATTAAAAGATCAATGGGATACGGTTCTGCCGTGCATCAGTGAGCGCCTACTGTGTATAAGATATCGTGGCAAGAAAGTAGGTACTAAGGAGAAAAGTGCTAATTTTTAAGACAATTTCCCAAATAAATTCAAGAAACAAAGGAAGAAAGAGAATATTTCTTGAACATACACTAAGAGTTTGTACCCGAGAGCCCTTTAAAGTGCAGTTATAAAATGAAGTGAGTGCCATCGTTGGGAAATAGGACAGCCGATCGAGAGGGGCAGGCAGTGGTTGTCTTGGTCACCATGTCCCCTAATTCTTCCCATTTGTTTAAATCTCTCAGGACACTAAAGGAGAACCAGCCGTGGTCGTCTCCCAAAGGTTCTGAAGGCTACCTTGCCGCCACCTATCCTACCGTGGGCCAGACCAGTCCCCGGGCCAGGAAATCCATGAGTTTGGACATGGGGCAGCCTTCTCAGGCCAATACGAAGAAGTTGCTGGGTTAGTTTATCTCACTTACATAGAATTTTTTATACTTGTTTTTTCTGGTCAGATACTTTCACTCTTGGAAAATTACTTGAAGCTGTTCAGAATCATCACAATTTCCCATTTTGATGTAGCAAAGTTTTTGATGCCAATACAAGAGAGTTTGATAGGTCGGTTAAGCCCTATCAGTTAAGACAGAGGAATGAGAGTGGGATCTTGAAACCGCCTGTTCTGGTTCCTGGATGGCGTACTGTGCCTGTCCTGGTTTTGTGCTGCCTCGGCCAGACAGCAGGGAAGCGGGAGAGGGAAAAGCACCAGGCACTCGTGAGAAGTACTGCTTGCTGCGCTCAGACGCAGGGCCTTTAACAGTGTACCTCCCCAAGGGTCTCGCCTGAGAGCAGAACACATCAGTATACGTGCTGTGAAGCCGGATGGTGCCGGTTGCCACCTTTTCTCTAGAAAGACAGTAAAGCAAGGTGGTTTTGATTGCTGCGTGCTTTATTACTCTGTGATTCTTCTTGAGAATGAAGATTGCTCAGTTACATCGGCCTCTGTCAACGAGAGGTACACCTAAAACTCTGTGAGACCCTTCCCTTTACAAAATCTGAACGTAAATAGCGAGAGGGGACACTCACCCCGCCTCACCATAGAGGACACGCAAAGGTGCCCTTACACACCGTGGCCTAAAGTTGTAATTGTTACTAGCAGACCTCAGGATCCGTATTTCAGTGACCAGCACCATGAATGGCCCAATGGGTCTCAGTTATCCGCACAAGCATGTTTTTAAATATCTTTTTTTTTTTAATGTTTTTTGTTTGTTTCTAGGAGAGACAGAGAGAGAGAGAGAGACAGCGTGAGCAGGGGAGGGTCAGAGAGAGAGGGAGTCACAGATTGAAACAGGCTCCAGGCTCTGAGCTGGCAGTCAGCACAGAGCCCGACGCAGGGCTCGAACCCACGAACCACGAGATCATGACCTAAGCGAAAGTCGGACGCTTAACCGACTAAGCCACCCAGGCGCCCCGTGTTTTTAAATATCTTTGGGAATTGGGGAAATGTTTGTGTTCATAAGGAAAACTTTGGTGAACAAACAATGAAGGGTGAAATAAATAACCTGCCAGTGAGTCATGAAAGAAACAGAAACTGTGAAGGTTAATCCTTGTCACTAGTCACATAGGGTTGTACCTTTTGTTTGAGTTTCTTTCTGTTTATACTGTGTCATGAAATAGTCTTCGAGGAGTTTCCTGATAACTCTGTGTTCTGTAATTCTGGATTTTCATGCTAGGGAAGGTATCGGTGAAAAACTAAGTTTAGAGAAAATGGACTGTTGAATTCAGTTAGCCCATGTGCTAGATGAACAAGTTACGGTCTCTACCTTGAACAGCTCATAGTTGGGTGGCCAGACTCACAATCAGCTGATTACAAAAGCATCCCCAAGAGCCACTAAGTAACACTTCTTGCTGAGGGGAAACTGAGGATCTGGGGAAATTGGAAAAGGCTGCAGAGAGGAAGTAACTTTTGGCCCGAGCGTGGAAGATTTACTGTGTGCTTGCCTGACAGATACAGGGTGAGGAAGGCGAGTGTTCAAGAGACGGGGAGTGACGTGAGGAAAGCCAGGTCAGGAAGAGCAGCTCTGGGAGGTAGGGTGAGAGGACGCCGGGATCGAGACTGCCGGAGCCTTTGTGGGCCGTGTTGAGAGATTCAGCCTTTTGTACCCAGTAGGGAAGGAACGTCAGCAAGTTCTGTTTTTAGGCAAGTTTTTCTGACTGCGACATGGAGAAATAGGCAGAGGTGCTTGGCAAGGAGACCCCATAAGGGATTGATAGAGCATCCAAACAGGAGGCGTGTGGGCCTACACTAAGGCAGGAGCCGTGGGAGAATGGAGAAGACAGGAAGGTGTGCAGTGATGTGTGGAGTAGAACAGATGAGACTTAGTGCAAGTCCAGATAATCCACTTTCACTACTTACATTTTTCTTTTTCAGTGTTCGCTTATTTTTGAGACAGAGAGAGGTGGGGAGGTGGAGTAGAGAGAGAGGGAGACACAGGATCTGAGGCAGGCTCCTGGCTCTGAGCCGTCAGCCCAGAGCCTGACGTGGGGCTCGAACTCACAGACTGTGAGATCATGACCGTAGCCGAAGTTGGACGCTTAATCACCTGAGCCACCCAGGCGCCCCTCACTTTCATTACTTTAAATAGGAGAAAGAAAGGTATTTCACGTAGCGCGATACATGATTAGAGAGACTCAAAGCCAGTGGAGACAGTGCTGCTTGGCCATTTTTGAAGCACATCCCAGTATATCTATTATGTAGTACGTTCAGGCATGCAAGTGTTGTTTTCCATGCAAGATAGAAGAACTAGCGTCAAACTTTGATCCTGCCCACATTTGGAAAATTTTCCTGTTCATGACTAGTCCTTGCCACGAGCAGAATTTCTTGAATTGAGAGAAGGCTGTTCAGACATAGTTGATCTTCAGTGCTGAACAGTGCGCACCCCGTACCCCTCGTCAAACGTTGTACTTGTTGGCAGAGCTTGGTTCCCTCCAGTGTGGTGAATGTAATCTCAGTCTAATTTGGACCAGCGAGGTACATCCGGTCCTGAGATGGAAAGCCATGGGGCCAAAGTTCCTTGACAAGATGGAAACCAAAGGAGAGAGGCTCTGCCCCCAGGGATATGTTTGAGCTTTCTTTGCGTCCTTAAGTGAAAACTTAAACACTTGATGTCCAGACATTTTCTTTTTAGTATAAATCCTATTCACAGACACTGTGGTTAATGAACTGCCATATTCTGTAACTTTTGTTTATAGGAACAAGGAAAAGTTTTGATCACTTGATATCAGACACAAAGGCTCCTAAAAGGCAAGAAATGGAATCAGGGATCACAACACCCCCCAAAATGAGGAGAGTAGCAGAAACTGATTATGAAATGGGTGAGAAACAGAGTTAATAATTGATCTAGATCATTGAAAATAAGGCGGGAGAGCCATATTTGCTTTCCAGCCATTTCTTGGAATCTTGAGGATGAAATATAGACGCATTTGCTCTTTCTCAGAAGATAAGCTATATGGTCCTTAAAACGAAAATATTCCTGAAATCTGTATGAAAAGTAATCATGTATGTGATCTACAGCATTGTAAATAGCTAGCCAGAACTTGTGTGTAGGTGAATATTAATTCTGTATGTTGTTTCTGTTGCTGTTTTAAGTACCTGCTAAAAAGCTATTGAATTTTAGAAGTAACATTAAAGTATGTTAGGTGAAGTGGTGTCTAGTGTGAACTTTCGCTCAGTACAGCTGATCATGTTAATCCGTATCTCACTGCAGAGACTCAGAGGATTTCCTCGTCGCAGCAACACCCGCATTTACGTAAAGTCTCGGTGTCTGAATCAAATGTTCTCTTGGATGAAGAAGTACTTACTGATCCGAAGATCCAAGCGCTCCTTCTTACCGTTCTGGTAAAATTTTTGACTTTTTGTGGAGGGTGGGTTTTTTGCCTTCAACATTTTTTTTTTTTTTTTTTTACAAATAGTTTATTGTCAAATTAGTTTCCACATAACACCCAGTGCTCATCCCCCACAAGTGCCCTCCTCCATGCCCATCCCCCCCGCCCCCCCACATCCATCAGTCCTCAGTTTTTGTCAGCATTCAAGAGTCTCTCATGGTTTGCCTCTCTCCCTTTCCCCCACCATTTCCCCCCTTCTTCTCCCCCTTGTTCCTCCGTCAAGTTCCTCCTAATCCTCCTATACGTGCAAACATATGATATTTGTCCTTCTCTGCCTGACTTATTTCGTTCAGCATAACACCCTCAAGGTCCATCCATGTTGCTACACATTTGCCCTCACATTTTTATTGCAGTCTATTCTCAGGAGGCCCTTAAATTTTAAACACGTGAAAGGAAGACTGTCTTCTGCTTCTCACCAGAACAAATAACAGTTCAGCCACTAAATAAAATGTGTTCTTGTTGACTTTTTTGCACTTCGGCAGGCTACGCTGGTAAAATATACCACAGATGAATTTGATCAGCGAATTCTTTATGAATACTTAGCGGAAGCCAGTGTGGTTTTCCCCAAAGTTTTTCCCGTCGTGTAAGTATCTCTTATTTGTGTTTAACTTTTTGTATCTGTCTTGAAGCCACATGCTTTACAAAAGCTCAGGAAAAGTATCATCTGATAATGTTCACTGGTTGGGGGGCGGTGAGGCAGTGTGATAGAGATTTTAGCTTAGAGACCGTGGGATTAGTGGGGGCCAAGACGAGTTTTGGCCTATTAGGAAAAATAATTTTTTTATCTTGTTGATTTTTTTTAAGTGCTTCATCATGATGAGCATTGTTCATTCCCTCACTTAGGAGCAAACCATTCGATGCTCTGTGTACCTGTTTTGGTTTCATTTTTTGGTAGAGCTTTTGTATTTATCCACAGCTGAGTGAAAACAAAATTAACCTTCTATATAGGAGATGACTTTTATTCTCTATTAAGAGCGAAGGTCATATTAGCCTCAAAGTATTCAAATCTAAATAACCCAAAGAGACTTAGGAACTTCTGTTCGTGATCTAGACCTTCTGTGTAGTATCTTTATATCCTTACTTTTGTTTAATCTCATTTTAAGACTTCAGAATTTTATATAGTTGCCTCTTGATTATTTCTATTAATGGAGTGTAGCCGGGTTAGACATAGTTAATTTCCTCTTAATTTTGAATAGATCATATGTTCCACCCCTTCAAATCAATTTTGCTTTCCTAAATGGATCTGATTCAGCATTTATTAAACATTGACTGGTATGAAATTTAGTTTTAATTCCCTGGGCACAAATCAACGGTCAGCAGAAAGAAAAGGCCCTAAAACATATTGAATGATAGAAGCCAACCTTGGCTTGAGCAAACAGTCACCGTATATAATTAAACCTGGTTATTTGACAGTACTAGTTGGTTGTTTTCACCATATTTTTCTCGATGACCAGAAAGAAGAAAAGAGGACAAACCAAAAAGTAAACTCGGAATTTATTATAGAAAGTTGGGAAAGCACCAGAAAGAAAAAAACACTCCTCTCCCTTCATTTTTATCACATTGTTCTGGGGACTATATGATGTTTTCCGGTGTATATTTTCACTTCATTCTCCTTTAAAATGTTCCTGTGTTGTGTTGTGTTTTGTTTTAGACACAATTTGTTGGACTCTAAGATCAACACGCTGTTGTCATTGTGCCAAGATCCAAATCTGTTAAATCCAATTCATGGAATTGTGCAGAGTGTGGTGTACCATGAAGAGTCCCCACCGCAGTACCAGACCTCTTACCTGCAAAGTAAATGTCCCGGGAGGGTGGTCGATGGACTTGCTAGTGTGTGCGCTGGTTCAGAGTGCGTGACCGCACAGTTCTTTATAAGGGGTTGGCTTGTTCATACATCTCTCCCCATATGCCGTTTTCTGACCCTTTTCATTGTACGTTCAGTGGTGCAATACAATACGGAGTTGTGGCTTACAACTTTTTAAGATTAAAATACGGTTTGATACTGAGTAGGTTTTACGTGAGTTTTAGTCTCCCCTGACATTCATTCTAAAAAAAAAAAAAAATGGTTTCAAATGTGTGTAGGTTTTAAGTGTCACCAACTATATAACTTATTTCATTTCTGTTAAGATTAAGAGAGTGCCGTGCTTGTTCTAAGAGTAACATTTGATTTGTTGCAGGTTTTGGTTTTAATGGCTTGTGGCGGTTTGCAGGACCCTTTTCAAAGGTAAGAAAATATTTTTTTCTCTACTGATAGAACAAAGTTTTTGTTCGCATTAGTGTACCTGCTCTAAGAACACACAATACTCTGAAAGCCAGAATGATGATCACGAGAAACACGTGATTTTTCTAAAATGTTTTCCACCAGAGACTCTTTCCAAGAGGCTGCACCTTTAATAGCTTTATATATTAGTTTTTACAAGAAAACGACTCAGTTCAACTTGACTTTTCAGAAGGGTGTGATGAACTTCTGCAAAGTTTTCTGCTCTCAGTCACTCATGTGTTTGATGATCGTAATGCATACACTTAAGTGTCTTGTAATCAGAAAGGAGCATTACCTGTGGTTAAAATCTACCTTGTGACGCAAAAGTAATACAATGTTATACGTCAGTTCAGTCTCCGTTCTTAAAAAATTACATAAAGAAAAAAAAATTACTTCCTGAAAACATTTTTCCTTCCAACCTGTTGGATTAGATTCATTCTTCCCTGAATATTTCCTTATTTGTTCCTCTTCATTTTTTTCTTTGATTGGCATCAGTTGATACAGTGCTACATAAATGTGTTTTTGATTATTCTATTTATGGTTCCTCTAGATTGATTGAGATTCCTTGAAGGCAGGACTTCTGTTTCTTTCCCCCACGTTCCTAGTGCAGTATTATAGCTACAGGCTGGTAAAGCAATATGAATTACTAAACCTTGTCCTGGGTTTAAGAGTTAGATATTTCCTTTTTATTTTGTTCAGTTATTACTGAGTATCTTTTGATATGCAAAGGTTGTGATTTTTAAAATGGGTCTGAGTTCCTAGAAATAAGTATCTCGTGCAGGAATGTGAGTAGTTTGCCCGCCCTCCTCTGCCCTTCCCAGTGGTCAGTTAGTCAGATATCTACATGGCAGCCAGAATGATGATACTCCGCTCATTTTCTCTGTTTCGGAAAACTGGCTGGACATCATTCCTGATGGTTTTATTGTCTCAGGACTCATGCCGTCTTCGCCTCTCCGTGGCTTTCAGTAATTACAGGTTCATTCGGAAGCCCTAGGTGTAAGCTGAATAAAATTCCCAGCGTTAAGTCCTATGGTAGTCTAGAGTACGACACCACCCCCACCCCCACCTTCTTAATGCTGCAGAATACAAAAGAAGAGAAAACAGTACATTAAGCCCAAAACAAAAATTGAGTTAATCTTTTGTGGCTTCAAAGGGGATTTACAGAAAAAAAAGAATGGAGCTAAAATAATTTCCTATATTTTCCATTACAGCAAACCCAAATCCCAGACTATGCTGAGCTTATTGTTAAGTTTCTTGATGCCTTGATTGACACGTATTTGCCTGGAATTGATGAAGAAACCAGTGAGGAGTCCCTCCTGACACCCACTTCTCCTTATCCTCCTGCAGTGCAGAGCCAGCTCAGTATCACTGCTAACCTTAACCTTTCTAATTCCATGACCTCACTCGCCACTTCCCAGCATTCCCCAGGTTAGTAAATGTAATCTTTATATAAATTTGAGCAATACTATTAATATACCAACAGCAGGACTTCCCTTGTTATCAGGTTATAGTATATTTACAGTAGAGTTTGCTCCTTTTGGTCATAAGGTTCATCTTACATTTCTCCTTTACCTTATAGCTGACTTGAACTTTGTTACTCTATAAAGCTTTCTACTTTCAAACAGTTATTCGTAAGGCAGTGAAATGTTTAGTGTTCACATAGTGTTCTGAGGTTGATGATTTTTTTAGAGTTTGGGCAGGAAGAGCAGCCTCTCAGGTGCCTTACCCTGTAAGTGAAGAGGATTAGAACTCCCTCACGAGATAGCCTAGCCTCGCCCTAAGGGCCTCTGTGTCCCTGATGCAGCAAACAGTATCCAAAAAATACAAAAGTGTGGTAGTGCCCCACCTCCCTGTTGCCAGCAGCAGCTCCACTGTCCGGAGACCAACCTGAAAACCTGTAAATTCACAGCCAGAAAAAAAGCCATCTCCAGAAAATGACATCTTAAAGCTCGTGAGTGTATTCCTTACCATGGAGTCGCTCTTCGGTCCACATGGGAAGAGTGTGCCAGAAACACGCAGCCAAGAGGTGGAAACCCTGAGATGGAGCAGCTAATGGCTGGCGCAGGGCTGAGTCCCACACGATGGCAGAGATGGCAGACCTAGACTCCTGGGCTCGTTCAGGGTCCCGGCGAAGGTTTTCACAGGGCTCTGGTCCGCCCTAGAGGCGCTTCTGCAGAACTGACCCCGTTGTCTGTGCTGCTGGCCGTGGGTGGTGAGGGAGGGCTGCTGTGTGCCCGTGTTTCCTCTTCAGAAGGGCTGGCCTCTCAAACGGTGAAAACTTAGAAACGGTTTCGCATTTAAAGTTCCATTATCTGAACATTTTACTTATGAAGCCCCTCATGCTGTAAGGAAAGGTACTATGTGTCGTTCTTTTTTTAGGTGTTCACATGGATTTTCTTTTAAAAAGCAGTACTCCTATTTTGTGATGTTCAAGACACATAAATAGGACCTGGTTTATAATCCCAGTTTTTGCCTGAGTATTTACACATACATAGTTTTGAAGGCCTGAAGAACTCGGCTAATACAATATCCAGTTCATATTATGAACCATCATATTAAATAACCTGTGTTCGTCTGTTAAACTCTGGTCGACAACAAAGCTTTGGTCAGCAGAGCAGACAAACGATTTGGTCCAGCATTTATTTATCTGTCACCTTACTGTACTTAGGCTCTTTTTTCCTCCAAGAAATCAGAGAAATGTGGCCAACTTTCCTTCCGCAGATAACCACGCTCCTTTGCCCTCTGTCATTTATTCCATAGGACAGCGTTTCTCCAAGTGTGACCCCAGAGCAGCATCTGCCTCATCTGGGGGCTTGCTAGAATGCAGGTGCTAGAGTCCCACCGCAGACCTCGCGCATAAGGAAGCCCAAGCATGGGGCCAGCCAGCAATCTGCTTTAACAAACACCCCGGCTGACTGTTCCGTACGCCGGAGTGGGAGAGGCCCTGCTCTAGGGCCTGCCTGTGCTCTTGGCCCGGTGTCGGTGTTTCAACCACTAAAGCCAGGGAAAGACTGAAAATACACTTTCTCCCAGATGCTGCAGCCACCGAGTTCTTTCCCTCACCATCACCCCCTCCACATCTTTGCGTTTTGGAGCTTAGGCGAACTACAGAGATAATTTAGTTCTAGGCCCACAGGGGTTGAGGGCGATGGGGGAACTGAGGTTTAGAAGAGCAAAGGTAGTTGCTCTGTCACACGGTTCTTCTCCAGAACCACGGCCAGTGCTCTGTCTGCCGCATGCGTCTGCCATCTAGCCTTCATCTTCTTCCTTCCCTTCATTTCCTGCTTCCTTTCACTTGTGTATTTACGCTGCCCCGTCACTTCCGTCTGCCTCACGCTGAGCCCACCACTCCTTTTCTTCTGTAAGGCTTTCTGTCCTCTGGGTTCCTTGTTGTTAATGACCATCAGAAAGTGTGTAGATTCCGTCTATACCGTCCTCTTGTTTTTTTAAAGTTTGATCTGTTTCATCAAGCTTTTGCCTCTTGGGCTACTCACATGGTGTTAAACCTGTCAAAATGATGGTTTGTTTTCATATTAACTCTTTTTTGTTTTTTTTACACCCGGACTAAACGTTAGGGAGATTTCTGCCCATCTTTGCCCACTACTGGAGACCAGAAAATAATCCGATTGAGAATAAAGGTAACAGTACAGGTTCCCCTGCTAGTTGATTCATTGCTTATATCCTGTATTGGTTGTTTAAAAAAAAAAAAAAAAAAAAATCCCCCTACCCAGCAACCTCTTTTTAGAATTGTTTATAAAACTCGGAGCACGGTCTGTAGGGTTTTAGTTACGGCTTTATCCTTGCTCTTGGCCAAAAGGCTGAGAAGCAATTTGTTTTTTTGGTTCCAGTTCTGAACCAATCGTGGTTCACTACCACCACTTCCGGTGGGTCTTCAGATGGCTGCTTGATCCGACCGCCACACTCTGGAAACCTTCGGCCAGGCTCAGGGGAAACTGAGGCTTTAGAAGCAACAGTCTGAGTTAAGGAGAATCATGGTGTTCAGTTCCTGGCCCTGAATTGCACATTGTGTGTCCTTGGTTTCCCAGATCAATTTCCCACATGTTTTTGGAGAACAGGGTTATCTTTTCAGTAGTGATTTCACTCTCCAGTGAAACGAACCCCTTTGTATCTTTAAATTGTGGGCTCATCTCCATGAAGGGATCCTGACTTACCTATGTATGTAATTACTGCACTCTTGTCTTTTGCTCTTCTGGAATACCTCTTTAAGAGTCAGGATTTCATTTGTAATTCGGTAGACTGCTTTTTATCTCTAGCTGCATGTAATCTCCTATTCCTGTCCCCTCTATTCTTTATGGAGTGGAATTTGCAGATGCCAAAGGGAGTGATGAGTCTCATCCAGGTTCCTAACTCAGCCTAGTGTTTCAGCATTGCTGTTTGGCTGCAGAAAAAGCAAAATAATTCCCGCTCGCCACTCCCATTAGCCAAGTCCCGAGCAGAAGTATTTAAAGAAACTCCATGTCACCCCCTGACACTGAGCACAAATGTGGCTTGCCACCAGATTGCCCAACAGTTAATCTGCGCCTTCTCCTGGCTGTAAGCAGGTGAAGCCTCTGTGGCCTTGTGTCCAAAAGGCATGGCGCGGATCTGCCTAGAGCTCAGCCCTTCACTGCAAACTCCCCTTGTCAGTCAGGGCCCTGCTGTCTAGACCGTTGTTTCTTAGCAAGGTCAGCCACTTTGCTGTATTTTCTTTTTGGTCACCAGCCAGCATTCTCTGCCATCAAATCAGCTAGGGAAGAGATGCCTGAGCTCCCTCCCACTCCCAGGCATTAAACGTCACTTCAATTAAACAAAGTTCTTTCAGGTGGTGATCAGCCACCCGCCCTTGAGGACGCGCAGTGGTCATTTACTTACGCAAAGCGATTGCCTCTGAAAACACATTCTTCTTGACCAGTTATCCTTGGCTCACTCGTCCGTCCCCTTCGCACAAGGATTCTTTGATAAATCTGTATTTTAACATGTGTATGTGGCTGTTTTCTGGCTCCCTCCCTCGTTGGAATTGAATTTGGCAGCAGCGGAGCCATCAGTGGAGTTCAGTGCATGTAAAGTTGTATTAACCAGGGACCTTTTAGCCAAGTGGGTATAGAACTTTGCCTCTTCAGGTTTTCCCAAAGGCCACTCAGAGAACCCTGAAGAGAATCCATAAAATTTACTTTCTGATATATAAGAATATTCCAAATTGATTTTGTAATCCACTGTAAGTCCGGAGTAGTAGAGCTGGACATGAATGGAAGAACCAGGATTAGAGACAGAAGATCAAGTCTGTCCACTTAAAAATGTTGAGGCTGGGGCTGGAGGGAGGGAACTCTCTGTCTTAAGGCCAAGCCGGGAGCGTAAGCATAGGCGATGAGCAAAGAAACCTTTTTAAAGCCATAGTTCTGAATGCTTTATAACCATTTCAAGTGCAGTCTCCTGGCATCTTCTTTGCATGTTAAAGAGCAAGTGTATTCGAAATAAAATCCAGATGGAATTAGTATTCATTAAAAAGAAATTAAAGAGATCCACTTCCAATGTTTTAAAATTTAATTTATTCTCTGCCCAGGTCTCCTAGTCTTTTTCACGCTCCAATTTAATTCAGTAAACATTTGAACATCCATTTTGGAGGTGTACCCTAGGCACCCGGGGACACTTAAGGAGGGGAGAGACCCAGGTCACCAAAGACGTGGCAGTTTTTGCCTCCGGGTCTCAGTATTGGGTTTTGAGCTAAAGTTTTTACTCCCTTCAAACAAATTCTTCATGTACACAAGTTCTTTGCTTTTAAGTGCAAAGTTATTACTAGAGTGCTCTGTGGGAAGTAACCAAAACTCCAGCTATCTGTCCTACGGAGATTCATTGTTTACTACGTGCAAGGAACTCTTTCCGACCTAAGGAAGCGGGCGAGCTGGTAGGAGTAGTACCTGCCCGCAAACGCATTTCAGAATAAGAGAGGTAAAGTGGACACAGATAACTGTTTTTTCATTTGACCTCTTCTGTGGGACTTGCCATGTTGCACTTTATACCATATTCTGATGGATCAAAGGGACATTTGTTTGGAAGAATCACGGAACAGTCACAAAAACACTTTTATAACGTATTTTTGACCTCGAGAAATGTTGAGGTGTGTGTTATTCTTTTTTTTTTTTTTTTTTTTTTTTTTTTTTTTTTTTTTTTTTTTTTTTTTTTTTTTTTTTTTTTTTTTTTTTAGAATCTTTTTCCCCCTTTGGTTAGCTTATTTTACTGTTAGTATTGGGGCATGAATTCTTTAGAACAAAAACCTGTTCAGTTGAGTTTTTTTGTTNTTCTGATGGATCAAAGGGACATTTGTTTGGAAGAATCACGGAACAGTCACAAAAACACTTTTATAACGTATTTTTGACCTCGAGAAATGTTGAGGTTTTTTTTATTCTTTTTTTTTTTTTTTTTTTTTTTTTGACCAAACCAAGCCTGTGATCTGTTTTCAGTGTTTTCTGCTAGAAAAAGAATCTTTTTCCCCCTTTGGTTAGCTTATTTTACTGTTAGTATTGGGGCATGAATTCTTTAGAACAAAAACCTGTTCAGTTGAGTTTTTTTGTTGTTGTTTTTCAAACGACCCCTTCCACTTTATTTTGGGACCGTGTCCAAGCCTGTCAGTTACTCACTGACTTTCCTTCTGAAATGCAGACCTGCCCCCTGGGAAGTTGGATGGCCTCAGCATCCTTGATTAGGAATACAATAGGGATCCCGGGCATTTTTGAGCCAGTAGCTCTGACAGCCGTGTGCACGGTAATTGTGTGCAAAACCGTTTCTGGACACTTAGATGTAGCTCTGAGCCAGTAATGTGTTTACCAGGTTGAAAATGTCTCCCTCTTAGAAGAAACTTAAAGGCCTCTATCCGGGGCCTTCTTCAAACCTCCGAAACAACTTTAATGTTTCAGGGAGCTACATGTAGTACCCCCAGACCTTTATCTGGCATTCTCTTGATTTTTTTTCTCTCTTCTTTTTCTGTGTTATTATCCTGTATGTAAAGGAGAAAAATAATTTTAAGCTGAGCCATTGCTTGGTGTGATTTCTGGTAATTTTCCATTTAATTTTTTTGTTAATTCCTAATTTAAACTAAAATTCTAATGGGCGTGGTAGAAACACCTCTTTTTGTAAATTTAGAAGTTCTAGCATTTGTTTACAGAGTGTAATTATTTGGGAAAGTAATGGTCAGAGTCCAATAATTCAGAACAAACCTCTTCTGAAAGCCAGGGAACATAGCAGTCATCCAATATCCACTTGTGTGTTGCCCTTTTACAGACTCCTGTGGACACCACTCACTTCTGTTTTTCCTCCCATTCCGTGTCTGTGAAGCTTCTCTGCCTTGCTCTAAGTCGGCAGTTTTCATGCAGCCGTTTCCTCCTCAAGGCACTCTCTCCTTCCGTCTCTCTGCGCAAGATACTGTGTACCCCGCGCTCACCCTAGACACGCGGTCCCCTGGAGCGGTGTGGCTTCGCACCCGCGGCACTGTCACCCCACCGCTTCAGGGTCTGGTGCTCATTGGGCCCACGGGGCTGTGCGGCCCGTCTCCGTGAGGAGCTGCTTCTATCCCCCACCCCCAGCACTGAACACGCAGCCCCAGCCCTGGGTCGACACAGGCAGGGTAACCCCAGGGACAGTTAATAGGGAGAGCCGAGTTTCTGGCCTAGGAAGTACTTGTTTTCCCCCAGTACCAATATAAATCCAATCCCAGTATTTGCTTAGAGATTAGAGCTGGCTGTGTGCTCTATCACCTGTGTTTAAAAAAGAGAAATGCAGCCCACAGTTTGTTCTAAGGACTAAGAAGAGAAAAATGTGATCCACTTATGTCTGATTTATAAAAGCGGTCTTGCCTTCTTCTACTCTTCTAGAACTATTATACAAAAGGATTAGACCTGCTACCAAAAGAAGTATTGGCAATTGAGGAAAGTCTATTAAAATGGTTGTTAATTTTTGTAGTTACAATTTTGTACATCTAGCTTAAAATACAAACATTTCCACACATGGATTTAACATGTCTCCACGAAGGCATTTACTATTCCATAAGAGAAGCTATTGTTACCTCTTCTTCTAAGATTCGTATTTTGTGCTTATTCCCACTGTCCTAAGTATGCATCTTAGTATCCACGTTCTGGTGTAAAGTCCAAATGTTAAGATTTGTATTTTGTGCTCATTCCCATTGTCCCTAGTACACATCCTAGTATCCATGTTCTGGAGTCAAGTTCAAGTCCTGTGCCTTCGTTCTAATACTCTTCAGTACGTCCCTTGGTCTTTTCCATCTCAGGTGTCAAGGGCATCTTGTCTTGTGTGGTAATTACCCATGCGCAGGAAGTCTTCACGTGGATTATCTCACCTGATTCTTCTAACAGCCCTTGGAAATAGGCAGTTCTACTCTTACCCTTATTTGGCAGATTAAGAACTAAAACCACATTACGTTCCAATCCAACCAGGGTCTCAAACCTGGGTCTTCTGCCGTGTTTGCGGCATCGTCTGCAATCAGGAGCCCTCTGATGTGTTCGCCTTCTCACACAGGTCGTAAGAGTCTCCTCACAGGGTTGCCATGTTACGCATGTAATCAGCTAAGCAACACGGGGTCAGGTGACCTTCCGGCGCTCCTGCACGCCTGGGGGGTGGGGGGGGACTTGACTTATTAGTCTCTTGGTCACGTGACCTCACAAGTTACCGAACCCACTTTTCTTCAGCTTCTCAAGAACTAAAAGCCATTCAGTCCTTTTATTATTTCCTGAAAGGATAGGTTCCAGTTTGGGGAAAACATTTTGGTCTTACAAAAGAAAATGGGTGAATTTTAAAAATGAAGTGTTGTTATTGTACGTGAGGCTGGCTATGTCCCTAGCTGTCAAAGTTAACGAACCCTGATGCCTGCCTTCAAGGAACTCATGTATGAGCAGAGGAGGTAGACCGATGACTTCACTGTCATGGCACCTAATCATTTTACCCTCTTGATTTTCCAAATTCTGGCCAATAACACCTTTTATTTAGGATTTCGTCTTTCTCTGGAGCTACCACAATTCACGGAAGCATCGTGCTTACTAACACACCGCCCTAGAGAACGTCCAGCCTCTTGGGCCCTGCGCGTCTGTCACTGGCTGCGTGTTTGACCACCGCCCGTCGGGGGCGGGGCCTGGGTACTAAAACTAGGAAATCAGGGCCACGCAAGTTTTTGCCTTTGTTTCATTCAGGCGGTGGCCCCTGCGTTTCTGTCACCTCAGGGGGCTTTGCTCTCGTGCCCACTGAGGGTCAGAAGGGTGAGCCGGTGCTTAGGGGCCTCAGAGAGACCAGACCAGAGCGCGTGGAGGCGCGGGCAGGGTCTGCTCCCTAGTGTAAAAGGCAGCCCGTACTGTGCAGGGTGGGCCCTGCCTCCATCTGAGCAGTCGGTCTGGCCGAGCATCGGACAGTTCTTCCTGGAGTGCCGAGGCCACATCCTTCACCAGGGGCTACAGAGGTTTCCAGGTGTCACTGGGGAGCACAAAGGAAGAATGCTGCCAAAATCCTCAAACGTGCGAGTCGGAAACCAAAATGCCGGAACTGGGCACCGTGTTTGCCGTTTCATTCTAACTTGGCTTCTCCAAGATGCTGCACCCTGGTGTAAATATAACGCATTTTAATTGATTTTTGCTTACAAATGACCCTCCAAGATGGTCATATCGGCTTCTCCTTTGATCTTTAAAATAAAACAGCTCTGCTGTGGAGTTAGGAATCAGCCACGGTTACCTGTTACTGCAGAGTCAGGTCGCTGAGTAGGAAGAAAGCGCAGGTGCAAAAACAAGAATTGAGATGAAAATGGACTTGAAGGCCTATGCAGGACATCAGCCCCCCACATAGTATGGAGGCTTTTGGCTTTGGGTGACGGTGAAGTTAGGGACACTTTGTAACATTTTCACCAAAAGGAACACGTGCTCATTTGGGGAAAAAATGAGGAAGTTCAGAAAGATAGAAGAAAAAATATCACCCATAATCCCACCACTCTAAGATAACATTTGACTGTGTTTTATACATTTTATAAATGTTTATTAGTACCTTGGCACATCTCCTTCCTGTTCCTTTTCTTTACATAGCAAAGGTCTAAAACTTTATAGCTTGCTTTCTATCCTTAACATTTAACCGGAAATAAATAAGGCTTTTAACTTTTTATTTAGAGGTGTGAAGGTTACTTGCTTGACGGAAAATAGAGTATCCCTGGTATTTCTTTGAAGAAATCTTCACCCTAGTGACTCAGCCTGTGACTACAGCTTCTGTGACTTTAATTCTTGGAGTATGGGTGGGCAGGCCCTTGTCCTCAGACAGAAGCATGGCCACCTCGCGGCGCAGTGAACACCGCCTTCTCCCCCCGGACTGGGCAGGTGCAGGGGCCAGGCCGTCTCGGGGCTGTGCGCCCGACAGCGAGCCCCGGCTGGCGGATTGCTGCCGAGGGCCACGGCCGCCCCGGTGGTGGCCCACGCCAGGCTGCTCCCGAGGGCCGTCTGTCTCCTCGTCGTTCGAGGCTCTCCTCTTAAACCCTCCTTTTGCCTGAATCTTACTTGATGTTAAGGATAGGACCCCACATCAGGACCTGTGGACTTGAGCGCATAGGCCCCATGCAGATTTAAGGAAATGCAAGATCACGTGCACTAGGTTCATGATCATTTCGGATGGAGAAAGCTAAAAAATGCTATTTTTGTCCTTCCCACTCAAAATATGGCGCCACACCCTCGAGGTCAGGGGTTGCGTGCTTTCTGGCCCTGTGATTACACTGTGATTGCAGTGATCACATTTGAAACTGGAAGCATTTAAAGGGCGCCTGGGTGGCTCAGTCGGGGTGAGCATCCTGACTTTGCCTCAGGTCATGATCTCCTGGTTCAGGGGTTTGAGTCCCGGCGTTGGGCTCTGTGCTGACAGCTCGGAGCCTGGAGCCTGCTTCAGAGTCTGCGTCTCCCTCTCTCTCTGCCCTTCGTCTGCTCACACTGTCTCTCTCAGTGTCTAACAAATCAAAAAAGAAATTTTTTTAACGGAAACAGTCAGTTCAACCCATATTTACTGAAAAAGATATCAACTGGATCTTAAAGGAAAAGGAAAACGAATATGAAATGATCTTTGCTTTCCTGGGGGCTCTTAACGCTAGTAGAGGAAATCAGCTGTAGACACCAGAGGTGGTGTAGGCAGAATGTAAGAAGTACAAATGCTCTCTAGAAGCAGGGAGAGAAGGGGGCGAAGTAGCTCTGGCAGGAGGTGGCAGAAGGCATCATGAAGCAAATGGAGATGAGAAAAAGTGGGTTGGAGATCTCTTGTGGAGACAGGCGAGGCACTGGCAAGGGCCTGCACCAGCACACACTGCCGGGCTCAGGGCACACTGGAGACGATGAGCAGCCTTCTTTCTGTTCTGCTGTTTGTTTGTTTTTTTATTTATTTATTTATTTAAATCACCTGGGGAAGATGCAGATGGATATGCAGCGGAGAATGAAACTCATCCAGAATTCTGTCACCCAGAGAAACGTTCTGTGAACATCTTGGCCTGCTTTCTTCCATTCACCTTCCTGCACATGTGGTTAGAACAGGACAGAGTCAAGGGGCCGGTCCGCTGTGTGCTTGGCTCCGGGGGACGGGTGGCGGGCACCATCCAACTCGGCACGCCAACTCTTGGCCCAGTGTGCGCTCTTTTAAAGAAACACTAACAAATGCCCACGTTCCTGTGAGAAGTCCGAGACCGCAGAGCTCTGTTGCGCCCGTGGAAGTCTGGCCTCACACTCTGGATTGAATTCAGGGCCAAACCTGAATGCTGTGTGGCTCCTACGAGGTCATCACAAATTCATTTCTTTTTCATGAGCCAGTAGATAGATGCCTGGATCTATGTCCATTTGCTGTAACGTAAAGACTCCTTGACTTGAAATGGTACTTTGTCCAAAAATGGGTATTTCTTCATCCTCAGATTTCATGTTTATTTTAAAAATCAAATGGTATGATAAGAATAAAGTAAAAAATGCCTCAATTAACGCTATCCAGAAATAACATATTTTGGCAGATGTTTTCCCAGTCTTTTTTGGTTTTGGTTTTGGGGTTGTTGTTGTTTTCTGTATGTGACTTTTTCCCTCCCTACTTCTAAATGATGGTCATCTTTCTCTATCAGCAAATTTCAACCAGTACTTTACATTTCAACACACATTGCTAAAATGCCCAGCTTTCTGCTGTCCCACCAAGTTATGCCACAGGTGGGCATAAGCAGTCATTATTTTGGTGAATTTTCTTGGAGCAAAACAGAAAAGTACACAGATCAAATTTACAACCTAGTGAATTTTTAAGAAGTAAACACTTAAATTAAAAATCCAACATCTGGATCAAGAAACAGAACGTTACCGGCACCCCAAGCTGCTGCCTCCATTTCCCCTTCCAGTCACTCCTCCCCGAAGATAACACTGTTCTACCTAAATTTTGTAACCTTAACTCATCTGATGGGTAAAAAAAAATACGTTGTTTTTTGCTTCCAGTTACTTTTGTGAAGTTAGTGCTTGGACTGTTTCTAAAATTCATTGTAGGGCTCAGTTTTTGACGGTTAAATTTCCTCCAGGAAAGAAATGAATGGCATCCGTTTTCGGTGCAGAGCATGAAGTGATTTGTCATAGTTGAAAAGGTTAAAGCAAGGGTTCTACAGGGTCACCTGGGTGGCTCAGTCGGTTAAGCATCCGACTCTTGATTTCCACTCAGATCATGATCTCACAGTTTGTAAATTCGAGCCCCATGTCTCGAGCACAGGGCTCTGTGCTGATGGTGCGGAGCCTGCTTGGGAGTCTGTCTCTCTCTCCCTCTCCCTCTCCCCCTCCCCCCCCACCCCTCCCCCACTCATGCACAGGCTCTCTCTCTCTCTCTCTCTCTCAAAATAAATATTTTTTAAAAAGATTTTACGGTAAAACCTTTGTCATATATTCTCAGTAAATATTTGAGTTCCTTTGAGACAGGCACTGTGATTAAAAAAAAAAAAAAATCTTCCTTTCTTTGAAATGACAAGTTTCAGTATCTTCTGCCACTGGAAAGTGTAGTCTGTGTACAAACACCAGCAAGGCTGTGTGGCTAGAAGCTGACCTCTGCTGGAAGCTTCCGGTACCATCTGGAGGAAGGAGCACTGGCCTTCCCTGGTGGCAGCTAGCCTTTCATTCAGCTCGAGCCCGCCTGCCTCTCTAGCTTTTCCTCGCAGCTTCTCTCTTTTTTTTTTTTCTTATGCTGCTTTTCTGCTGTGGCAGCAGGTTTCGCTTAACCAAATGTGAAGTTTTGTGCGCGGCAGGGCCTTTGTAAATAAACGTCCCGGCGGCTGGTACGATGAGATAGGCAAAAACAGTCGGCCAGGTTGCACCCCTTGCACGTGGTGAGATGCAGCCCCGGAGCCCGGCACCAGAGGAGGGAGAATAACCAGCTGCTTCTCTTCTCTGCAGGGATCGACAAGGAGAATGTCGAACTCTCCCCCGCCTCTGGCCACTGTAGCAGTGGACGCACTCGCCACGGGTCCGCGAGCCAGGTGCAGAAGCAAAGAAGCGCTGGCAGTTTCAAACGGAATAGCATCAAGAAGATCGTGTGAAGCTTTCCTCCTCTCCTTTTTCAAACAGACTTAACCTCCTCGCACGGGCTCGTCCCCAGCGACCCCTCCCCATCGTGCTGTGACACCGCACTTCCCGTCTCACGACGAGCCCGTCCCCGTCTGCCGTGTCGCCAGATGTTCAGCTCCCGGAAGGCATCGCCTGAATCTAATGCTGCTTTTTCTTTAACTCTCGTCGTCGTTGTCCTCCTACGTCCGGTGGGTCTGGGTTAAGCAGGTGTTCGGAACGACTGCGAAGAAAGCGGGCAGTCGGGACGCTCGAACTGAGAACATCCCAGTTGTGAGAAAGGACGAACCCTTGAGTGCTGCTGCCACTGGCCAGCTATGAAAGCCATTTGCACAGAGCTCTGCCTTCTACGTGTCCCCCTCCTCCGTCATACGAAGTAAAGTGTTAGTCTTATTTACACACTTTGCAAGCTAGGAGCTTATGGGAGTAGTACTAATAACCCCGGTATCTTTAGTCTGACTTTTAGCTGTGGACTTTTTTTTACCTTATGAAACCGAAGGAACCGTATAGAGGTCAAGCCTCAGTGACTTCACACCATAAAGCCACAGGCGAGGTACTTTGGGGGGGGGGGGTGTGTGTGGAGGGATCTAGTATTTTGTAATGAGTTCTTAAGAAATACTAACACTTGAGTATTAGCAATAATCACAGGAAAATACGCATAACCACGTATATCTTAACATTACCGAATCAAAGCGACGGGCTCTGAGGCCTTATCCACACGCAGCCATCCAAACTAGTCTATTGTTTTTTTTCCTCCAGTTGATTCTTCTAACCTTTAAATACGCTAAAAGTTGGTGGTGTTGTTTTGATAAACCAAAACTATACTAAGTATAGTACTGACATGTTTTCCCCCTCCTTCTCTTCTTTCCTAAGTAATTCTGAGCAGGGTAACCCGTGAACAAAGTGTTGGAAATTGTTCCTTGAAGGTCATTTTCATAGACGTTTGCGTTAGCTCCATAGCCAAATGGAACGGTACGTGACTTTTAGAGTAGCTGATGCTCCTGTTTCTCTGAATAATTGTCCCCAGAAACACGGAGTGTGGGGTAATTATCAAAACTTTCCTCGACGACATGTATTCTGAGTGTCTTGTGATCCCACCGCTGCCCCTCAGGAAAAAAATCAGGAATCTTTTCGGCAAGACATTTGGGTTCTATCTGATAGGATTGCATGTGACCACTGTGACGGGCCGGGCCTGCGCTAGTGTGACGATGGGGGACCTTAGCAGTCGCCGCTATACTGAACGCCACGGGCTGGCCTGGTGCGGGAATCCCCGCAGGAACGCAGACCCAGTTGGCGGCGGTTCCCGCGGTGTGCGATAGGCTTCGACCCCGCTGAGCACGTCAGTGGCATCTGGGTGTTCCGATTTAGAACTGACCCATATTTATTACCGAAAGACATCACCCCCCCACTCCCAGGTTCCCTTTCTATGTTCCGATGTAATGGCTCTGGGAGGGGCACGGAAACCTAGGGGAGGGGAGCCCCCCCCGCCCCCCTCCCGCAGTGCTGCTTCCTGAGCGGATTTCAGTAAATTAAATTCCACAGCTAAATCAAGAGATAATGGTACATTGAAGTGTTCTGATTTTAATAATATAACACATTTCACATTTATCCACACAGTAACAATGTAATATGTTCATGTAAATAAAATTGCTTTTGATATTCAGAAATATCAAGAATTTAATTTTTTTAATTTGTTTACAGTCTCGGAAAAGTAAGAACCGTTTGCCAAAATAAAAGGAAAAACCCCCACTTTAGTATCAATAGTTATTTTGACATAGAACTGTTGGGCAAGATGGAAGACAGGTGCAACGAACTAAACTCGTGTCTGTATCGTAGAGGCTGCGGCAGGGGAGTGTTGCTAGTTAACAGAGCACCGGAGTCCCTATGGACGCTAAGACTGGGGCTGAGCTTGGCAGTAGATCCTCTCCACCCCGCGCCAGGCCGCCGTTCAGGGCTTGGGTCTCCCAGACCCAGTGCTTCCGGGAAGGTGGCGCGACTTCCTGGATCCTGGAATAAAAGGCAGATGTGAGCCTTTCATCACTGTGGCTCCATGTTTTTCCTCTTGGTTGGTCTGGTGCGTGCCGGTGGGTGTTTGTTACACTATTTTGCTTCTCCCATCAAAACACAGAAACTGCCAGAGGTTTTCTGTTAAAAAAAAAAAAAAAACCAGTGATGTTTCCGTAACAAGGTTTCCAGGCAGGAGACTTCCTGAATTCACTCATCATCGTATCCCTCGAGTGTAATGAACGGGACGGATTCACCTGACGTACCTCACGAATCGCTCAGCGTCGCACAAATCAAAATCGAGCCTCCTTCGAACTGCAGAAACCCTTTTGGAGCAGTGCTTCCCGGAAACCTGAGACCTCACTAAGGTTTAAAATTTACCTTGTTTAGAGAACTTCTGACTCTTGAGGAGAACGTAGCTTTCCCAGTAACTCAAAGGAACGCGAGCCTAAGTCTCCCCAGTGCGCTGCCCCCCGAGAAATGAAACACTCTTTCGGGCCTCCCACCGCGATCTACACAAGAGATCTGAGGTCCGGACCCACTTTGCGCGCCCCGACGCGAGCGCCACAGAGAACACTACACGGCATCTGTCTGGGGTTGGCGGACGTTCCCCCGGACTTTCTAAAGGGGCGAACGTGACCCCTCGCGTTGCTGTGCAGAACCCGCCTGTTTGATCGCTGCCCCCGCCGCAGGGGGGCGCCCGCACTCGCCAACACTGAGCCGCGGTTCACGCGTCGGGGGTGGGGGGCGGGGAGGGGGGGCGGCGAGGCTCCGCCCCTCCCCTGCCCTTTTCCGAGTGCCAATGCCAGCCCCAGGCCCGGCCTGTCTTGAGCCGGGCAGGGAGCAGGGAGCGGTCAGCCGCCACCCCCCACCCCCCACCCCCAGGCCTTGAGCTGGCAGCCCTCCCTCCCCCTCTTAGTGGGTTTTAGGCTTTTTCCTTTTCATTTTGGCTTTCTGTTTGCTTTCCCATTTTGTTTTCCACCCCTCCCAGCCCTGCAGGCATCACGAGGCACGTCTTATTCAATGTTATGCAATGGACTTCTAAAAAAAACTTCACTCTTCCCGTCAGCCACACACTTTTTTTTAAAGCAGTATATCCACCTGTAAATAGTTTGTGTAAAATTTGACAGAAAAGTATATTTACTACACTGTAAATACATGTGACGATATATTGTATTATTTCGCTTTTTTGTAAAGCGGTTAGTTGCTGTACATGGATAACAGAAATCTGACTCTTCTCGTGTTAGTACTGTTAACTCCTTCCTGCGACTGCGCTACATCGTTTAAAGAAAATGCTGTGTATTGTAAACTTACGTTGTGTATGATGACTTCCCCTCCTTCCCATCCCGGCCTGAACTTGGGCCGCCCCGTGTCTACAGCCCTGTGAATATTGTCCGCCAGCAGGGGAGATATTGGCCAACAGTCAGAATGGATCGTTGTAGGGGAAAATTGTAGAACCCCATTTCACACCATTGTCCCCGCCCCGTTCTCCTCCCTGCGTCTGTACCCCACCCCCCCCTTTTTTAAGTAAAATGTAAATTCAATCTGCTCTAAGATGTGGGGAGTTGTTTAATTGCTTCACATGCCTCAGCTCTGTTTTCTCATTTCCCTCCCCCCTCCCCCCCCCACTTCTCCCTGATCTTTTGAAACGTCAAGGTCATTTCCCTTCTTTTGAGGCCGCCTTGGGTTCTCCTCCCTCCCCCAAGCATGGGAAGGACCTTTCTATCTCCAGAAGCTCTGTGAACTAAAAGGAAAACGTTTTTGGTGAACCGTGTAGGGGAGGAACAACTTTCCTCGAGGCTCTTCGGGTCCCCGGCTGGGTCTGAAAGCTCAGCTGACAGGGGCAGCTTAACGGACCAAAAGCACACAGCACAGATTATCTGTAGAAGTTTCACAGGACACAGGAGGCTTTCTGAGAAAGCGAAGACTCGAGAAGGCGCTAACCCCGCGCGTGCCTGTGCTGGTGACCAGGACGCTCGCGGAGGAAATGACAGTCACAGAGTATGAGGTAAGTGCAGTCGACGGGGGTGGGGGTGTAGCAGGGCCTGTGTGTTTCCACGGTCCTGTCTTCCGGTCTTTGGGGATCATGCTCTGTTTGCAGGGGCCAAGGTCAGAGTGAAGGCCTCCACCATGTTCTCAGGCTCCTTCAGCTTAACATACCCCATACTGCCAGGGCACCGGAGTTTGGGGCTGTGTGTCCCGAACCCCTCCAGTGCCTTTTCAGGACATCCCAAGCCGGGGGGTGACTGCTCTCTGGGATAAGCCAGCTTGACTTCTTTTAAAATGAGCAGTTAAAGATGCCAAGCGCCCCCTGAGCTGGGGCAGCCAGAGGGCACGTGTCGGGACCCGACGCCTCCCCCCACCTTGTCGGCCTTCCCTCCGTGGGGTCTTCCATGACACTGCGAGGGTGACACTGGAAAGCACTTTCCCTGGCTCAGCTGATGCGAGCTTTACTAGTTGCCCGTCGTCGTCGTGTGGGCCCCTCCCAGGTTGGGGGGGGTGGGGAGGGAAGAAACCAGCCTAAACCCTGGAGGCGGGACAGAGCTGAGCCTTAGGAGGGTAGCCGGGCCTGGCGTTACTCGAAGGACTAACGCACGTAAAACAGAGGCCTGCAGGTGTGAAGCAAGTGCTGGTCCGCCTGTGGGGGGACCGTATTGTTTGCCTTTTGTGGGGCCCCCTGCCCCTTTTTGGCCCGTACAGACTTTTGCTGTCTGGGACAGCCTTGGGGACTTGAGGAGTGAGCAAGAAGCGTGTCCAGGTGGAGCTGTGTCTAGTGAGCAGTTGAAAGTAGGGCTATAGGGGCGCCTGGGTGGCTCAGTCGGTTAAGCGTCTGACTTCCGCTCAGGTCATGATCTTGCAGTTTGTCATAGGTTCGAGCCCCGTGTCGGGCTTGTCCAGCTTGGAGCCTGGAGCCTGCTTCCGATTCTGTGTCTGTCTGTCTCTCTCTCTCTCAAAAATAAACATTTTTAAAACATTTTTAAGAGTATTTTAAAAAAAACAAACATGCCTTAGCCCCAGAGCACCAAAAATAGGGGCCCTCTGTCTCTGAGTCTGGCCCAAAGGCAAAGTCCAGTGAAAAACTGATGGCAAAGTTTGCTCCCTTCCCGATTTAGTAATCTGCGAACTGAAGGCAGAAAAGAACCGGTGATCTATCCTTCAAGCAAAAACGTCACTGCCATCCCCTACACTTCTATCCAGAGACAAAAAAAAAACAAGTTTTTTTCGTTAACAAAATAGTCCATTTCTGAGTCTGCAGGCATTTGTTCCCTCACGGAGGAAAGAAACATTGATTAGACCCCTTGTTCTCACAAATGAACTCCAGCATCAGCACCTCGTGGAAGCGGCTCCATCCGGGCACTTCATTCCCTCGGTTCTGTGACAGCCGCTCGTTCACAGGGTGGTGGTGGAACGTTCCAGCACTCTGGCTAGACCCTGAGCCTCCAGTTACAGGGGCCATGCTTGTTCCGGGTACTCAGCCGATGGTTGTTGAAGGAGCCGCCCAGGCAGCTCCCCAAATCACTGATTGAATCCACTTCCAATCAAGATCCAAACAAAAATGATCCCGGGGTATAAACTGGGGTGTAAACAAGAAAGTATGGCTAAGCAAACAGAAAAAAGACATAGGTGGAAACTTCCCTGACCCAGAGAAATGTTTAAATATTTCAAAGTGATAATGCAATTAAACTAAATAGAATGGAACAGGCAAAAAGGTCCTAATTATGCTATAGTTTAAACAAAACAAAACACCAGTAACCTCCAAATTTCACTGAGCCACAAAAGCTAATTTCCCACCCTGCTACATGCCCGCCGCTGGTTGGTAGGGGGCGCTGCTCACCCACTTTCTGGGGCTCAGCTGCCTCTACAGCAAAGGGCTAGTCAGACAGCAGAGGGAGACCTCCAGCAGCGCTGCCCAGTCTCCCCTGGGATGATGGAACAGATCCCTAGCCACACTGTCCAACATGGTGGCCACAGCCCCACGACGCTGTCCAACACCTGAAATGTGGCCATTGAAACTGAGGGACTTACTTTTAATTTCATTTAAATTACATGCAAATAGTTACACGAGGCTGGTGACCACCAGCTTGGAGAGCCCAGCACCCGGGGGGACTCGCATTAGCAATTATAGGCCTGAGGCCAGATGTGCAACGACTTCGGCTCACAGTCACGGCCAGAGCTTGTCACACAACTCCACAGGATAAATCACAAGGGTCCGAAAAAGCTATTCTCCGCTGTCCAGAAGGACGGCTAGAAATGTTGGCCAAGAACATAAATAACTCTCACAATAGGGAAGGGCTTTGTAAGCCTGAAAGCAGCGGAAGATATCCTAAAGATTAGGCTTAAAATGTCCCAATGTCCAAAGAACTCACCCCAAATTTAAAGGCCAACAGAGAAACAAATAAAAATAAAGGCCGAGAAACGGTGCCCATTGTAAAGAGTTCATTGAAATCAATTTTTTCATTTTATTTTCTTAAATATATTCATTTACTTAGAGTGAACTGGGGAGGGGCAGAGAGCGGGAGGGGAGAGAGAGAGAGGGAGAGAGGGGGAGAGGGAGAGAGAGAGGGGGGGGAGAGAGAGAGAGAGAGAGAGAGAGAGAGAGAGAGAANGGTGTGTGGAGGGATCTAGTATTTTGTAATGAGTTCTTAAGAAATACTAACACTTGAGTATTAGCAATAATCACAGGAAAATACGCATAACCACGTATATCTTAACATTACCGAATCAAAGCGACGGGCTCTGAGGCCTTATCCACACGCAGCCATCCAAACTAGTCTATTGTTTTTTTTCCTCCAGTTGATTCTTCTAACCTTTAAATACGCTAAAAGTTGGTGGTGTTGTTTTGATAAACCAAAACTATACTAAGTATAGTACTGACATGTTTTCCCCCTCCTTCTCTTCTTTCCTAAGTAATTCTGAGCAGGGTAACCCGTGAACAAAGTGTTGGAAATTGTTCCTTGAAGGTCATTTTCATAGACGTTTGCGTTAGCTCCATAGCCAAATGGAACGGTACGTGACTTTTAGAGTAGCTGATGCTCCTGTTTCTCTGAATAATTGTCCCCAGAAACACGGAGTGTGGGGTAATTATCAAAACTTTCCTCGACGACATGTATTCTGAGTGTCTTGTGATCCCACCGCTGCCCCTCAGGAAAAAAATCAGGAATCTTTTCGGCAAGACATTTGGGTTCTATCTGATAGGATTGCATGTGACCACTGTGACGGGCCGGGCCTGCGCTAGTGTGACGATGGGGGACCTTAGCAGTCGCCGCTATACTGAACGCCACGGGCTGGCCTGGTGCGGGAATCCCCGCAGGAACGCAGACCCAGTTGGCGGCGGTTCCCGCGGTGTGCGATAGGCTTCGACCCCGCTGAGCACGTCAGTGGCATCTGGGTGTTCCGATTTAGAACTGACCCATATTTATTACCGAAAGACATCACCCCCCCACTCCCAGGTTCCCTTTCTATGTTCCGATGTAATGGCTCTGGGAGGGGCACGGAAACCTAGGGGAGGGGAGCCCCCCCCGCCCCCCTCCCGCAGTGCTGCTTCCTGAGCGGATTTCAGTAAATTAAATTCCACAGCTAAATCAAGAGATAATGGTACATTGAAGTGTTCTGATTTTAATAATATAACACATTTCACATTTATCCACACAGTAACAATGTAATATGTTCATGTAAATAAAATTGCTTTTGATATTCAGAAATATCAAGAATTTAATTTTTTTAATTTGTTTACAGTCTCGGAAAAGTAAGAACCGTTTGCCAAAATAAAAGGAAAAACCCCCACTTTAGTATCAATAGTTATTTTGACATAGAACTGTTGGGCAAGATGGAAGACAGGTGCAACGAACTAAACTCGTGTCTGTATCGTAGAGGCTGCGGCAGGGGAGTGTTGCTAGTTAACAGAGCACCGGAGTCCCTATGGACGCTAAGACTGGGGCTGAGCTTGGCAGTAGATCCTCTCCACCCCGCGCCAGGCCGCCGTTCAGGGCTTGGGTCTCCCAGACCCAGTGCTTCCGGGAAGGTGGCGCGACTTCCTGGATCCTGGAATAAAAGGCAGATGTGAGCCTTTCATCACTGTGGCTCCATGTTTTTCCTCTTGGTTGGTCTGGTGCGTGCCGGTGGGTGTTTGTTACACTATTTTGCTTCTCCCATCAAAACACAGAAACTGCCAGAGGTTTTCTGTTAAAAAAAAAAAAAAAACCAGTGATGTTTCCGTAACAAGGTTTCCAGGCAGGAGACTTCCTGAATTCACTCATCATCGTATCCCTCGAGTGTAATGAACGGGACGGATTCACCTGACGTACCTCACGAATCGCTCAGCGTCGCACAAATCAAAATCGAGCCTCCTTCGAACTGCAGAAACCCTTTTGGAGCAGTGCTTCCCGGAAACCTGAGACCTCACTAAGGTTTAAAATTTACCTTGTTTAGAGAACTTCTGACTCTTGAGGAGAACGTAGCTTTCCCAGTAACTCAAAGGAACGCGAGCCTAAGTCTCCCCAGTGCGCTGCCCCCCGAGAAATGAAACACTCTTTCGGGCCTCCCACCGCGATCTACACAAGAGATCTGAGGTCCGGACCCACTTTGCGCGCCCCGACGCGAGCGCCACAGAGAACACTACACGGCATCTGTCTGGGGTTGGCGGACGTTCCCCCGGACTTTCTAAAGGGGCGAACGTGACCCCTCGCGTTGCTGTGCAGAACCCGCCTGTTTGATCGCTGCCCCCGCCGCAGGGGGGCGCCCGCACTCGCCAACACTGAGCCGCGGTTCACGCGTCGGGGGTGGGGGGCGGGGAGGGGGGGCGGCGAGGCTCCGCCCCTCCCCTGCCCTTTTCCGAGTGCCAATGCCAGCCCCAGGCCCGGCCTGTCTTGAGCCGGGCAGGGAGCAGGGAGCGGTCAGCCGCCACCCCCCACCCCCCACCCCCAGGCCTTGAGCTGGCAGCCCTCCCTCCCCCTCTTAGTGGGTTTTAGGCTTTTTCCTTTTCATTTTGGCTTTCTGTTTGCTTTCCCATTTTGTTTTCCACCCCTCCCAGCCCTGCAGGCATCACGAGGCACGTCTTATTCAATGTTATGCAATGGACTTCTAAAAAAAACTTCACTCTTCCCGTCAGCCACACACTTTTTTTTAAAGCAGTATATCCACCTGTAAATAGTTTGTGTAAAATTTGACAGAAAAGTATATTTACTACACTGTAAATACATGTGACGATATATTGTATTATTTCGCTTTTTTGTAAAGCGGTTAGTTGCTGTACATGGATAACAGAAATCTGACTCTTCTCGTGTTAGTACTGTTAACTCCTTCCTGCGACTGCGCTACATCGTTTAAAGAAAATGCTGTGTATTGTAAACTTACGTTGTGTATGATGACTTCCCCTCCTTCCCATCCCGGCCTGAACTTGGGCCGCCCCGTGTCTACAGCCCTGTGAATATTGTCCGCCAGCAGGGGAGATATTGGCCAACAGTCAGAATGGATCGTTGTAGGGGAAAATTGTAGAACCCCATTTCACACCATTGTCCCCGCCCCGTTCTCCTCCCTGCGTCTGTACCCCACCCCCCCCTTTTTTAAGTAAAATGTAAATTCAATCTGCTCTAAGATGTGGGGAGTTGTTTAATTGCTTCACATGCCTCAGCTCTGTTTTCTCATTTCCCTCCCCCCTCCCCCCCCCACTTCTCCCTGATCTTTTGAAACGTCAAGGTCATTTCCCTTCTTTTGAGGCCGCCTTGGGTTCTCCTCCCTCCCCCAAGCATGGGAAGGACCTTTCTATCTCCAGAAGCTCTGTGAACTAAAAGGAAAACGTTTTTGGTGAACCGTGTAGGGGAGGAACAACTTTCCTCGAGGCTCTTCGGGTCCCCGGCTGGGTCTGAAAGCTCAGCTGACAGGGGCAGCTTAACGGACCAAAAGCACACAGCACAGATTATCTGTAGAAGTTTCACAGGACACAGGAGGCTTTCTGAGAAAGCGAAGACTCGAGAAGGCGCTAACCCCGCGCGTGCCTGTGCTGGTGACCAGGACGCTCGCGGAGGAAATGACAGTCACAGAGTATGAGGTAAGTGCAGTCGACGGGGGTGGGGGTGTAGCAGGGCCTGTGTGTTTCCACGGTCCTGTCTTCCGGTCTTTGGGGATCATGCTCTGTTTGCAGGGGCCAAGGTCAGAGTGAAGGCCTCCACCATGTTCTCAGGCTCCTTCAGCTTAACATACCCCATACTGCCAGGGCACCGGAGTTTGGGGCTGTGTGTCCCGAACCCCTCCAGTGCCTTTTCAGGACATCCCAAGCCGGGGGGTGACTGCTCTCTGGGATAAGCCAGCTTGACTTCTTTTAAAATGAGCAGTTAAAGATGCCAAGCGCCCCCTGAGCTGGGGCAGCCAGAGGGCACGTGTCGGGACCCGACGCCTCCCCCCACCTTGTCGGCCTTCCCTCCGTGGGGTCTTCCATGACACTGCGAGGGTGACACTGGAAAGCACTTTCCCTGGCTCAGCTGATGCGAGCTTTACTAGTTGCCCGTCGTCGTCGTGTGGGCCCCTCCCAGGTTGGGGGGGGTGGGGAGGGAAGAAACCAGCCTAAACCCTGGAGGCGGGACAGAGCTGAGCCTTAGGAGGGTAGCCGGGCCTGGCGTTACTCGAAGGACTAACGCACGTAAAACAGAGGCCTGCAGGTGTGAAGCAAGTGCTGGTCCGCCTGTGGGGGGACCGTATTGTTTGCCTTTTGTGGGGCCCCCTGCCCCTTTTTGGCCCGTACAGACTTTTGCTGTCTGGGACAGCCTTGGGGACTTGAGGAGTGAGCAAGAAGCGTGTCCAGGTGGAGCTGTGTCTAGTGAGCAGTTGAAAGTAGGGCTATAGGGGCGCCTGGGTGGCTCAGTCGGTTAAGCGTCTGACTTCCGCTCAGGTCATGATCTTGCAGTTTGTCATAGGTTCGAGCCCCGTGTCGGGCTTGTCCAGCTTGGAGCCTGGAGCCTGCTTCCGATTCTGTGTCTGTCTGTCTCTCTCTCTCTCAAAAATAAACATTTTTAAAACATTTTTAAGAGTATTTTAAAAAAAACAAACATGCCTTAGCCCCAGAGCACCAAAAATAGGGGCCCTCTGTCTCTGAGTCTGGCCCAAAGGCAAAGTCCAGTGAAAAACTGATGGCAAAGTTTGCTCCCTTCCCGATTTAGTAATCTGCGAACTGAAGGCAGAAAAGAACCGGTGATCTATCCTTCAAGCAAAAACGTCACTGCCATCCCCTACACTTCTATCCAGAGACAAAAAAAAAACAAGTTTTTTTCGTTAACAAAATAGTCCATTTCTGAGTCTGCAGGCATTTGTTCCCTCACGGAGGAAAGAAACATTGATTAGACCCCTTGTTCTCACAAATGAACTCCAGCATCAGCACCTCGTGGAAGCGGCTCCATCCGGGCACTTCATTCCCTCGGTTCTGTGACAGCCGCTCGTTCACAGGGTGGTGGTGGAACGTTCCAGCACTCTGGCTAGACCCTGAGCCTCCAGTTACAGGGGCCATGCTTGTTCCGGGTACTCAGCCGATGGTTGTTGAAGGAGCCGCCCAGGCAGCTCCCCAAATCACTGATTGAATCCACTTCCAATCAAGATCCAAACAAAAATGATCCCGGGGTATAAACTGGGGTGTAAACAAGAAAGTATGGCTAAGCAAACAGAAAAAAGACATAGGTGGAAACTTCCCTGACCCAGAGAAATGTTTAAATATTTCAAAGTGATAATGCAATTAAACTAAATAGAATGGAACAGGCAAAAAGGTCCTAATTATGCTATAGTTTAAACAAAACAAAACACCAGTAACCTCCAAATTTCACTGAGCCACAAAAGCTAATTTCCCACCCTGCTACATGCCCGCCGCTGGTTGGTAGGGGGCGCTGCTCACCCACTTTCTGGGGCTCAGCTGCCTCTACAGCAAAGGGCTAGTCAGACAGCAGAGGGAGACCTCCAGCAGCGCTGCCCAGTCTCCCCTGGGATGATGGAACAGATCCCTAGCCACACTGTCCAACATGGTGGCCACAGCCCCACGACGCTGTCCAACACCTGAAATGTGGCCATTGAAACTGAGGGACTTACTTTTAATTTCATTTAAATTACATGCAAATAGTTACACGAGGCTGGTGACCACCAGCTTGGAGAGCCCAGCACCCGGGGGGACTCGCATTAGCAATTATAGGCCTGAGGCCAGATGTGCAACGACTTCGGCTCACAGTCACGGCCAGAGCTTGTCACACAACTCCACAGGATAAATCACAAGGGTCCGAAAAAGCTATTCTCCGCTGTCCAGAAGGACGGCTAGAAATGTTGGCCAAGAACATAAATAACTCTCACAATAGGGAAGGGCTTTGTAAGCCTGAAAGCAGCGGAAGATATCCTAAAGATTAGGCTTAAAATGTCCCTATGTCCAAAGAACTCACCCCAAATTTAAAGGCCAACAGAGAAACAAATAAAAATAAAGGCCGAGAAACGGTGCCCATTGTAAAGAGTTCATTGAAATCAATTTTTTCATTTTATTTTCTTAAATATATTCATTTACTTAGAGTGAACTGGGGAGGTACCGAGAGCGGGCCGGGAGAGAGAGAGAGGGAGAGAGGGGGAGAGGGAGAGAGAGAGGGGGGGGAGAGAGAGAGAGAGAGAGAGAGAGAGAGAGAGAGAATCCCAAGCAGGCTCCACACTGCCAGCAAGGAGCCCACTGTGAGCCTCGAACTCACAAACTGTAAGATCACAACCCGAGCTGAAGTTGGATACTTAGCCCACTGAGCCACCCAGGTGCCCCAAAATCAATTTTAAGAAAAGACCCATGTAGAAAAAACGATGGGCGAAGGCCATGAATGGCTAATCCCCCAGAAGGAAAATACTGTACCAGTTGCTAATTACTATATAATGAAAAAGTTCACACTCAGTGAACAACAACAACAACAAAAATCCAATAGATACAGTGAAATATCATTTTCACCTATCAAATTCACATAGGTGTGGGAGAAGTGGGATGGACTCACTCATGCCCTTGACCTCATCTTCCTGTGTCACTAGCCTTAAGAACATGCACACCGTTTGCCCCAGTGATGCTGTCACCTGGGAATCTAGCCTAAAGAACGAAGGGATCAGAGCGCTAAGACTTCCATTAAAGTATTATATATAATATCAAAATACCTGGAGACAGCCAAAATGTTGGCCAAATTATCTACGTTCATCCAGCACTTTCTGAAAGCTGACAAGGGCTCCTTACGTAGCCTTTAAAAATGGGTTTGAAGAGTAATATTTAAATTTGAGGGGAAAGTTCCAGTAGAATCAAGAGTTTAAAAACTGTGTAGGAGGGCTGATCCCCAATTATGTTTAAATATATACGTACACGTATATTCATATGTATAGTTTATACAGAGAAGGCTAGGAAAGCAACGCTGCTTCTTAGGAGTGATCTTACCTCCCTTGAACAGCAGGGGGCGCAGGAGACCCGGCCTATTCCCAGGGAGGCAGCCGGAGGGAGCCCTCTCTGCTCCTTTGTTGCTTTGCTCCTTGGGGTGCCTTTGCTGGCGGCCAGGATCCCTGCTGGAACCCCTTTTTTTAAGTTTATTTTCGGGGGGCAGGGGGGAGCGAGAGAGAAGGCGAGAGAGGACCCCAAGCAGGCTCCACACCGCGAGCACAGAGCCCGACTCTGAGCTCCATCCCACAAACCGCGAGATCATGATCTGAGCCAACACCAAGAGTCAGACGCTTAACCGACTGAGCCACCCAGGCGCCCCTGGAGTCCCCTTTAAACATGGCGCCTGGCTGGTCAGTCAGTGGACGTGTAACTCTTGAGCTCAGGGTCGTGAGTTCAGGCCCCATGTTGGGTGTGGAGTTTACCTAAAACAAACCATAAAAACACTACACCCGAGTGTGTTCCCAGGAGACCTCTGGAGGGCTTCACCCCAAGCTGACCCTCCGGTGCCTCCTGTGCAGTATCCCCATCGGTGGGGGTTCCCAGCAGGAAGACCTGACAGGCCCTTGGCCTCTGTGTCCCTAAATCTCAGTGACCCTGGCTTGTCCAGCCCGGCCCCCAGCCCCCACACCCTCCCAGATACGTATTCAGCAACCCTGGGACACCTCGGATTTCGTGGGGCTATTTGGGCTTTTAGGCTTCGCGGGTAGGGGGGGCTCTCGCCTAAGGCCTGAGATCCTACGTCCCCATTCCAGGATCACCTGTGCCGCCTCCTGCCCCCGTGCTTCTCGTGGGAAGGAGCGTGGATGGGGGCCAGGAGGCCACCTGGCCCAAGGTCCCATCTCTGCCACCAAAAAGTGGTGTGATCTCAGGCACTCACTTTCCCTCTTGAGACTTTGGGTTTGAATCGGACAAAGGGGTTGGCAGGAAGTGTCTCCCATCCGAACCGTCTCCAGCTCTCTGATCACCAAGCCTCTGGGATAACCGGGGTCCCCCCTCCAGTGCCCGGCGAGCCCAGTGACCTTTCCGTGACAAAGGGCCCCGCCTCACCCCCGTCTCACCTTTGTTCGATGAGCCGGGCTGACAAGCTGATCTATCTGGGACAGGGAGCCACGGAGAACCTTGCTCGGCTCCTGAGTCTGTCCGTTAGTGACAGTTCTGCCATCTCACTGGCCAAAGTGAGTCACACTCAGTCCCTTAGGGCAGAACCTATGATCCCCTGGAGGGGGTGGGGCCCCGGGGGTAAACTGCAACAATTAACACCACAGTAATGCCGCCTGCCATTTACCCATTGGCTGAGACCTTGGTCACACCCCGGGCACCTTGTGACAAGGATTAACTATAGAGCTGACCAACACGGGGCGCCTGGGTGGCTCAGCCAGTTAAGCACCCCATTTCAGCTCAAGTCATGATCTCACGGTTCGGGAGCTCGAGCCCCACGCTGGGCTCCTCGCTGACCATACGGAGCCTGCTGGGGATGCTCTCTCTCTTTCCTTAGCTCTCTGCCCCTCCCCCACTCACGCTTTTTTTTTTTTCCCCCTTCTCTCTGTCTCTCAAAATAAATAAAAAGTTTATTATGGATGCCAAACGTGAGTCTGCGTTCACACCAGGATTTTTCGAGAATGCCAGGGTGGGAAGGTTAAGATGCGTGATCTTATGTTGTCTTTACGACTCTGTGAGGTGGATCTGAGTATCCGCATTTTGCAGATAACACGGAGATTAAGTCGCTTGGTCGAGGACACACATGGCTTGTGAGTGGCCGAGCCAGGACCTCGGAGTCTGCCTCCCACAGAAGGTAGCAGAAGCCCAGCATGGGCTTGCCAGGCTCCCCGCAGGACTGAGTACACCCGCCCCACCCCCCTGCCCCGGGGTAAGAGAGAGTCAGCCTGTGGCAGCCACTGGCTCTGACCAGGCGGTGATTCCTGGTCTGGTGGGACCAGGGAGGCTGTTTGTCCGGACACCTGCGAGACTAACAGCAAAGGCCCTGGGGCACGTCAGCTGTGGGTCACACTCCCGGCAAAGACACACCGGTGCTCTGATCACACTTTGCTGGGGGGAGTAGGGAGTGCGGGGGGGTGCGGGGGGGGGGCAGTTCTTGCTCTGTGAAGACAGAGATGCTCTGGTGCCGTCAGGAGACGAAACCAGAGGGGGGGAAGCAGGCCTCACCAAGAGGGGGTCCCCGGAGCCAGACCCTTGGATTCGAGCCCTCCCATGGGAGCCGGAGGATGAGAGCACGCCCTGATGTGTGGGAAGGAAACCTTCAGCCTGGAGGTCCCAAAGAGCGGGGACACAGAGGGCCTGGTGTCCCTGCCAGGGAGTGGGCAGTGCGTCGCAGAGCCTGACACAAACCCCCCCTGGCAAGTCTGCGTGGAGTTCTGTAAGGAGCAGAGCGGTGAGGGCAAGTCAGGGAAGACTTCCTGGAGGAGGAGGCGTCTGAAGGACGGCTGCGGAGACGAGAGGAGGAAGGACATTCCAGGCAGCGGAAAAGGGCAATTCCTAGGATAAGCTTGGCATGTCACCCACCGACCCCGGGTTGAGTCCGTGTCTTGGAGTCAAGGCCCATGCTCAACAAATGGGGAAGAGTGTGGCGGACGGCTTCAGTGTCCCGCCGTCTTACCGAACAGGGGGGCCCGGCTGGGCTCCTTCCTGCCCGTTTGCCGGTCATGCCGAAGACTTGGGGGTTTTTCTTTTCCGCAGAAGGGGGCCGTGCTGAGTCCCAGGGAGCAGACTTCCGGTAGATGAGACCCGCGGTTGGGGACCCCTCCCCAATCCTTGAAGAATCCGGAGCCGCTGCCCGGGCTGGAAGCCACTTTTAGGAGCGATCTCTGCACCGGTGAAAGGATCTGAACTCACTCGGGCAGAAGACGCGAGGTTCTGACACGCTTCTTAGAATCTTGGAGGGGGGCGCCCGGGTGGCTTAGTCGGTTAAGCGTGCGACTTTCGCTTGGGTCATGATCTCGCGGTTCGTGGGTTCGAGCCCCGCGTCGGGCTCTGTGCTGACTGCCAGCTCAGAGCCTGGAGCCTGTTTCAGTCTGTGACTCCCTCTCTCTCTGACCCTCCTCTGCTCACGCTGTCTCTCTCCTAGAAATAAATAAAACATTAAAAATTTAAAAAAAAAAAAAAAGAATCTTGGAGGGAAAGGTAGCAGTTGGCCCTGCTCCCTTCCGAGGGTCAGAGAAGGTTCCGCGTGGGCACCCCTCCCAACAAGGAAGGACAATGGCTTCGGACGCCCCATCACCTGGCACCCCCAGGCAGGGTGCCGCCTTCCCCAAGCCTGTGGGCGCCCTGCGTCTGCTGGCCCAGCGTATTTTGGGCCAGGGGAAGAAAGCAAATGAGTTCACGCCACCTCCCTTCTCTCCAGGGCGATAATTATTCACGGGCAGATAAAACCCCAGCAGGTTGCAAGCAAGAAAAAAAAAAAAAAAAAAAACCCTGCGAATCGTGCTCCACGTCCACACCAGCATGCGTGGGCGATGAAGTCAAGGCCGCTACATGAAAACCGGAAATGCTTCCCCCTTGCAGACTCAGGCCGGGCGCTGCACGGGGCACATTAGGTTCATTTTCTGATTACAAACTGTAGGGCCTCTGCGACGCAGGGAGTTCTATCCCCACTTTACAGACGGGAACGCTGAGGCTCAGAGAAGTGAAGTCGTGCAGAATCATGGGCTAAAACAGCAGGCCTTGGTGTTCAGCCCAGCTGAACCCAACTGGCTCTGGGTAATTTCTAATACCTTCCACATGATATTTATAGCACGTATATTAGTTTCCTGCGACTAACAAAGTACTGCAGACTTGGTGGCTTAAGACAACAGAAATTGGGGCGCCTGGGTCGGCTAAGCGCCCTACTTTGGCTTAGGTCATGATCTCGGGGTTCGTGGGTTCGAGCCCCACATCCAGGCTCTGTGCTGACAGCTCAGAGCCTGGAGCCTGCTTCAGATTCTGTGTCTCCCTCTCTGTCTGCTCCTCTCTCTTTCTCTCTCAAAGGTATATAAACATTAAAAAAACAAAAAAAATCACAACCATTTATTCTGTTAAGGTCCTGGGGGCCAGAAGTCGGAAATCAAGCGCCGCATTCACCCTGGAGGCCCCAGGGAAGATTCTTTTCCTTCCCTCCTCTGCACTCCTTGGCTTACGGCTGCACCACCCTGATCTCTGGTTGTGTGTTCACACTGGTTGTGGGTTCACACCGGGTGTGTGTTCTGTGTAGGTCAGACCTCCCCTCTGCCTTTTTCTTACCGGATCAGTGTGCCTGTATTTAGAGCTGCCCCCCCCTCCCCCGCCGCCTCCCCGCCCCACCCCGCCGCCTGGGGAACCCAGGAAAATCTCTCCATCTCCAGACCCTTAACTTAATCACACCGGCAAAGACTCTTATTCCCATAAGGTCACGTTCACAGGTCCCCGGGATTAGGGGGTGGGTGTCACCAGGGGGCATGTTCCAGACTACCACGCCCATCTCGCCATTCCTTCCTCAGTTCATTCCCTCACAACCCTTGACTGTGTGTTGCGCATTGTGCCAGGGGCTGGAAGCTACAAAACCAAGAAATGACGCAGGGAGTCCCCACCCTCAGGGACCTCTGTGGGACCTCTCATACCCACTCCCCAAGCGCTCTCGTGCTAGATAACAGGAGAAAGGGACACAGCGGCATTCAAAATAGCGAGCACGGACACCTACATGGATCAACCCAGCTGACCCTCACGACAGCCTTGTCCCCGTCTGTCGGGTGGCTTCACTTGTCTGCACCGAATGCTACAGGAGTAGAGCGGAGAGGCAGTCAAGGTGAAAGAGAATGTAATCAGGGAAGGCTTCCTGCAGGAGGTGCCTGTGCCACTTCCAGGGCACCTTGGAAGGACGGGCTGGAGGAAGTGGCTTAGGGGAGGAGGTGGGTGTGAGGAGGTGCCCCAGGCGGAGGGAGGCAGGGGGAAGCTGGGATGTTCCACGACAGGGCTGAGGAGAGACAGGAGAGGCTGAAGCCTGTTGAGGCTTCTCCCCCAGAGAATGGGCTGGACTCCCCACTGCTCCTTCCCAGGTGTGCCTATGAGGTTGTGGCAGCTGTTGGAAGTCACCTGGGGACACCCGGGCCACCTGGAGGAAGCGGAGGAGAGGAGGGGGGCGCCTGGTCTTCTTGCTCGCTGCTCCCCCAAAGGGGCCCCTTGCTTCCCTGACATGAGTATTCTTTTGCTGTAGGTGCTGAGACTGCGCTTTGAGCTCTCGGCCCAAAGACTCGGGAGCCCCGGCGCTCTGGTCCCAAGTGGGCCTCGAACACCCTCCCAGCCTGGGCCCTCAGTGCCAGCCCCAGGTGTCGTGACTTTCCAGTCATCAGCAAGGACCGGGACTGTGGCTACTCCTTCCTCTATGTCCCCCCAGCCTGCCGATACATCAAAGGCACTCGACAGAAAGAACGAGACCACGCAGAGTGGGTCTGCGATGTGCCCTGCTGGCCCTGGCCACCCAGTGGGGAGCAGTGGACCCCGTTCCGAGCCCACGCCTTGTCGGGGAGGGAGGCATCCAGCATACCGTCCGCCGGCAGAGGTAAACCTGCAGACAGGGACCTGGCCGAGAGGAGTCGGGGGTCAAGGAGGGCTCCCCGGAGGAAGGAGCTTTTGAACTTGGGGTGACTCTGTCTTTGGGAGCAGAACCCCTATTCTAACTGTGGGCTCCGGCCTTGGTTCCCCTGGGATTCGTTCATGCTCAGATCAGAGGCTCCCACTTGTGCCTGCTGAACTGGGTGTCACAGGGCAGGTGACTCGGCATAGGCAGTCGCCTTGCATATGTGAGGTCCAAGGCAGGTACTGTTATATCCCCATTGTACAGATGTGGAAACTGAGACCCAAAGCGTCTTGCTGAGGAACATGCAGCTAGCAGAGAAGCCCACGCCCTTCCCAGAACCCAGCCCGCCCCCAACCTCCACCCCCACCCCCTGACCTCCCCCCTTTCCCTCATTCCCACATCTCGGCTTCTCCAATCCTCAAACTCAAAAGTCTCTCTTCCCAGGAGGTGCTCCCAGAAGAATTCAAGTATCAAGGGGGAAAGGGCAGAGAAGGACCACATTCCTCCCCGGAACTGGGCTGGACAGAAGGAAGAGTGGCCCACAGTCAGAGAGTCCACATGGTGGTCCCACTCAGAGTGAGCAGAAGACCCGAGGCCACAGAAGAGAGGCCACACGGTGCATGTGCAAGACTTGCGGCCAGCCCACCCCAGGCTCCCTGCCTGGGTCTCTGCGCGACTCCTGGTCCCTGCTGGGGCTTCTCTGGGACACACCCTTGGCTGGTAACAAGGACCAGAAGGTGATTGAGACACATCCTGTTCTGGGGGCGCCTGGGCGGCTCAGTCGGTTGTGCGTCCGACTCTTGGTTTGGGGCTCAGGTCGTGATCTCACGGTTCATGGGTTCGAGCCCCACTCCGGGCTCTGTGCTGACAGTGCAGAGCCTGCCTGGGATGCTTTCTCCTCCTCTCTTGCCCTTCCCCGACTTAAGAGCTCACGTGCTCTCTCTGTCAAAATAAATAAACTTAAAAAAATAAAAAAGACACATTCTGTCCTGATGGGTGTCTTCCTGGCATGGGGGGGGGGGCACCCCACAGCAGAATTTTAAACCTAAGTAGGCACCTGGAAGAAAGCACCAGAACGCAGACTAACAGGCAAGATGGAGTGCCATCAAGGAAGGCTTCCTGGAGGAGGAACCCTTTTTTTAAATGTTTATTTCTTTCGAGAGACAGAGAGACACAGAGAGAGTGCACTAGAGCAGGGGAGGGGCAGAGAGAGAGGGAGAGAATGGCTCGGCGCAGAGCCCCACACAGGGCTCAATCTCATGAACCCGTGATCTCCACCTGAGCTGAAATCACAAGTCAGATGCTCAACCAACTAAACAAAGGTTCCCAGTGAGGAAACCTCTTGACTGAGCTGGAAAGCATAAGTGGCAGCGGACTCAGCCAAGGCCTGTATTTGGGACAGGTTGGGGGCGAATGGTGCCACATGGGCCTGGCACACTGAACAACACGGTAGACGGAGGGAGGAGGCAGGCCAGACCCTGAGGGCCCCGGGGGGAGAGTTATCACGAGGAGCCCCGGTGGAGGCTGAGCACTCCCGGGAGGAGGCTGAGGTCCAGGCCTGGAGGCCAAGGCCGGCTCTGGGGTTCTGTCCCGGCCTCTGAGCTTGGACACCCAGGGCTGCCAGAGAGGGGTGAGCAAGGGAACCCAAGGGAAGGGAAGGAACTCCCCTGAGGCGTTTTGTGTCTGCAAACCTGGTTGCTTGCTTCTCCTTCCTCCTGCCTGGCCCAGGCCCTCTCTCCCCCTCCCCTGTCGCTGGGCGCCTATTCGGGCGGGAGCTCTGTTGCCTGCTCTTCGTCTCGGTGTCCTACTCCCAGCAGGCCCCACAAGCGCGGCTGGGGAGGACCGCGTGGTCCAAAGCCTGGAAACTGTTCCAGAGGTCCGGAGTAGCCAGTCTAGGCGCCTCCAGACCCGGACGGGATACAAATCTTAGCCCTTCCTCTCACAAGCTGTGTGGCCCAGGGTAAGCAGTTCAGCCTCTCTGGTTCTCAGCTTCGGAGGAGTGTACTGATCGAACACGCTAGGAGGAAACACCTGGCACCCGCAGAGCGCCGGGTCCTGCCGGGGACGCGCGCAGGGCGCGGACGGCGGGGGGCCGGCGGGCGGCGGGGCGGGCCGGGGGGCGCAGGCGGGGCGGGGGGCGCGGGGCCTCCCGCCGGCCTTCTCTTAGGGGCGGGGCCTTCGGGCAGCTGCGAGTTTCCGGGCCCCGGCCGAGCGCCCCGCTCCGGTTTTCGGGGGCGGGGGCGGGGGTAGGGGTGGGGGGCAGAGGGAACCCGAGTCGGCGGGGAGGTGGGGGAGGGTGGGGGTGCGGCCCGCCCCGGAGGAGCGCGGCTCCTTTTGTCTGCAGCCTCCGCGCCGCCGCCGCCCCTCCCCGCCCGCCCGGAGCGCGGGGCTGCGGCGCCGCCGCTGACACGGCTCGGCCGCCGCCGGGCGGAGGCTGCGCGTCGCAGAGGCGCGCGGGCTGGCGGCCCGGAGGGCGCGCGGCGGCGGCGATGGCGGCGGCGGCGCGGGGCGGGCTGCGGCGGCCGCGGCGGGCGGCGCGGGGCTCGGGCTAGCCGCGGGGCCGGCCGGATGGCGGGCGGCGCGGGCTGGGCGGGCGCCCCCGCGGCTCTGCTGCGCTCCGTGCGCCGCCTGCGCGAGGTGTTCGAGGTGTGCGGCCGCGACCCCGACGGCTTCCTGCGCGTGGAGCGCGTCGCGGCGCTGGGGCTGCGCTTCGGCCAGGGCGAGGAGGTAAGGGCGCCGCGTCCCCGGGTCCCCACCCCCGCCACCTGCCCGGGAGGGGCCCCGCCGGCGCCAGCCCCTTCCCCCACCGCCCGAGCGGGGCTCCCACACACACCCCCCTCCCGGTCTCCCCCTCCCCCTGCCCGGCCGGACCCCAGCTTTCCCCCACCCTCCCCGCAGCGCCCGCGGCGGCGAGCGTCACGCGGCACGCCCAGGGTGCCTTCCCTGCCCACCTTCCCTCCCCCGCAGTGCGGGGCCCTCGGATCCGTGCGAAAACCCACTTAGGGGGAAGGAGCTGGCCGAACCCGGCCTCGGGACCCCCGCCCTGCATCCCTCTCCCTGCGGAGACAGAGCCGGCCCGGGTCTGTGGGGACGGAATTCCAGGACGCGTGGGGGGGGGGGTGCGCCCCGCTGGCCCAGCCAGGGGGTAGACGGGCCACCTGGGAGCGCGCTGCAGCCCGGCTGCACCCCCCCACCCCCCGCCTCGCACGCAGGAGGATGACACCCGGTGACCCCGTCGTTCGGGCTCCGAAGGGCAGGCCTGGCTGGCAGCGGGCTGTGGTAGCTGCGGCAGGCCCGCGGGAGCCACGCTTGCGGCGTCTCCCGTGGAGGCCCGCGTGTGTGGGGGGAAAGCAGGGGTTCTGTTGGTTGCGAGCGGGGCGAGAACCAGCGGGTGGCTGTTGCCAGTGGGGTGGCCCGAGGAATAGCGAGAAATGCCCCGTCCCCTCATTGCACGGCCACAGGGACCGGTGACTGTGTCTGGGAGGGAGGGCAGGGCACCCACCCCGCGGGGGAGCACCCCGGTTCCCGTGTTACTGGCCACTCTGTCGTGCTCAGGGTTTTCTCCCGGGAGCGGAAGCCCTGAGTTTCCAAGGCCACCTAAGGCCTCAGGTTCTGCGTTGGGGAGCATGGGCACTGAGGGCATCCGATGGGCACTGGCTGGCATTCTGTTCCTCGGGCACCTGGTGCCTAGCATTCCAGAACATGGGCGAAGCCGGGACTCGGTTAGGTTGGACCCGTGCCTCGCTGTCACCTGGCAAGGGGGAGATGAGAGATAACCAGTTCTCCATGGCACCTGGGCATGGCCGGGACCTGGGAGCAGTAGGTGGCAGAGGATGAGGCAGGTATCAAGTTGAGGACTCCGCTACCCCATCCGAGGAAGCTCGCGCTGTGCTTCTTGTCGCAGTCCGGGTTTCCTGCAGCCATCAGGCTCCTTCCCCTTCCCCAAAGGCCGGCCAAGCCCCTCACCCTCTCCAGCGGCTGCCTCCGGCTGCTTCCGAGGCGGGCCAAGTGGCCGCTCAGCTTGGGGAGAGCCCCTGCACACCTCCCCGGAACACAGGCTACAGGGAGAAGCCCCTGCCTGGCTCTGCTCGAGCCTGGAGTTCCAGAGGTTCTGCCAGCAGTTCTGTGCAGGAGGCCCCCTGAGCCGCCAGCACGCGTCGCCCCCTTACCCCCCGAGCTGGACAGCTGCTCCTGTTGGAACCCTCCCCCTCCTGCCCTGTTAGAGCCAAACCCGCTTGTCAATTAGTCATCTCGGTTCTGCACAGGGACTCACACGGTCGCTCTTCTGTGCGGCAGCCTTTAAATATTTGAAAAGAACACTCCTGGCCCCTTCACTGCTTCCCGTCTAGTCCTTCCTGTCTTCACGTCTCCAGGTCGAACGCGCAGCCATTTCCATATGACCTGGCAGGGGCCAGATCTCCGCCTTATGGCCCTGAGCTGCCATCCACAAATTTGCGTGACTCAGTTTTCCTAGTAATAATGCAGAGGCCCTGGGTCAGGAGCCCCCTAGGAGGCTGCCTCGTGCAAGGTGCACCACACCCTCCATTCATATTAAGTTTCTGGCCACCCAGACCCCCAGGATTCCCCTCAGTCCTGGAAAAGGGTCAGTGACTTCTTTCTTTTTACAGCATAATCTTAGTAGAGAAGCGGTTTCTATGCAGTGTAGGAAGTTAGAAATATGGGCATTATGTTCCCATCTCCCAGGCAGTGCCACTGACACCTTGGTTACATCCTTCCAGAACTGTCTCTATGCTTATACGTATAAGCATATGCTTATACTTATAAGCATATGTATTTCCGCCATAAAATGAGAGCGTGCTGTGCATTCTGTTTTTTAACCTGATTTTTTCCCCTAGCAGATGATCAGCACTTTCTGCTTCAGTAAACTTTCATCTCGCTTAATATGCAGACCTCATGCGCATTTCTCTGTTTGGCCCCAAAATGCCCATTTTGCTGCTTTGTTTAAACCAGCTTCCTCTCTAGAATTGTGCGTGCATCAGATGTTGTGACCCTTAGGTCTCTCCACTCGAATGCAATTCCTTTTTTAAAACAAATTTTTAATAATCCTGGTTTGTCGTCGAGACCAGGCCTCGGGTCTGTGTCAATAATTTCTCGACTCAAAGCCTGTTATTGGGCCCGCTACCGCCATGCTACCTGCAGCGTTAGAGAGGCAGGTGCTTTAGGTCTGAATCCACAGGCTGACTGTAAACACAGGGCAGGACCACGGACAGGGCCTAGTAGGGGCCGTCTGCTCACACTGCATTGTTGATTGAGACCCACAGACAAACATTCTGCTCGCTACACAGGACAGTGGAGGAAAGTCACTTCTCCACGGTTAGAGATCCCTTCGAAATTCTGTGTGCTTGGACAGTTTCTGTTTCATTTGTTCAAAACCCGGGTGGAAACCTTCATTTCCCAACCCACTAGCGCCCTAGGGTGGACAGCTGTTGTTCATTAAATATGGGGCTCAGTGAACCTCTCAGAGCTGGTTACCCACGTTTTGCCAATCCCTCCAGAACACCGGGGAATGCCAGAATCCTTTGCACTAATCCAAATACACTAGGTTGCAAGGTGTAAAGGAAAATATCCATGAGGCCATACTAATATAAATGCTTGAATGAATGAATAAGTTAGTAGGAAAATTTTCCATACAGAAGAAATTCAAATAATTTACGTAGATGATTTGCCACCAAGCAGGTAGAGCCTGACTCCTCACCCCTCGAAAGAAGTGTCAGACGTGCACAGTGACTGCCTTCTAAAGGCATAACTTTTCAGCAGAGAAGCCTGACTAGCACTGCCTCAGCCGCATGATCAAGGTCAACACCAACCGCGATAAGTCACATAGACAGTGCATACCCTTGATGCGATGTGCTAAGAGGTGCTTTACACCTGTGGTCTCCCTCCCCAATCCTACAACCCCAGTCTAGTCGTGAGTGAAGTATCAGACAGATCCCCAACTGCAGGGCATTCTGCATGACACCTGATTAGTATTCCTTAAGGCTGCCAAGGTCATCAAAACCGAGGAGAGCCTGAGAAACCGTCACAGCCAAGCAGAGCCTGAGCAGACGCGACAGCTAAATGTGAGGCAGATGGGATCCTGGAACAAGAATAGGACATTAGGCAAAACCTAAGGAAGTCTGAATGAAGTATGCATGGGAGTTGGTGGCGATGTTATGTATAAATTAGGCTGGCCTCTGACATCCCCCGGATTTATTGATTTAGGAATCAGAGTAGGAGAGAGAAGACAAGAACCTTGGGTAAACACACAAGTACCCGTCATTGAAACGCCAAGACTGCCCTTTTAAGGACTGCAAAGATGGGGGGAGAATGCCACTGTCCCAACTCAGCATACGTGGGACTGTGTCCTTTCTGAGCCTCTGTTTACTCATCCATAAAGTGGGGATGATAACAGTCCCCATTCCATTTGGTTATCGTGGAGGTTGAGCCAGCTAATATATGCGAAGTGCTTGGCCTGGGATCTGCACCGAGTAGGACCACTCTTCAGGGTTGCCTCCGCGGCTGCTGTTGTCATGATTATTTTTGAAACACCTGCAAGCGCCGTTGAGAGGCCGTTCTGGAGCTCCCTGGGGTTGAGGTCAAGGTCTGGGACCAGCCTGTGGCGCTCTCAGCCCACCCTCCTCGTCCCGCTCGGATCTGCCAGTCCTTGCGCCCTATCAGCAGTCCGAGGACAGAAGACCTCAAAAGCCACCAGAGATGGGCCACCCTCCCTGTCGTACATTCCTCTCCTTTTTCCAGTTTGGAGACCATCCTTGCTAGAAAACTCGGCGACAAAAGCAGCTGAGTGGCATCTCTGCCGTCTGTTAACACAGCACCGTCCCCTCTGCGCAGTGGGCCTGTCCTTCCCGCTGGGAATGGGGGGCCACTCCCACGTCTAAAAGGGTGTCGTTAATCATCTGGGGGAGGTAACTCAGCTGTAGCCAACCAGGACTAGTCGCTAATTTCCCCTTTCTTTGCGTTTGCCCCAGATACGCCCAGAAGAATTGGGACATGATGCCTCCTTCTTCGTACTGGGCAGGAGATGAAATAAGGGTCCCAGCCGGGTTCCCCCAAGTCCCCATGTCCCCTCTGCACTCACAAGGGAGATGCCGATGCTGCCCGATTGTCTGAGCCGGCAGAGGGCTTGGGGTGCTGGCACAGGGCGAGGCTAACCAGGAGCCAGCCCTGGGGTGGGCTGCCAGGGGCAGGGGAACCGTGAACTCAAGCCGGGGTCTGCCCCGGAGAGGGGATTGGCCAGAAGCATCCGTGTCCCCCACACCGATGGCTAGAGCGTGGGAGGCGGGGAAGTGATAGGAGGCGAGGAGCCGGGTCAGGAAAGGCTCAGCCGCTCCCCGTGGACAGTGGGGAGAGCCAGGCAGCAAGATGGCATGTGTGTTTGAGAGAGAGGCTGCGTCTGGCAGGGGACTGTGACTGTGACACGCCGTCAGGGAGGAAGAGGGACCAGACTTGGGTAGGGGCGGGGGGCAGACCTGGCAGGGGCCCAGAAGGCCTGCAAACCTGGGTGGTGCAAGCTCTGTTGACAACCAGGCCCCTCTTTGTGCCCCGCCCGGCTGGGGACACGCTGCAGGTGACTGAACCCACAAAGCAGAAGGAGGGCCCGGGTCCTCCGAGCCTCGAAGAAAAGCTGGGGGTGCCTGTGGCCCGTGAGGGGGGAGCAGAGCAGGAGTGGGACAGAGAGACCTCCTCTTTCCTGCACTTCCGCCCCCACTGGGCACACCCTGGAGGCTGTGGTCCCTCAGGCGTTGGGGGTGAGCACAGCGTCCCCAGCTCTGGGGCCGGGGCCGGCGCACAGCACGCAGCACCCTCGGGCCCACAGCACCCTCGGGCTTCTGGGAGGTGCCTGCACCACAGTTGGCTGTGCTGGGAGGAGGGCCGGGTGAAGAAAGCCCACGGACACTGGTCTGTCTCGCCAGACACGCTTGCTGTGGCCTGCATCCCGGTGGCCAGCATCTCTGGGTGTAGCGTCTTCCCCAAGATACTGGGTTCTAGAGAAGAAGAAAGCTCTAGGTGGTGGAGGACGCGGGGGCCGGTGGGTGTGGTCGGTGCCACCACGTGGAGGGCTGGGTGGGGGAACACAATCAGCGCCATCTCAGTGGGCGGAGAATCCGGGCTGTCCCTGGGAAGGTGGGTGTCGTAGGGCGCAGGGTTACCAGCCAGGGCAGGCAGAGTGGGTTTCAGAGCTGACCCCAACTCCGAGGCCCGGGACCTTTCCTCAGCTCCAGGAAGACAACCGACTAGGCGAGGAAGGAGGGAGGAGGTGGCGGGCGTGGAGGGTGGGCGGAGGCAGCCACACTTTGCCTGTGGCTGAGGGGTCCTACGCGCCTCCCCGGGGCTGGTGGGGCCGGGAGGGGATCCCAGGCACCTGATGGGTGCGGGGCGGAGGATCGAGGCAGCAGTCCTCCTTCTATCTGTGCTGGTCACCCCTGCCTCGGAGGGCAGTGCAGATCTGGGGCTGGTGACCGCCCCCAGCCCCACCCCGTGCGGTGCGGTGCAGGCCAAATCGCCCGCCCTTACGGGTCCATTTGTACGTTCCTGGTGACGGAGGTTCCTGCCCGACCGCGGAGTGGGTGTGTAAGGGGGCTCCTCTGTCCCCTGTGCAGGGGCCCCTGCTCCTCCCCAGGCCCTGAGTGGTCTCACCAGTGCAGGGGGGAGGCTGACAGCTGGCTGGGAATGAGTTAGAGCTGCGCGAGCCAGAGCAGGGAGGGATGGGGGAGGAAATGCCTGCTGACCTGGAAACACCGAATGCCATGCGCGCCCTAACCGCTCCCTCCCCGCACGCACGCACGCGGCCGGGTGAAGGCCCTGGTGTTTTTGTAGAGTAGGCTCGATGGAAATACCTTTTGCATGTGGGAGTTGTCTTAATATATGTTTCCAGGATTTAGAAAAAAAATGTTTTGTTCTCCGTTAACATCTTGCACGCCTACCGTACGCCCCAACTCGCCCAGGCACCGGGAGCCCGGGGTGGCCTGGCGGCAGGAAGGACACAGGCAAAGGAATAAAAGTTACTAACGGGTGGTAGTAGGTACGAGGAAGGAACAAAGCACCGACATAAAGCCAGAAGACGATTTTTGCCCTTAGCAGGACTTCTGACCCAGGAGGGCATGTAGGCAGGGGCTGGAATGACGTGGGGGACTGTCTGCACCTTGCAGGTGTCTGGGGGTGACTGACCCAGGCAGCGGCAGGCCTCGGCAGGAGAGGCCCGGTGGTTGGGGACACAGCAAGTGGCCTCTGAGGCAAGAGGGAGTCAAGGGGGATGGGCAGGGGGAAGCAGGGAGCCCACGGGCAGGGGACGGGCAGGCTGTGACTTCATCCCGGGGGGAGGTGCCGAGGCACAGAGCAGGGCAGCGATAGTGGACGCGTGGCTGTGTTTGGACGGCCGAGCCCCCTCGAAGTAGGGTGTGAGACGAGGAGGGAATTTGGAGAATGTGCTGGATGGGGAAGACCGCGGCGGGAGGCCGGTGGGGCAAGGAGTCAGGAGGTGCGTTAGCCTGTGAAACCTGAGATGCGCCCGGCATCCACGCCGAGAGGTGTGCCAGCCGGTGCACGAGGCCAAGGAATGCGCCTCAGCCCGGCTCTGACGGGCGGACCCTTGACTTCCTCCCTCTTCTGCCTCAGCCCTTCTGCCTCACGGCCCACAGCACAGAAGTTTATATGAGGGAGAAACAGAGAATCTGTGTAAGGTGTGATCCCGCCCGCTTTAAAAGCCAGATGCAGGGCCGCCTGGGTGGCTCAGTCGGTTAAGCGTCTGACTTTGGCTCAGGTCAGGATCTCACAGTTCGTGAGTTTGAGCCCCGCGTCGGGCTCAGGAGCTAGACAGTCGTGGGTGGACGGCGGCACCCCAGCCCCGGGCCTCCCTCCTGGGAGTCCGCTCGCTTTCATTTCGCACTTCCCATGGGGCCGCTGGGTCTGGCGAGGCCCGAGGCCTCACTCTAACGAGGGAAAGCCTCCATTATTTCAGAGGTGCTTATTATGATGCTTACATGGACCTGTTTCCTTATCTGTAAAAAGGGGTCGGAACCCCTATGTGTGGGAGTGTGTGCGCTGAGAGCAGGAGATAATACATAAGGACATGGTGCCTCTTGGCATCATTTCTTCAGGCCACCGTGACCGTGATCTTGTGGCATCCCGGCCGCTCCCAGTCCTAACCGTGCACCCCTGACCGCCTGCCTCTGCCTCGTGCTTTCCCAGGCACGGGCCTCCCTCGTGCAGTGGCCACACCGTCCCCCGCAGCCGCTAGTGGCTTTCCGTGGACAGAGGGCATGAAGAAATGATTGGTGCCTCTGCCCTTACAGTTCTTGTTCTGTTTCGTCCTGGAAACAACCCAGAGAACCGGCGAGGTGGAGTGATTTGTCCAGGGTCCCCCAGTAAGTGAAGGAGCTGGGACAGTTCGGGGGCCCCTTCCAGGCTCTTCCAGGGTCAGGAGAGGAGGGAGAATGATCACATCTGAGCTTCGGAAACTTGATGTTGGAGAAACCTCCATTCTGAGGCTGCTTCTGGTGTTTCTTTTTTTATTAAAATGTTTTTTAAATGTTTTATTTATTTCTGAGAGAGAGAGAGAGAGCACGCGTGCGTGAGCAGGGGAGGGTCAGAGAGAGAGGGAGACACTAAATCTGAAACAAACTCCAGGCTCTGAGCCGTCAGCACAGAGCCCGATGCGGGGCTCGAACCCACGAACCGTGAGATCATGACCCACGAACCATGAGATCATGACCTGAGCCGAAGTCGGACGCTTTACAGACTGAGCCACCCACATGCCCCTCTTCCGGTGTCTCTAAGCTTGAGGTGGCCCGGGTTCAGCGGGCAGAACAGCGCCTGGCTGGAGCCGTAATTAGAAGTAGGGTTGTCATCTTCAGGGCAACAGGGACACAGCCAGGAGCCCCGGAGGGGCCCTGCAGGCCACACCGTCCTCGAGAGGAAGGGCAGGTGGCTACAGGAGCAGAGTTCCAGGGCAGACGGAGGCCACTTGCAACCGCGCCACAGATGACGCATCTCCACTGCTTCGCGTGGGTTTCCTGCCGGGCAACACACACATACACACACACACACACACACACACACACACACACACACACGCATCACACGCATCTCCACTGCTTCGCGTGGGTTTCCTGCCGGGCAACACACACACACACACACACACAGCCAGGAGGCCCTGCCAGCACCCTGCCCCCGTTCTCCAGGCTCCGTCATCTTGTTGGCCCACACTGGGTCCCTTCCCAGCCACGAAGGCCGCGGCGCCCCAGCCAGTCTTGACCTCCTTTCGCTCCCCGTGCCTCCACCTCCCCCAGCATCCCAGGTCAGGCCAGGCCGGCTTGCATCAGGCAGATGGGGTCTGAGAAGGTGACTGCCACCGTTTAGCTGGGGACTCGAAGTTACCTAACCCCTCAGTGCCTCAGTCTCACCTGAAAGGCAGAGAGAATATTAGGTTAAGTGTCATACACGTTTGTTAGTGTCACCGTTACTACTAGGTCTCCGTTTTCTGGGTGGGCTGTCCATTTTCATTCTTTCAGGGGCCTTTTTGAGCACCTGCTGTATGTCAGGTTGGGGGCCAGAGGGCATACAGGTGATTAGGATAGGCTTGCTTCCTTCCCTGAGCGGCTCACTCCTGGGGGGCTGGGGGGGCCTGGGGGTGTTCATGGCTGACCTCTGTGCAAAGGGCGGCGCCGGAGCCCTGGCCAGGTGCGCTCGGTGTGAAGATGGGAGCTTCCCTCTGCCTGGAGGCGGGGAAACCTCCCAGGGGTGATGGGGTGAGTCTTGAACAGGGTCAGCCAGCGCAGAAGGGAAGGACGACTGTGCCGGAGGAGTGGCCCACTGCGGGGGGCGGACAGCAGGTGGGACAGGGACTGAGCTGACGGGCAGGGGAGGCCAGATGGAGAGGGCAGGGTAGACTTTCTCGTGCAGGCGTCTGGATGAAATGTTGAAAAGGCTGAAGCAGAGCGATAACGCAGCTCTGTTGGGCTTTGGACGTACCCGCCTGGCAGTAGCATGGGGGTGAAGGCAAGGGGGGCATCAGGAGGCCACTGCCCCAGTCCGGGGGCGGGAGGGAAGTGGGGGAGGTGGTGGAGAGAAGTGCAGGGTCAGAGGGCGGCTTCCGCACTGTCTGTTGGACTTCACAGTCGTGCGCGATAAACAGGAGAGACCGTCATATCATGCGTGTCATGTGACCCCCCTTAGGTGGCTGGGTGATGGGGCCCGAGGCCAGCTCGCCACCTGCACAGCTCGTGTGGCTCTTGAGGAATCCCTCCCAGGACAGCTGCCTTTTCTTTTAAAGACAAAAAAGTTCCAAAGATTTATAGCAACTTTATTGGGCAGAGGACATTTAAACTGCTTTAGACAAGAGGGCTCACTAGCACCAAACTGTATTTTTATACCTTCACATCCGCATTGTGTCCTTTGAGCGGTGACCCACATGCGACCAGTGCATATGCCCCGATTGGCCCCTTTCCACCTAACGCTACGTCCTGGCCCCGAGTCCCAGACGGATCCCTGTCACCTCTCTGCCTAATCCTGGTCCCAGGATTGGCCCTCCCACCAGCCACTATGAACGTTTCCACAGACTTCCGTCCGCCCCGCGCAGCTCACCGAGCCTGGCACACCTGTGGAGGGGGTACCTGGGCTGGCTGGTCAGCTCCTGGGCCCCAGCAGCCTCTGCAGGACCCAGGCCCTGAGCCGGTGGGGGGAAGGGTGGAGCCTAAGGGGAACAGTTCTCCCAGATGATGCCCCAGGGGGGGGGGGAGGTGCTTGAGGGAGGAGACCGGGGCCTTCCCCCTCAGCGGCCCACCTGCACTCCACCCTGCGCTGACCTCCCTCAGAGATGGTGACAGCCCCCAGCGTCCCAGGCTGCCTGGGCCCTGTTCTCTGTGCCTCTGCCCAGGGCTTCTCAAAGCCCTGCCCTTGAGTGGGTAGCTCCGGGAGGCCTCTGCTCATGTCCCGGACACTCAGTGGGCGGAGTCAGGAGCCTGCCTGCCCACTCATCTGGGCTTGTGGGGCCATCCATCATCTGGTCGTCAGTTTCCCCCTGTCAATGCCCTCCCCCCCACCCCCCACCCCCACCCCCGCCTCTGATATGAGTTGCCCAAGGCATGAGGGTGCCTGTTTCGCCACATCCCGACAACGGTATTATTTTATTTTATTTTTTTAATTTTTTTTAATGTTTTATTTATTTCTAGGAGAGAGATAGAGACAGCATGAGCAGGGGAGGGTCAGAGAGAGAGGGAGTCACAGACTGAAACAGGCTCCAGGCTCTGAGCTGGCAGTCAGCACAGAGCCCGACGCGGGGCTCGAACCCACGAACTGCGAGATCATGACCCAAGCGAAAGTCGGACGCTTAACCGACTAAGCCACCCAGGCGCCCCCAGCGGTATTATTTTAAATCCGTTCCTGCCAGTGTGGGAGACGCGGATGTGTAATACATAATAGTATTTCAAATTTGTTTCGTTTTCATTTTTGATCACTGATAAGAGTTTGCATTTGCCCCACGTTGCTGTTTCTTCTCCTTCTTTTAGAAGTTTATTTATTCTCGGAGAGTGTGTGAGAAGGGGAGGAACAGAGAGAGGCAGAGAGAGAGAATCCCAGGCAGGCTCCGCGCTGTCAGCGCAGAGCCCAATGCGAGGCTCAAACTGACGAACCCGTGAGATCATGACCTGAGCCAGAATCAAACGTCAGACACTTAGCTGATTGAGCCACCCATTCATCCCCTCATATTGCTGTTTACTCTTCGCATTTCCTTCCACACAAAGTGTTGTGTCCATCTCTTCCGAGCTCTAATCAAGAGGAACTGAGGTTTTGATCTTTATTTTTGAAATTGGTTCTTTATATTTTTTCAAAATCATTTGTCACTTTTTTTTCTGGCTCTGTTGCCTTTTTGTATTCTTTCATCACATCCTGTCACTTGAAACTTTTCCTCCATTTTGAATATTTCTTTTTTCAATTATATTAGATCTTCATTATTTCTAATCATAATTATCATTCTCTTAGTAGTGTAGGAGCCACGGGCAGGCTGCCCCAACGTGGGCTACTTTGGCATGAAGATTATTTTGAGTTCAAAAGCAGTCAAAACCCAGGAGACTCAGGAGAAGCTCTTCACCTCCCCCTTTAGTGCCTAAAAAGAATTTAGATGTGGGACCAGCTCTATCTATCATCATAGATAACTACATGACCTGAACGGGGTATGGGAGACACTTTGATCAGAGTCCTTTATGTCCCAGTGTCTCTGAGGACATGGTAAAATCTGTTTACCAAACATTTACTCTTTTTCATCTTCCTGTGAATTTCATTTCTTCCCTCTCAAGTCCCAGACCCCTACTGCCTTTCCTCAGTTCAGAATGCTGTGTATACCTCATTTTGCCTGACCGTCTTTGGAATTTCCGTGTCTATGTGGATTTCCCATAAGTATGAAATGAACTTTGATTGTTCTCCTGTTAATCTGATCTTTTTTTTAAAAAATTGTTTCTTTGTTTATTTTTGAGAGACGGTGCAAGCAGGGGAGAGGGAGAGAGAAAGGAAGACACAGAATCCAAAGCAGGCTCCAGGCTCTGAGCCGTCAGCACAGAGCCCGTTCTGGGGCTCAAACTCAAACTGCGAGATCATGACCTGAGCCGAAGTTGGACGCCCATATGCCTGAGCCACCCAGGCGCCCCCTGTTAATCTGATCCTTAGTCCAGCTAGACGGACCTTGAAGGACAGAGGAAATTCTTCCAACAGAAGTTAGGAACTCACTTCCCATCTCTAGCAAGAATAAGTTGTTTTGTTTCCAAATTCCCCCAATTTGTAACAATATTTAGCTTTTATCCACTTGGAATTTATTACAGAGTTCGTCCAACATTCAGTTCTATTAATATATTTAATTTCTTTCTAAACTAGAACTGAATTCCATTAGTTTTTCCTTTTTTTTCTTACCCTTTATGTTCAGAAGGAAAAGTTAAACAATACGATGAACACCCAGATATACCCTTCCTAGATTCACCAACGGCTCCCCTTTTGCCACATTGCTCTTTCTTTGACTCTATCCGTGAATATCTGTCTGTTCATCTATAATTTATCTCCTTTAGTGTTGTTTTGTTTTGCAGGAGCTTTTTTAAAAAAAATTTTTTTTTAACATTTATTCATTTTTGAGAGGCAGAGAAAGAGTGTGAGCAGGGGAGGGTGAGAGAGAGGGAGACACAGAATCTGAAACAGGCTCCAGGCTCTGAGCTGTCAGCACAGAACCTGACGTAAGGCTCGAACTCACCAACTATGAGATCATGACCTGAGCCGAAGTCGGACGCTTAACCGACTGAGCCACCCAGGCGCCCCTTGCGGGAGCATTTTAACTAAGTGATGACGGCTTGAAGGGTCCTCCCAAAACACTTCAGAGTGTGGTGTAAGGGACAAGGACAGTCTCCCACCTAAACAAGTGTCATCACCACACCTAAGACTTAATATTAACTCAACGGCTGCATCTAAGATTCAGTCTGTAGTCACATTCCCGCCGTTGTTCTCAAACTGTCCTTCCTAGCTGCTTTCTCTTTTGATCCAGGATCCAATCAGGGATCACATATTGCATCCCGTTTGGCCTGTGCCTCTTTCATCTCCTTGAAATGAGAACTCACTCTGTTTGTTTTTGTTGTTGTTGTTGTTGTTTGGTTTTGGGTTTGGGGGGCTTTTTGGGGGGTTTTTTTTGGCTTTCGTAACATCAACATTTTCTTTCATGTCCAGGCCAGCTGTCCCATAATCTAGATATGTCTGATTGTTTCCTTGTGTTTTTGGCAAGGAGAGGTGACCGCGTGGACTTCTCAGAGCATCACATAAGGCACATCGGTTTGTCCCTTTATTGGTGATATTGAATTGAATCACTTGGTTAAAGCCCTGCCTGCCTGATCCCGTCAATATAATGTATGTTTTTCCCTTTATAATTAATAAGCAAGCTGGGAGGGGGTGCTTTGAGACAGGGTAAGTATTTGGTTTTCCCACAGCTTTTCACACAATGGCTTTAGCACCCACAGATGCTCCTTGCATACCTTACATAGCTGGTTGCAAAATGGTGACCTTTTTCCCCCCAATTCTGTCATTCCTTCTAGCAATGCAGTGTTGTTCGGTAAAGATCTTTTCTTCACCCCCATTTCTGAGTATCACTGTGTACTCAAGGATTCTTTTCTTTCCAGTGTGTTATAGTCCATTGCCATCATTCTTAATTTTGATGCTCAGAGCTATCTTTGTGGGTCTTTTAAAAATTTTTTAATGTTTTTATTTATTTCTGAGAGAGAGAGAGAGAGAGAGAGAGAGACAGCACAGGTAGGAGAGGGTCAGAGAGAGAGAGAGAGACACAGAATCCGAAACTGGCTCCAGGCTCTGAGCTAGCCATCAGCACAGAGCTCGATGCGGGGCTCGAAACCATGAACCGTGAGACCATGACCTGAGCCGAAGTCGGACACTTCACCAACTAAGCCACCCAGGTGCCCCCTTTGTTTTGTTTTTTAATGCAGCGTAAAATGTTGGTGAGTTGGCATAAAACATTTTAAAATAGGGACATTAGCCATCATTACCTTTAAAAAACGCTCTCTGATTCTTCATTGTAGATTTTTAAAGTGGATGACATATTTCCAAGGTCTTTCTTTGGCATTGCCTTAAATGTACTAAGTTAGCCATCTTTACTGTATGTTTAGTTTTGCCAACAGAAGAAAAATATTAACATGGAAAATAAATGTCTTACAATTAGGCTAAATTAATGTTTAATATTTAATGTGTCTTGTTACTACTGAGAATGAAATGCATTTTCTCCATTGATTTTTTTTTAACTGCATGTCACTAGCATATAGAATGCGATTGATTTTTGTAAATTTATCTCATAAGTCACCATTGGTATGTGCTCATTTATTACTTCTGGTAATTTTCTGGTTGGTTTCTTTGGATTTTCTAGGTAAGCAATCATGTCCTCTTCAGAAAGTAATAATTTTATTATGTCTCCCTTTCTTATATTTATGAGTCCAATTACCTTTCCTCCTTAGCTGGGAGGCTTGGCATTTCTAGAACTAGGTGAATCAGGGCCTGGGACATTGCTGCGACTTAGGAGGGCTTGGGAGTGAGGCATGCTGGGATGTTGACCGTGTGGCCCCGCCGCAAGCTCAGGAAGACAGGCTGGTAGGTGCCTGGGCTGCAGCGCCCTGACGCTCTCACAGACAGTGTCCCAAAAGGCGTCCCCCAAGCCGCTGTTGCTGTGGGAGGGGGTCTAACTGAGAGGGAAGGGGGGCTGGCAAGAGGTACCTGGTGTCGAGGCTGTGGGTCAGTGTGGGACTCCAGCCTTGAAAGGCGGGAAAACCCAGGCAGAAGCGGCACAGCAGGGATGGACAGGCTGAAACTAACTTGCTGCCCACAGACCCCTACAGAGCTGGGCTCGGGCAGCCGGAAGCGGCGGGGGGCGGGGGCTGAGATTACTCCCTGCACCCTGCTCTGGTCTCGGACTCGTTGGTGGAGCCAGTGACTAAAAGGGTCGGTGGGGCTAGCAGGGGCAAGACCCCACTATCCTTTTCTTTTCTTTTCTTTTTTTTTTTTTTTTTTTTTTAAAATACTTTATTTCTAGGAGAGAGAGAGAGACAGCGTGAGTAGGGGAGGAGTAAGGGGAAGGAAACACAGAATCTGAAGCAGGCTCCAGGCTCTGAGCTGTCAGCAGGGCTCGAACCCACGAACCGTGAGATCATGACCTGAGGCGAAGTCAGACGCTCAACCGACTGAGCCACCCAGGCGCCCCCTTATTGCTCTGTTAAATGGGCCGATTGTCCATCACTGCCATTACGTAGGATGTAGGCACTTGAGGTTAGGTTTATGATCGTTAACAGGTTAATAAAGGCCACGCCCTCCCAGTCCCATTTTCCTCGCTCTCTGAAAGGTGTTCGTGGTGTTTGCTTTTTTCCCCGTTGATGCAAAGACTATGCCTGGGAGGGGGAGTCTGACTGGGGGGGCCTGATCAGGTGCCCATCCCCAGAGGCTAGCCCCAAACCAGCTAGGAGGGGTAGAGTTCCCCCAAAGGAAAGTCAGGGTGCACCTGCCAGGTGAGGGGCAGGCGGCACTGAACAGAGACAGACAGCAGACCGCAGGGCCACCCAGCCTCTGTCCACCCGGGGCTCGCCATCCCCAGCCTGCTAGGGAGGAGTGTGTACTTCTGCATCTCCCGGGCAAACAGGCCCGTAAGGACGGCAGCTGGGGTCGTGCGCTGCTCTGCCCCCAGCACCGCTCTGCCCCCAGCACCCTGTCTGGCTGGGGCACGGACCAAGGGCACAGGAAATGTTACTTAAACATCTGAGTGGGTGAATAAACCAAGCGCAAGGGGGACTAGCCCAGAACCCGGGCACCCGGGCTCCTACTGAGCTCCACCCTGAGGTTGCACGATCGGTAAGCAAATCCGTCTCTTCGTCTGTCGGCTGCCTGATGAAGTTTGGGGGCTGAGGGCTTTGGGGTCGAGGACCCAGGCTCTGGGACTGGATAGGTCAGAGGTCAACTCTCGGTGGCCTGGGCTGAGTCTCTGTACATCTTTGAGCCTCACCTGTGAAACGATGATGCTGTTCTTGACGGTGGAATAAGAGAATGAGGTGAAGTTCTTAGCACAGCGTCCGGTGCATCCTAAGCCCTTTATACGGGGAAGGTGTTTTCATGGACCCTCCGGAGCTGTAGGGACGTTTAGAAGAGGAAGTGTGGCACTGGGTCTAGCCTGCTGCCGCCCCCCAGCCCCCATGTGTGTGGCCTTAGGTTGTCGATGATGATGATTATGGAGAGACACGTGAGCACAGCTCACTGCTCACCTGCCACCGCAGATACACGAGGGGACTGGAAAGATGGTACCACATGGCAGGAAGGAGTGTGGGCTCTTGAAACTTGAATTCTGGTTCCACCGCTTCCTAGCAAGTCCTTACTCTGTGCCTCAGCATCCTCATCTGTGAAATGGGTACCGTAATAGAAGCTCCTTCCTCCGCTTGCGAAGCGTAGATGAGTTACTTCGTGCATGCCCTGCTCATAGTCACTGCCCATAAGTGTCACCTGTCATGAATCGTTGTCATCGTTATTACCGTTACTCCAGGAAGCTCAGCCCAGCTAGGAGCCAGCCAGGAGAGGGTGTGGCCGCAGTGAGCTGAGCCTGTCCGGGCTTTGCTGTCACCCCTGCTTCCACGGCTGCTGGAATATTCTCCCCACAGCCACCTAACCATCCTCCTCTCAGCCTCAGGGGGCAGGTGCCAGGCTCAGAGTCCAAAGCCCCCCGGGCCCAGTGCCCCTGGCTGTGTGAGGTCACCAGCCACTCAAGCAGGATTCTCCTCCTGGGCCTCATCACCAGGCTCTCCAGGGAGGCCTTTGCAAATGCAGGTGCCAGGGTCCCCGCTGGACCCCAGACTCCGCAGACAGGTTGGGACCGTCCAGGTGCCTCCGCCCAGAGGCCATGCAGGCCCCAGCTGAGAATGCCAGGAGATCCCCTCCCAGTCCCTGATGCTCCTGAGCCTGCTTCCTGGTCTAGTAAAAGAGGCCAGGGCCGCTCCTTCAAGCGCAGGCGCGAGGGTAAAGCAGGTGCCACAGCCCTACTTCCCAGGGGCTCCCAGAACAGTGCCAGGAACCCTCGCCAATTGGCCGCCCCCTCCCCACAGCCCAGGGCTCCAATCCACTTAGGCAGGGGGAGAAGTATACACTATGAACAAGGGTGCACATCACGTATGAGCCCCCCTGCCTCTGCGTTTCACTGCTGTGCTGCCTGGAAAAGAGATTTGCCTCTGCAGAGAGCCCCTCAAGGCAGTGGATTCAACCTGCGGGCCCTACGATCTAACCGCAGTGCTCTGCTTGGGGCCAGCCCCTGGGAGTGCAGGGCCCCCTTCAGGGCAGAAGGGGTGTGCAGCAGGGAGGAGGTGGGGGGCAAGGAAGCCCAGATGTGGCAGCCGCTCATGCCCATCACGCCCCCCTGAGCTTCTCCTCCACCCCGGAAGCTTCTGGGTTCCAGCAGGACCCAGGGAGGCCCCAGCAAGTGTCTCCCCTCCCTGCGTGAGTGCAGGCAGTGCTGGGGGCTGCACCCCAAGAACCGGCTGTGGGGAATAGGGTGAGTACACGGAGGTCTCTTCGTTCTCTGGGGGTGCCCGCAGGCACTGCCAGCCTTCCTCTCTCCCACGTTCCACTTGGCTGGGGAAACAGCCCATTTAACATCCTGTGAAAAACAAGCTGACGGTGGCAGTGTCCACGGCGGGGGTCCCACCCTGAATCCGAAGAATCCCGATCCTGCCGGGGTCAGGTGTGTGGTCAGGCAAGCTGGGAAAGGCACCTGCTTATCCCTCCCCGTAGTCCAGCAGGGGCTCCAGTGAAAAGGTTTGACACGCGCCCAGCATGTCTCCAGCTTGCTGACCTCAGAACCCTCTGCTCGTGGGACATCTCAACGCTCTCTGTGAAGGGCCTTCCTGGGGACCTTGGGCAAAGGCGCGGCCTCTCGAGGGCCCATTTGCTTCCTCGGTGAGCCTGGGGCCCTATCTCCCATCCTGCCAACCTCACCGGGACAAGGGATGAGAAGGGCTGGGCCACATTAATCTCTTCTGTCCCCACTGGCACCACAGGCAGACCACAGTTGGCCCCCTCGGTAAGAGAGATGGGGTCACGTGCTCACGCTTTCACAGCTCTGAGCTCTTGGCATCTGGATATGGACCTGAGCCTGACCTACGACGTCTTAACTGTCATCTCTGAGATCTTTCCGAGGTTTCTGCTAGGGGACCTACTGGGAGGCAGGACATCACTCTCCTCCGCAGCCACCGGGGGCGTCCGCGTGACTTCTGCCAGCAAGAGGGAGGGAGCATGGTTCCCGAAGGGGAACTGAGGCTGGCGGGGCTCCGGTACCAAAGGCCTGCTCTGTGCAGCGCGCTCAAATCCATAATCTCCTTCGGTCCCCAGAGGGACGGTATGAAGTGGGTATGTTGCTCACCCCATTTCACAGACCGAAACACTGAGGTTCCGAGAGTTTGGGGGCCGCCCAGGATCTCATGGTAAGGTTTGCGGTGATGCTTGCTTCTCTCCTTCATCTAGAAATTCTCTAACGAGGTTTCCACAACTACTGATCCTCGTTTGCCACCTTCTGTTGCACTGACAGCAGCAACGTTGGGATTTCTGGCTGGAGCCACCTCGTTTGCTTTGTTGCACGTAGCTAAGCCCCAGCCCGCAGGAAGGCCTAAAGATGCTCGGGTTAACTCTGCTTTCTGGGGATCAGAGGGCTGGCGGCTCCAGTTTGCGTTTAGTTGATGGGTCGGCATCTGGGGGAGGGCGGCCTGGGCTGAGGTCCGGCGCGATAGGGGACTCACAGAACCAGGAGCTGGGGCAGCTGGGAAGGGCAGCGGGGTGGGACAGATGAGACAAGGGCCACAGCCTGGGAGGGAGCCCGGTGGGGGGGGGGGGGGGGAGGGTCCCAACTCCAGCAGGCCCACACTCCCCTGCGATGAGCAAGCATTCCCATTTGATATTAAATAATGGGCCCCAAGCCACCCAGAGCCCTAGAAGGGGGCAGCACCTACCAGAACCGTGAGGATCAAAGAGGCCACCCCAAGGCCTGATGCAGAGGTCAGGCCACTGGCGGATGCACGGGGCAACCCCCCCAGGGCTTTGAGCAGCTTGCCTCCCCCGAACCCCAAAGCAGTGCCCCAGGACAGACACCCCTCCCCTTGCGGGGTGAGCTCCCTGCCTTCGTAGCCAGGAAACTTCCACCAGGGCTGGCCGCAGCCTTGCCCAACCCCCCCCCCACACACACATTAGGGAGGGTTGGCCCACCTATGAATTTTCCTTCCTAGCCTGGCACCCCAGGGCTCCAAGTGGTGTGCACAAATTGGGCTCCTCTTGGACCCCTGCTTCAGAATCCTGGAAGGGTCCTTAGAGGTCACCTGTCATTAGTCCAGAGTGACCCCAAGGGCCCCGCAGCTGGTTAGAAACGCAGGCCCTGCCCCACCCCTAACAGATCCCCATCTGCATCTCATTTGGATGCCCTCAGTGCTTCACGGGCCTGCAGAATTCCGAGGTGCTCGATCAGGCCGGTCAGAAGCCCAGGGGCGCCCGTCCCACGGGGTAAACGGCTCTGCGTTTCCTCTTCCTTTTCTTCACAGCACGGCTGGTACCAGGACCTGACCGCGTGCGTGGGCACTGGGGCCCTGGGCTGGCCGGGCTACCGAGAGAGGGTGCCCCTGGGGGTCTTCGGCCGGACAGTCTCTGAGTCCTGGTCCCTGGAGCCCTCAAGCCACACCCTTCCTGTGCTCAGCCAGGTGGCTGTCCCCTTCCCCCGAGCTAGACCACCTCCCTACATCTGCTACCCTGGGGAGGCGACAGAACTGCCACCGTCATCCTTGGAGAGAAGTTGACGTCATTGGTTAGAACGAATGGAGGGGAACCTTTTCTTGGCAGCCACCAGGCTTGGCCAGGGAGGTACCTGTGTCTGAGAGCCCTGGGGACCTAGAGGGGTGGTTGTCCCCTGACCCCCTCACCCTGCACTGCCCTTCCTGGGTATCTGCCCGGGGACGGTCCCCACTGCCCACTCAGCTTCACCTCCCTCCCTGTGGCTCAAATCAAGCAGGCCCCACCAGCAGCCTATAAGCCCTTCCCTGGCCCGTCTCTTCCTTCTCCCTCGCAGCCCCGGGTCCCCACAGCCGCCTCCTCTGGACCTCCACGTCCTCGCCGCCAGTCTCCCGTCTCCCTCCACCGCGCACTCTGAGCTTGGACAGCTTCCCAGACCGGCTCCCTGGGGCCCCTCCTGAAACCCCCATCCACCGGAGGGGAAGGCCCGCTGGGTCCCCTCCCTGTTTGGGCCCCCACATCTGTCCTCCCCCTGCCCTCCCGCCACACGGAGCAGCTGGCGGTTCCCAAGCCCTTCGGGGTCCTCCGGAGCCTGGCCTTGCCTGCTCTGTCCCCCCCCCCCACTGTCTGCCTCTGCTCACACTAGCTCCACATCCGCATAGCACCCCCCACACACCCTCTGGGCTCCCCCCACCGAGGGTTGGGGCAGACCTCCTGGAGGTTGTATTATGGTGGATTCTGTCTTCTCTACCCCCCATCCTGGGGGTCTTTTTTTTTTTTTTTTTTTTTAAGAATAAAGAGAGCTCTACTGTTTTTTCCCCACTGATTTAAAAATGATCCAACCTTTTTTTTTTTTTTTTTAAATGTCCCCACCTAGAAAGGTGGAAAGAAGAGGGAAAAGGATCGGTTGTGCTGGCACACAGAGATAACCTGTGTCAACAGCTTGGTGGCCGGCCTCCCGGCCGAGGCTGCCTATGAAAGCACTCACTTTATCCGGGGGTCGCTCTGTGCCAGGTTCCAGGCCCGCGTCCGCGTCTTTCTCTTTAAATCCCACCACCCCACGAGGCAGAGGATATTGATCAGAGAAGCTGAATACAGTTACCCTTGGTCACACAGCGGGTAAAAGTGGGAAGTGGGGTGTGAACCTAGCTCTGTCCATGTCTAGAGTCAAGAGTGACATCATACGGCCCCTGAGCATGTGGCCGTGGTGACAGTCATCTACACCCCTTTCTGCTGTTCCCTGGGCCACTTTTGCTTCACTCAAAAACACAATGAGACATCTGGCCCCTCCCCGAGAGCTTCCTGAGAACTTGCCTGTCTCCCCGCAGGACGGGGTCTGAGGAAACATATGCAGAAGGAACGGCCAGATGGAGGAATAGAGGGAGAGGTCAGTCTACCTCACAGACCACCCAGGCTTCTTCCCCTTTCATTCCTATTCACACATCACACAAAGCCGTCTTGGGTGGCCTGAGGGGTTCCGGTCAGCAGCAGGGCAGGCCGGGCCTGCCTGGTGACACTGGGACATGCTGGGGGGCTCTCACTGAGGAAGGCATTTCCAGCCCAGGAGGGCAGGCCTGGGAACCACGTGCCTGGCCCCTCCTGTCGCCTGGCCGTCCTGGCCAGATCTGCTCCCGCGTGCATCCGTTGCGCACCGTGCACCTTCGCTCTCACAGCCACCCTCCCACTCCCGCCGTTTACACCTGCAGCCCCTTGAGGAAGGCTCCCTCATGAGTCAAGGGAGGCTCTGAGACCAAGAACCAGTGCATATGGCTTGATGTCTTCTTTCTCATCACGCGCCAGCTCCAGGGGTGTTCCCTTCTGGGGCTCAGGGGCCTCATACAGGACCCAGACCCCTAACATTCAGCTTCCCCCGTGTAATCCCAACCGGTGTCTGGTGTCTGCCCTCCAGGGAGCACTCCCTTAGCAGCGATGCCCCATCCATAGCATCCATATCGTATCATCAGGGAAAGCCCCTCCCAGAAGCGCCTTGGTTTTCTCGTGTCTCATTGGCCAGAAAGGTATAACACGCTTCTTGCCTAAGCCAATCACTGGCAAGGGGATGAGCCACCTGGCTGACTTCGCCCAATCAGGGCGCTTGCTCTGGGGTTGAGGCTCCCCTGAGGCACCTGGTCAAACAGGAGGTGGGCATCTGGGCTGCCCAACACGGGGGAGGAGAAGGGAGGGGCAGCGTGGTGGCCAACGACGGGATCTGCTTTGTTCCTTGTCACCTTTTCTTGACTTTATAGGAGAGAGGACGTAAAAGGCTCGGAGAGGTTGAGCGATTCACCAGGGCCACACTCCAGGGTCCCTGAACCATTTATTTCCCCGGTCCTTGGTGAAGCCGGCTTGGCCGGAGGCCGGCCTCCCAGCCGTTCATGCCCATCTACTGCTCTGTCTGGTTCCCTTCTCTCCCTCCCTGCCAACCCCAAGCCCTCCCAGACGTCTGGGGCGAACATTACAATCACACGGGCTCCAGAGCTGGAAGAGACCTGCCATGTTAATATCATGTAACGCCTTCATTTTCCAGCTATGGAAACTGAGGCCCAGAGAGGGGAGGAGCTCCCCAGGACCACCCCAGAGCCGGGACCGGACTGAGGGCGGGGAGAGCACAGCCTCCCTGAGACTCACAAAGGGGCTTGGAGCCCACCCTGCTTTATCACCCCGATCCCTGCGGCCTCCCCACGGCTGGGAGGCTCATTCTCACGTTTCTCTCTGTGCACTTTTTGCACGGAACACTTCCTAGCCCCTACACTCCACAGTGTCCTTTATTCCGCCATTGGCTCATTTGATCGTCACAGTAGTCCTGTGAGCGTGTGTGGAAACCGAGGCCCAGGGAGAGAGCATTCCTTGCGCAAGGTCACCCCGCAGTGCTTCGGAAGCCCGGGCAAAGCCGACTTTATTGGCACGCCATGCAGTCACACCACGTTTGAAGCTCTGTGGTCACCGTCTGGGAAATTCAGAATAATTTTGGAGCACAATTTTCCTTTTTCTGCCCTGGGGGCCACAAACGGTGAAGCTCGCCCTGAGCCCCGGCTCCTGAGTCCTTCCCACGCCCCTGTGGCCAATCTGAACGATGGAACGGGACTGCTCTTCAGAGAGCACGGGTGGCCTGGGGTGCGGGGACCGGCAGGACCCACTTCGGAACCCCTCCCTCCTGTCTGTTTCCAGCAGGTTCTGCAGCAGCTCTGGCCTGACTTCCCTCCCCTCTCCTCCCAAGAGTTAATGCAGAGGGCCAGCCGCTGCCTTCCCCTCCACCTCTGTGCCCTTTGTCCCTCAGGGCTGGGGGGTGGGGGTTCCAGAATACAGGGCTGCATTGTGCGCCCTGACATCAGGCAGCTGGGCTGCTTGGGGAAGTGGATAAACAAGCACGTTGCCCTGAGGCCCTGTGGGGAAGGGGGCAGCGGGCGGGGAGTGGAGATGGGCAGGAGCCCCCTAGGGGGGCGGAGGGAGTGCCCAGGAGCCACTGGGGAGTTGGACTACACCCTCACCTGCTGTGGCCTCTGGATTGGCTCTCCCACAGCGCTCCTGGGGCGACGGGGAGAAGTGAGACTGTGAAGTGCTCAAAATAGCCCCTGACGCCTCCTCAGCACTCAGCTGCGAGCCCTACTTGCTATCTGCTCCCTTTAGTGCCTTCACATCTGCCACCCCGACCTCGGGACCAAGTGCAGCCGCCTCCGCGGGGCTTCCAGATGCTGTCCTTTCCCTCTGCGGCCTCCTGGCTTGATGACATCTCCCCTTCCTACACGCCCTCCCCGCCTTGCCTCCAGTCACCCCAAACCGCTGGCCTCATCTGGATCCCTGTCTCCCTCCCCTGCCTCTGCTGCCTGCCATGCCCTCCCCCGCCACCCCCCTTCCGGCAGAAGACTGTCCGGGTAGTCTTGCCTCTATCCTTGTAGGGCCCCCTGTCTCTATGACCCCCCCTTCTTTTTAAAAAAATTTTGTCATTTTTTTCATCATTTACTTTGAGAGAGAGAGAGAGCGTGAGTGTGGAAGGGGCAGAAAGAGAGGAAGAGAGAGAATCCCAAGCAGGCTCCGGGCTGTCAGTGCAGAGCCCAACCCAGGGCTCAGTCTAACGAACCCGTGAGATCATGACCTCAGCCAAAATCAACAGCCAGATGCTCAACCCACTGAGCCACCCAGGTGCCCACTGCCTCCCTTCTTTACCAGCCTGTCTTCCATTGCAGCTGCTTTTTTATACTAGGGAGTTTAACCCCGCACTACCCCAGACTGGACCGGAACTCTCTCTGCAGGTATAGAATCTTCAGGAGCCCAGCCCAGCTTTGTTTCTGCCCAGGGTAGCAGGACTTCACACTCGGATGCTCACAGGGAGCCGCCTGGGTGGGGCAAATAGGACAGTGGTGCAGAACCTGGGGCTCGGGGGTTACCATGGTGAACTGGGGAGCAGAGCACCTGTCTGTCTAAAGCACTGCAGCCCATTGTAGCAGTGGGGCAATATAGTTGGGGGGGGGGGGGGGGCGGCAAATCTGATTTTCCAAGAAACATCAGCTATCCCAGTTTGTGTGGTGTCCTTGAGTGAGAACTTTAAAAAACTTCCATACAGGGGCGCCCGGGTGGCTCAGTCAGTGAAGCGTCCGACTTCGGCTCAGGTCATGATCTCATGGTTCGGGAGTTTGAGCCCCACGTCGGGCTCTGTGCTGACAGCTCAGAGCCTGGAGCCTGTTTCAGATTCTGTATCTCCCTCTCTCTCTGACCCTCCCCTGCTCACACTGTCTCTCTCTCTCTCAGAATAAATAAATAAATAAATAAATAAATAAATAAATAAATAAATAATAAATAATAAATAAAAATAAAATGTCCATACAGTAAAAATTAACTTTTTTAAACCTATGCATAGATTCCAATAAGCACCACACATTGAGGTATAGAACAACTCACCCCCCACATTCTCTCCGGCTGCCTCTGTATTCACACTCTTCCCCCCCCCCCCTTACCCTTGGTAACCACTGATCTGGTCTCTGTATTATAACTTTTCCTTTTCCAGTGGAATCTTAGCTGGTAGCCTTTAGAGACTGGCTTTTTTTTTTTTACTCAGCATCACGCATTTGAAATCTATCCATGTGTGGGGCACCTGGGTGGCTTAGTCGGTTAAGCGTCCGACTTTCGCTTGGGTCATGATCTCGCGGTTCGTGGGTTCGAGCCCCGCGTCGGGCTCTGTGCTGACTGCCAGCTCAGAGCCTGGAGCCTGTTTCAGAGTCTGTGACTCCCTTTCTCTCTGACCCTCCCCTGCTCATGCTGTCTCTCTCTCTCTCTCTCTCTCCTAGAAATAAATAAAACATTAAAAAATTTAAAAAAAAAAAGAAATCCATCCATGTGGACATATCGACAGTGCTTTCTATGAGAGAACAGTTTGCTTATCCATCCACCTGCCACAAGACATTTGGATGTTTCCAGTTCGGGACAATTCTATATAATGCTGTCCTAGACATTTATGTACAGTTTCTTTGGGTGCAGAAGTGCCTTCGTTTCTCTAGGATAAGGAAGTTCTTTCCGATTTGCTGGGCGTTTCTATCGTGAATGGATGTGAATTTTGTCAGTTGCTTTGTTATCTACTGAAATGATTACATGGTCTTTTTTTTTTCTTTCTCTTGAAGTACAGTTGACACACAGTGTAACACTGGTTTCTGGTGTAGAACATAGTTATTCCACAAATCTAGACCATATGCTGTGCCCACCGCAAGTGTAGCTACCATCTATCTGTATACAACACCATTCCAGTACCACAGAGTATGTTCCCTCTGCTGTACCTTTCACCCCCATGACTTATACATTCCATAACTGGATGCCTGTACCTCCCACTCCCCTTCCCTCATTTTGCCCACACCACTACCCTCATCCCCTCTGGAAACCATTAGTTTGTTCTCTGTATTTATGGGTCTGTTTCTGCTTTTTGTTTGTTTGCTTTGTGTTTTAGATTCAACATATAAATGAAATCATACAGCCTTTGTCTTTCTCTGTCTGACTTATTTCACTTAGCATAATACTCTCTAGGTCCATCCATGTTGTCAAAATGGTAAGATCTCATTCTTTTATATGGCTGAGTAATATTCCAGTGTGTGTGTGTGTGTGTGTGTGTGTGTGTGTGTGTGTACCACATCTTCTTTATCCATTCATCTGTCAATGGACACTTATGTCACTTTGATATACTGGCTACTGTAAACAATTATTCAATAAATATAGGGGTGCATATATCTTTTCAAATTACTATTTTCATTTTCATTTTCTTCGGGTAAATACTCAGTAGTGGAAGTACTGGATCATAAGGTAGTTCTGTTTTTAATGTTTTGAGGAGCCTCCATACTGTTTTCCACAGTGGTTGCACCAACTACATTTGCCCCAACAGCGCACAAAGGTTCGTTTTTCTCCACATCTTCGCCAACACTTGTTATTTCCTTTTTTATTTCAGTCATTCTTACAGGTGTGAGGTGGTATCTCACTGTGGCTTTGATTTGCATTTTCCTGATGATGAGTGATATTGGGTGTCTTTTCATGTGTCTGTTGGCCATCTGTCTTCTTTGGGACAATCTCTATGCAGGTCCTCTACCCATTTTAATTGATTATTTGATTTTTAGGTGTTGACTTGTGTAAGTTCTTTATATATTTTGGATATTAACCCCTTATCAGATATATCATTTGCAAATACCTTCTCCCATTCAGTAAGTTGCCTTTTCTTTTTGTCGGTGGTTTCCTTTGCTGCACGGAAGCTTTTTATTTTGATTAATCCCAATAGTTTGTGTTTGCTTTTGTTTTCCTTGCCTCAGGAGACATATCTTGAAAAACATTGCTACATTTGATGTCAGAGAGATTACAGTTTATGTTTTCTTCTGGGAGCTTATGGCTTCAGGTCTCACATTTTGGTGTTTAAGCCATTAGGAGTTTATTTTTGTGTTTGGTGTAAGAAAGTGGTCCAGTTTCATTATTTGGTGTGTAACTGTCCCATTTTCCCAGCATTTACAAAGAAGCTTTCTTTTCCCCATTGCATATCCTTGTCTCCTTTGTCATAGATTAATTGGCCATATAGACATGTGTTTATTTCCGGGCTCTCTCTTCCATTCCATTGACCTCTGGGTCTTTTGGGCCAATACCATACTGTTTTGAACCCTAGTTTTGTAGTATATCTTGAGATTAGGGATCGTGATACCTCCAGCTATGTTCTTCTTTCTCAAAATTGCTTGGGCTCTTTGGGGTCTTTTATGATGCCCTATAAATTGTAGTGTTATTCGTTCTAGTTCTGTGAAAAATGCTGTTGGTATTTGGATAGGGATTGCATTACATCTGGAGATTGCTTTGGGGACTATAGACATTTTACCAATGTTGCTTCTTCTAATCTGTGAGCATGGAATATCTTTCCATTTGTGTCATCTTCAAGATCTTTCTTTTTTTTAAGTTTATTTAGTTGGGGAGAGACGGACACACCGCGAGCGGGGAAGGGGCGAGGGGAGTGAGATTCCCAAGTAGGCTCCACATATGTTCAGGGCAGAGCCTGATGCTGGGCTCAGACTCAAGAACCATGAGATCATGACCTGAGCCGAAATGAAGTCGGATGCTTAACCAACTGAACTACCCAGATTCTTCAATATCTTTCCTCAGGGTTTTATAGTTTTCAGAATACAGGTCTTTCACCTCCTTGGTTAAGTTTTTTCCTAGGTATTTTATTCGTTCTGGTGCAATTGTAAATAGAATGGTTTCTTAATTTCTCTGCCTGCTACTTCATTATTAGTGTATAGAAATGCAACTGCTCTCTAGGTATTAAGTTTGTAGCCTCAACCTTACCGAATTCATTTGTTAGTTCTAACACGTTGTGTGTGTGTGTGTGTGTGTGTGTCTGTGTGTGTGTGTGTCTGTGTGTGTGTGTCTGTGTGTGTGTATGTCTGTGTATGTGTGTGTGTGTGTGTGTGTGTGTGTGTGTGTGTGTGTGTGTGTGTGTGTGTGTGTGTCTGTGTGTGTGTGTCTGTGTGTGTGTGTCTGTGTGTGTGTATGTCTGTGTATGTGTGTGTCTGTGTGTGTGTGTCTGTGTGTGTGTGTCTGTGTGTGTGTGTCTGTGTGTGTGTGTGTCTGTGTGTGTGTGTGTCTGTGTGTGTGTGTGGAGTCGTTAGGGTTTTTCATGTATAGTATCATGTCATATGCAAATAGTGACAGTTTAACTTCTTTACCAATACAGATGCCTTTGATTTCTTCTTCTTGGCCGGCTGCTGTGGGTAGGACCCCCAGTGCCATGTTGAATAAAAGTGGTGACAGTGGTCATCCTTGTCTTGTTCCTGGTCTTAGAGGAAAAGCTCTCACTTTTCACCACTTAGTGTCATGTTAGCTGTGGGTTTTTTCAGTATGTGCCCTTTATTATGTCGAAGTGTATTTCCTCTAAACTGTGGGGGTGATTTTTCTTTAGTCATCTTCAGATAACATCAGTGGGTTTTCAAATGTTGTCCCAGCCTCGGTGGCTAAACCCCACATGGTCGTGGCTGTGTTATATTATTCATAAATATGCACATGTACATATATGTGTATATATTTACTTACACATACTAATATTTTGTTGAGGATCATTGCGTCTATGGTTATGAGGGATATTGTTCAGAAGTGTTCTTCTCTTATCCAGGTATCCCCCATTATTCAAAAGTTCACATTATACCACTTCACTTTTACAAAAGACCTACATTAGGGGTGCCTGGGTGGCTCAGTCAGTTAAGCTTCCAACTCTGGATTTCGACTCAGGTCATGATCTCATGGTTTGTGAGTTCAAGCCCCCCAGTCAGGCTCTGTGCTGACTGTGCAGAGCCTGCTTGGGATTCTCTCTCCCTCTCTCTGCCCCTCCCCTGCCCGTTCTCTCTCTCTCTCTCTCTCCCCGCCTCATTCCCTCCCTCTCTCTCCAAATAAATAAATAAAATTTAAAAAGAAAGACCTACATTAGTACCCATTTTCACTAACTGAAACAGAGCGGATTTCCACTTATAAGAGAAAAGGCAAAAAGCAAAAATCACATTCAGTGTGTTTCTCAGTGAACTGTCACAGGCAGCAAGCACGCCCCACCAAGCTGCTAGAACTTTGAACTGTGTATTTGAACACCCACACTTTATCTTGATTTATTTCACGCATTCGTTAGCACGATGTGCCCTAAGGTATCAGAAAAGCCTAAGAGAGATTATAGTTTAGGTCTGGGAATGCTCAAAAAAATCTCCGTATCAATTAAAGGGAATCTTGATAGCATTTTAGCTAATCATAGGAATGCTCTACTTTTGGATTGGGGGGGAGGGGACTTGTACTACTCTCGTTGCTTTAAGTATCAGGGTGAAGCTGACCTCATTAAATGAGTTGAGAAGGGCTCCCTCCTCTTCTCTTTTCTGGAAGAGATTGTGTAGAATTTATGCATATCTTTCTTAAATGTCTGGTGAAATTATTTGGGCTTGAAGCTTTCCTTTTGTGGGGAAAGATTTAAACTATGATATTCATTTCTTTCATAGTTATCTCTTTCTTCTTATGTGACTTTTGATAGTTTGTGTCTTTCAAAGCATTGAGCCATTTCATCTAAGTTGTAGAAATTATGGGTACAGCAATGTTCATAGGAGTCCCTGAACGTTTTTATTTTTTTTAATTTTTTTTTAATGTTTTACTTATTTCTAGGAGAGAGAGAGAGAGAGAGAGAGACAGCGTGAGCAGGGGAGGGTCAGAGAGAGAGGGAATCACAGACTGAAACAGGCTCCAGGCTCCGAGCTGGCAGTCAGCACAGAGCCCGACGCGGGGCTCGAACCCACGAACCGCGAGATCATGACCCAAGCGAAAGTCGGACGCTTAACCGACTAAGCCACCCAGGCAAAATGCCCTGAACGTTTTTAAAAGAGAGCTTCTTTTTCTTTTCCTTTTTTAAAGTTTGTTTTTGTGTATTTTGAGAGATAGAAAGCAAAAAGGGGAGGGGCAGAGAGAGAGAGGGAGACAGAACCCCAAGCAGGCTGCGTGCCATGTCAGCGCAAGGCCCAATACGGGGCTCTAACTTGCGAATGGTGAGATCAAGACCTGAGCAGAAATCAAGAGATGAATGCTTAACCACTGAAATCAAGAGTCAGATGCTTAGGGGCACCTGGGTGGCTCAGTCGGTTAAGCATCTGGCTTCAGCTCAGGTCATGATCTCACGGTTTGTGGGTTCGAGCCCCACATCAGGCTCTGTGCTGATGGCTCAGCCTGTTCGGATTCTGTGTCTCCCTCTCTCTCTGCCCCTTCCCCACTCATTCTCTGTCTCTCAAAACTGAATAAATGCTAAAAAAAAAAAAAAAAAAAAAGTCAGATGCTTAACCAACTGAGCCACCCAGGCATCCCCAAAAATGACCTTCTTTTAATGCAGTTCCAAGTTTACAGCAGCATGAGACCGAGGTACAAGATTTCTCATACACTCCCTGCCCCCACACATGCGTAGCCTCTCCCGTTATCAAGTTCGCTCACTAGAACGGTCCTTTTTTTTTTTTTTTAACCAAAGATGAACCTACACTGATACATTGTAATCACCCAATGTCCATAGTTTACATTAGGCTTCACTCTTGGTGTTGTATATTCTACGGATTTGCACAAATACGTAATGACATATGTCCCTCATGGTAATATCACACGGAGTATTTCACTGCCCTAAAAGTCCTCCGTACATATTAAGCTTTTAAGTCTGCAAAGACTAGTGATACCTGCTTTCATTTCCGGTTTTTGTGATCTGTGTCTTCTCTCCCTTGTTTCGTCAGTTCAGCTAGAGATACACCAATTTAATCTTTTGAAAGAACCAGATTTGGGTTTCATTGATTTTCTCTGCTGTTTTAATGTTCTCAGTTTTTTAATTTCTGCTCTTCATAATTTCTTTTCTTCTCCTTACTTTGGGCTCGAATTTCATGTTGTATTTTTATTTCGTTTGGGGCCAAACATTTTTAACTTCCTTCGAGACTTCCTCTTTGACTTGTGGATTGTTTAGAGGTGTCATTGAATTTCCAAGCATTTGTGAAGTTTTTAGATGTCTTTCTGTTGTTGATTTTTAGTTTAATTCCGTTATGGTCAGGCCATATACTTTGCATGATTTCAGTTCTTTTAAATCTGTTAAATTTTAAGGGATATAATCTATCCTAAGATATAATCTATCTCTGAATGTTCTGTGAGCACATGAAAGAAAATGCGTTCTTTTAATACTGAGTATGAGTTCTATAAATGCCAATGTACAGGTGAAGCTACTTAGCAGTGCCGTCCAGGACTTCTATTGCTTTCCCAACTAGCTAGTTTCACTGGTCACTGGAATAAAACATTAAGGTCTTCAATGAAAATTATCAATTTGTCTATTTCTCCTTTCTGTTCTATTAGCTTTTGCTTCATGTGTTTGTAAGCTCTGTTGTTAGGTGCGTGCACATTTAGGATTGTTATGTCTCCTTAGTCAGTTGGCTCTTTTCCTCTTTGGTCACTTTCCTTGTTCAGGTTAGATCATTTCTGTCACTCTATCTTCAAAGTCACTAGCCATTTTTTCTGTCCTCTCCATTCTGCTATTGATCCCACCCAGTGAATTTTTAATATTTCAGTTGCTGTATTTTTCCATTCTAAAATTCCCATTCAATTCTTTCCTTTTTTTTTTTAACTTTTAAAAAATTTATTTCTGAGAGAGAGACAGCATGAGAGGAGGGGAGGGTCAGAGAAAGAGGGAGACACAGAATCTGAAGTAGGCTCTAGGCTCTGAGCTGGCTATCAGCACAGAGCCCAATGCAGGGCTCGAACCCATGAACCACGAGATCATGACCTGAGCCAAAGTCGGATGCTTAACCAACTGAGCCACCCAGGTGCCTCTCAATTCTTTCTTATAGCTTCTACTTTTCTGCTGAGAATTTCTATTTTCCCATTTGTTTCAAGAGTGCTCACTTTTCCTTGATGGACCATGGTTAACTGAGTTAAAGTCTTTGTCTTCTAGGGGCACCTGGGTGGCTTAGTCGGTTAAGCATCCAACTCTTGATTTCAGCTCAGGTCATGATCTCACGGTTCATTAGACCGAGTCCCAAGTCTGGCTCTGTGTTGACAGTGCAGAGCCTGCTTGGGATTCTCTCTGTCCCTTTGTCTCTGGCTCTCTCTCTCTCTCTCAAAAATACATAAATAAACTTAAAAAAAATAAAATCTTTGTCTTTTGGTTACAGTATCTGGGTCATCTTGGGGCTGGTATTTATTGACTGTCTTTTCCCTTGTCCCTTACTGGGCTTTTCCTGTTTGTGTCCTGTTAAAATACTCCAAAGGATATCAGTCTGGGGGGTTTTGTTTGTTTTTTTAAATCAGGAAATCAAGGGGCACCTGGCTGGTTCGGTCAGAAGGACATGCAACTCTTGATCTTGGGGTCATGAGTTTGTGGCGGGTGTCGAGATTACTTAAAATAAGTGAACTTAAACAAAATAAATAAATGACAAGTACGTAAACCAATCAGTCAGGAAATCAATCCAGTTAGGTTGAACTCGCAGATCCCAACCTGCCTTCCGAGCTATATATAGTTCCAATGTCAGTTCACTTTTCAAAGCCTTTGAAATACTACTTGGATCCACTTGAAGTGTGTACTCTCCTGGGGCCAGACTGTTCACTGTCTCCACTGCAGTTCAGTTCTCAAAGCGTGTGGTATGCTTTTAGTTCCTTGTGCACAGGGCTCAGGAGTGGGTCCGGGACTTCCAACACAACTTTAGGGGATCGTATTCTTGATCTCTTTCCTTTTTGTGATCGCACCCCTCCAGCCCTCAATGCTCCCTTTTCCTGGTCCTGTGGTTAGAAGTCTGAGGCTTGGGGGGGGGGGGGGATGCGCCTGGGTGGCTCAGTGGGTTAAGCGTCCAACCTCAGCTCAGGTCATGATATCACGGTCCGCGGGTTTGGGCCCCGGGATCAGGCTCCCTGCTGTCAGCGCAGAGCCCACTTCCGATCCTCTGTCTCTCTCTGGTTCTGCCCCTCCCCCCCTCCTCAAAAAGAAATAAACATTAAAAAAAGAAGCAAGAAATGTGAGGCTTTGGCTTCCCTCGACAGTTCCATACCTCCCGTGACTGCTCTGCCTCCAGGGTGAAGTGGTAAGAGGAAAAAGAGAGAAATGAATCACGGGAATTTCTTTGCACACTTTGACCACAGGGACCCCTTTCCCTAGATTCTCATTCCACGGACAAAGATTTTTCTTCTCTCTGGGCTTTAGGCGCCTGCCTGGCTGCCGTTGCTGCTGCAACCCCAATTTTGAGAGGGGGTCTTGCCTTGGGGTAGGGCTGGGAGAGATTTAAAAAAAAAACAACAAACAGCATTTCTTCACTCTCTCTGTCCCCAAAGGACCCCCTTCCCTGGCCTCTCATCAAACAGGGAGAATTTCTTAGGGAGTTCTTCCTCTTCACACCTGCTGTGTGATTCCGGGCCCGCATCTAGGCTGGAAAACACGCAAAGGAAAAATAAATCCGTAGCTTCCCGCCATATCCATCTTCAAGCTTTTTGTTTATTTGGTTTCTGTGGTGGTTTTTACTTCAAGTTTTCATTTCCCTCCTAATTTGCCTGCTGGTATTTGCTTTTCAGATTCTTCATAAAGTGGCTTTGTGTATTGTGTCCAAGCCTTTTAGTTATAATCCGTGGAAGTGATGGCGTGTTGTTTACTGGCTCATCTTAACTGAAAGCAGAAGTCTTCCTGGGTTTTTTTGTTTTTTTTTTTAATATTTTTTATTTATTTCTAGGAGAGAGATAGAGACAGCGTGAGCAGGGGAGGGTCAGAGAGAGAGGGAGTCACAGACTGAAACAGGCTCCAGGCTCTGAGCTGGCAGTCAGCACAGAGCCCGACGCGGGGCTCGAACCCACGAACCGCGAGATCATGACCTAAGTGAAAGTCGGACGCTTAAGCGACTAAGCCACCCAGGCGCCCCTTTCCTGGGTTTTTAATCTTGGCATTTAATTTTCCAAAGTGAAGTCTGTCTCCAGGCTGCATCCGGGACTAGTTGGAGACATGTGCTTTAGCAACACAACGTTTAAAATGACACTTTTCCCTTTAAATATTCAAATTCTTGGGCCTGGATGGCGCAGTCAGTTAAGCAGCTTCCGATTTTAGCTCAGGTCAGGATCTCGCCGTTCGTGGGTTTGAGCCCTGCGTCGATCTCTGTGCTGACAGCTCAGAGCCTGGAGCCTGTCTTTGGATTATGTGTCTCCCACCCCCCCCTCTCAAAAATAAACATTAAAAAAATTTTGTTTTTAATTCAAATTCTTAAGTAAGTTTCCCTGTACCCATAACAGTTTTCCTAGATGGAAAGAGAACAGAACACAAGTTTTTTGATTCTCTATTCAGAGCAAGCCCCCAAACTTGTGATAATAATACTAATAATAATAGCAGTTTATATTAGTAGAAATAATAATAATTATTGGTAAAGAACATGAATTTTGGAGCTGAACTGCCTGTGTTCAGATCTCAACTCTGCCTCTTACTAGCTGTGTGGCTCAGCCTCTCTGAGCCTCAGTGTTCTCACCTGTGTAATGGGAATAATAACAGTATCTGCTTCTGAGCTGGTTGTGAGGATTCAAGAAATTCATATGAATAGAGTGCTCAGAACAGGTCTGACATAAAGGAAGAGTCACCAAGCATTTGCTTGATTGGTTATAGTCACTGCTAATACTTATTAGGTGCCTCACCTTCTCACTGCCGGCTTATTTCCCTTGTTCAGATGAGGCAGCAGAGGCCTCAGAGAGGCAAATGGCTTGCTTGCGCCCGTCTGGCGGGCAGATCTGGAAAATGAGAGAGGCGTGGGTGGCTGGGCACAGGCTCAGGAAGCATCTGGCTGGTGATCAATCAGACAGCGGCGGCAGTGAGGTTCTCAACAGCGTCTGGTCGGAGCCAGAGGAGATGTGACCCAGGGGAGTGAATGAATGGAAAATCAGCCCAGAGTGAAAGGCAACAGAAATAGAAAGGGAAGCCTGGTAATTGGGCGGCCCCCAAATGGAAAGATCAATATTCTACTGCCAATGGGACAGCCAGTGTCGCTGGCAGCCAGCGCCTGGCCCAGCTGTGTGTGGTTCAAGGAGAGCAGCTGTCCCCGCGGGCCCCGCCAGGCCCAGGATGCCCTTCTCTTCCAGCCAGAAGCCCAGAGGCGGTGCAGGACAGCCCGGCCGTGGGCGCTGTGCTCGTCGCGTGGGGTGGGGGCAGCTCCTGTGGGTGGCTCTTTGCTGCACTTGCTGGGTGACCTTGAGCAAGTCCTCCCCCTGCCTGGGACTTGGCTTCCCTGCCTCTAAAATGAAGGGCTGGGTCAGCTGAATGCACCGGTAAAAGGGTATCTAGCGTCCAGGAGGGTTGAGACTTGGTGATGGAGGTGAGGGTCCCCAGCTACAGCAGGTGAGGGCTCTGATGCGCAGGGACCCGGAGCCCCGCAGCAGCTGACGCTCTGGGGCCCGCGGGACCTGGGTTCAAGGCAGAGTTCCTGCCACGGCGACCGTCTAAGGGTCTAACCTCTCCCATCAGTCTCCTCACTGTAGACCGGGAGGCTGTGATTGTAGCTGCGGCTAATGTTGCCCTGAGGATCAGAGATGAGAGTTAGCTGGGCCAGAGCTCAGCACCGTGCTCTAGCTGACAGCCAAGCCCTCCATGAGCCCAGCAGGAATTACTAATACCTCTCTACATAAGCCCCTGCTAGTGTCTATTTAGAAAGTCCTTGAGCCTGCAGTTACCATGTTTATTAATATATTTGGTGGTTTTTTAAATAATAATAGTGCAGTGGTCGCGGGTGCTTTCTAAAGGGCTGTGCACGTGGTACTTCCACGCACACATTCTCCACGGCCCCCGCTCTTGGATGAGCCCTGTGGGGGCCTCCTAGGGCGTAGCTCGGTGACTTCGCAGGGGCCCTCGGGGCCTCATCTATCTGCCTGTCATCAGGCACCCCTGCCCGTCCACTCCAGGCCGGCTTCCCCTGGAGGCGGCAGGGGGCAGGGGTGACAGACAGTCTGGCCCCGCCAGTGTCGCCCAGCCCCAGGGGGTGACGGACATGCTTCATAGGTGGACCTGAGGCTGACGTTCTGCAGTCAGCAGAACTGACTCAACAGTCAGTGACGGCTCCGCCCTTGACTGCATCCGAGATAATTAAGGCATAGTCCCTGACCTTGGAGAGGACTGTGGGGGTGCGTGCTGGGAGGCTGCGGGGTACCGAGTGTCCCAGCCCGTCCCCAGTGGTCACAGAGTCCCCACGATGCCAGCGGGGAGAGGGGCAGGAGGAGAGGCAGCGGGATGCTGGCTGGGGCGGTGGGTGCACATGGCAGCTGGCATGGCTGTTCTCAGAAGCCGCGTCCCTGCCTGGTCGCATCAGGCTGTCTTTGCAGTGAGCGCTGGGAAGGCTGTGGCCGGGATGGGAGCTGGCACAAAGCCACCTTCTTCCTTCGCTGGAATTCCAAGGTCCCGGCAGGGACCGGGTTCACGGGGTCCCCGGCAGACCATGGATGGGCTCTGCCCACCCGTCACCCCCAGACTCACACCCGAGTGGAAGACGCAGGGTCAGCTGCAATAGAGGTACAAGTGGAGGGCCACCAGGCCCAGGGAGGGAGGAGAGACGCTTGAGTGGAGTCTCTTCGCGCTCACTGCCCATCTTCCGAAGCCAGCCGGGCACGTCCCCATGATGCCAGGCCGCTGGCAGTGACCAGGCCTTCAGGCTCCCGCTGCAGTGGCCACCACCGGAAACATGGCCTACGGGCATGCCGAAAACACGGTGCTCAATGGACAGAGGAATCTCCACAACATGGCTTGGACTTTGCCCCAGGGTGTCCGCCATGACAGCGTTAACAAACAGATGGCAGGAGAGACCCCTTGCCTGCATGCTGAGGTCTACGGTTCCCAGAGTGCTGCCATATACACCACCCGCAGCCCAGCCCGAACGGGGTCTAAAGGAAGAGCTCATCTCTGCCCTGCTGTGCTTCAGACACCGATGGTGATGACTGGGAGGAGTGGGAAGGTGCCTGCCGAGAGAGTATGACGGTGTGTGGGCACGCGGGTGCGTGTCTGTGCGACCAAGTGTGTGTGTGGCTGCCTTCGGCCCCCAGCCGAGTGCCCAGCACGTAGGAAGTGCGCGAACGAAGGCTTGCGTGTGTGCTAAGTGGGGGAGGGGCTGCCACTAAGTCCCAGGCTGATTTAGAAGAAAGCTTCCGGAAGAAATCTCAAGAAGCTGACTTTCAGTTGCTGGAACTATGGGTGGGGACGGGAGTGGGGGGAGAGGTTGGCACTAATTATTTAGAAAACACAGTTCTCACAGAATTGGCCATTGCCAAGGACTAGGGAAATCTACTCTGAGCTCGCAAGTTTGAAGTCACTCGCTCTGGTTGAAGACTAAATTAAGACATCTTTGCAGAGAACAGCTTGGTAACTGTTACCAAAAGTCTTCAAAATTTAGAGGATTCGTAGAGCCATTCATATTCAGTTGTTCAACAAATGTTTGTGAAGCTTCTAGTACATGCCAGTCACAGTGGGAGCTACCGTGTATACGATGGTGATCGAAACAGACCTGAGCCGAGCCCTTAGGGAATTTATTTCCTAGAGGGGAAGATACAAATTAATAAAATTATCACATAAAACATAATTGCAAATTGCAGCAAGTGGTTTGAAGGAAAAGTAGAAGGCGCTACAAGACAGGGTAATAGCAGATGGACCCTAGTAGATGGGAATGATCAGGACAAGCTTGTCTCCCAGAGCAACATTTGATTGTACATAAAGGTACAACAGGGACCTGAAGGATGAATCAAATCAGGTGACGAATGCGGGGTGGACAAGCATTTGAGATGGCGTACGGCATGTGCAAAGGCCCTGAGGCAGAAAAGAGTTTGGTTTGCTTGAGGAGCTGACTGAAAGCCAGTGTGGCTGGAATGCAGTGAGGGACAGAAGGAGTGGAAGGAGATGGGGCTGGAGGGGCCAGATCATATGGGGCCTCGTAGACCACGTTACGGAGTTTTGATTTCATCCTACAGGTAGTGGACAATCACTGGAAGGTTTTAAGCAGGGGTGGAGGTGACAGAATCCAGTTGGAGTGGAGAATGGGCTGGAGAGGCTAAACCAGGAGAGGGTAGATGAATCAGGAGACCTTGGTGGCCAGGAAGGGGGATGATGACAGCTGAGGCCCGTGGGATCCCATGGGTGATGTGGAAAAAAGAAAGTGGCTTTAGGGTTCAGCATTTGGGTGTGGATTGGATGTGGGTGAGAGAGAGCAGTCCCAGTAATGCTGAAGAACCGCACAGTGGGCAGGGAGGGGGGAGGGTGATGCGACCAGGGAGTGGGGTGTTCGAGTGAGTGACACTGGAGGAGGGGCAAGTCCTCGGGGTGGCTGGGGTGGCCTCGCTGGCTGAGATGGGAAGGGGGAGAAAACAACGAGGAAGTCAAGGATCTGAGAGGCCAGAGGCTGGACCGGTCATCCACACCACTGTAGAAACCCCCAGAGAGGAATTGTAACGACGAAAAGCAGGAAATAACGAAAATGCCCAACGATTAGGGGCGGTTAAGTAAATTAGGGTGTATTCACCGGGCAGCACATCTTATAACCGCTAAAAACCCGGGTGGTACCCGGGGGAGCGCCAAAGGGTTTCTGATTCAGCTGTTAAGCAGGAGAGAACCTTCCAAACGTCAGGAATGGCTGAATCCTTTGGGCTAAAAACAAAACAAAACAAAACAAAAAAAACCTTGATTAACAGGCTGTATTTTTTAAACGTTTTTTATTGAGGCATAAAGTACAAACAGAACAGAAAAGTGCTGGACTTTCACTGTGTGGCCGGCGTCAAGATCAATAAATAGAAACACTCTCGGTATCTTCCCCCTCCTACCAAGTTCTGCCAGTGTAGCCACTGTCTTGACCATAATTGCTTTTGCCTTAAATCTTATTTGATTTGTAATTTTAAAATGTTTAAAGAATGTATACAGATGTGACATAATTATTTCCTCCTTGCGGACAGAAGGGAATTTGGCCATGGGTCTCTCAGAACTCCAGGAAAAAAAAAAAGTGGCTCAAACTATGTGTTTTATTTTTTTTAAGAGTGGGAGAGGGACAGAGAGAGCGAGAGAATCCCAAGCCAAGCAGGCTCTGTACCGTCAGCACGGAGCCCAACTCAGGGCTCGAACTCACGAACCGTGATATCGTGACCTGAGCCGAAGTCAGGCACTTACCCGACGGAGCCACCCACGTGCCTCCAAACTATGTGTTTTCAAGTGGGGGGAGTGGGAAACGGCCGGGTTTGATTCATTCTCTTTTCTGGGGTTTCTGCAGTGAGCTTGTATGATTTTTGTAGGAAAGAAACCATTAAGTTAAAAAAAAAAAAATCAGCGCGTTGGCTCTCCATGGCCAGGTCTTTATTGGTTAGCCTTCCCCGTACTGCCTGTGGCCCCGCCGCTGTCTGGGGCTTGGCGCTGACCCCAGGGTGAGGGGTGGAGGCCCCTTGGCTCAGGTGACAAGCCCTCCCTCTATTCCAGCCTCCCCCCAGCTCCGTGAACCCCCCCAGGGGCGTCTCTGGGGACCTCACACCGGTCCCTCCTTCTTCCCACAGGTGGAAAAACTTGTCAAATACTTGGATCCCAACGACCTCGGGAGAATCAACTTCAAGGACTTTTGCCGAGGGGTGTTCGCCATGAAAGGTGAGACCTTTGGGCCCTGGGGGTCTCTCAGGACCCCGTCCAGCTGCAGAAAGCTGGCCTGACTCGGGTGTCAGTGGGGATTCCTCCCAGGCGGGCTGAGGAGAAGGATCCGGGCTCAGCCGTGCGCGGGGCGTGGATCCCAGCCACGCAGGGCGTGGAGTCCCCGCGCCCACGGGACAGTGGTTTCCTCCCTGCCTGCCGCCTGTCCTGTAGGGAAAGGCTCCCGATTGCTCTCCTTTCTCCTCCTTGCGTCCCCCTGCGGGTCACCTCCCCCCGGGATGACTGAGCTCCCAAGCCGTGTCCCAGGACCCAGGACCCAGTTTTAAAACTAGGACAGCCGTGGGCAGACCCCGGGCGGAGTGGACGCCCATCCTCCTCCTTCGGACTCCTTAGTCTCTTCCTCTCCCCCCACCCCGCCCGGCCTTGAAGGAGCAAACTGCAACCCCTCTCTTTTCCCCAGTTCAAAGGCGGTTGGGAGGCACCCCCAGGAATCCGAGGCCTCTCTTACCTCTAAACTGCTAGTCTGGAGAAAGTGGCTCCGGTCAGCGGGCGGGCGGACTTGCTCAGGCCTCCCTCTGGCTGCGAAGAGAACACAGGCCCGAGAACTTTCCCACTGTCTGTCCGTCTGCGAAGGAAGCCACATTTTCCCATCAGGACGACCCGTTGTCTGTGGGGCACCCACGGCGCTGGGGCGTGGGAAGGAAGCAGGAATCGCTTCCCTGGAAGTGAGGGGGGCAGGAAGGGAGCTGAGAGGCCGGGAGGGGCTGTGTCCTGCCCCCACAAAGCCTTCCGCGTAGAGGGGACCACAGGGCCACCGCCGACCGCACCTGTCAGGTGCCCACACCGGGCGCTTTGCGGGCTTGCCCTGCTTCACCTGGAGAGATGGGGGGACTTGCTCAGGAACTGTGGAGGGAGGCCGTGTGCGTGACGGGGTCCGCAGGAGGTGGGGCCATCCCGAGGGGACCCTGTCCCAGGCGGCCCAGAGTGTGCAGGCCTGTTGAGGGCCTCGGCCGCAGGGGAACGTGTGCATTCAGAGTCCCTGCGAACCGGGCAGAGAGTACTGGCTTGTATCCCTTCCTCCAGAGAGGCCTCCTTGATTCTCTTTGCCCCTGGCTCCTTCTCTTCTGTGTGTCCTCTGTTGGGGTCCATGTGCCTCAGTGACACCCGCACAGCCCCGGACCGGCCTCTCTGTGGCCTCGTGCGCAGTCTCCACCTTTGAAGGATCAGCGGGGCTCTTGGAGACTTGGGCCACCTGCCGTCCCACCCCAGGCCCGGGGGTCAGAAGCCACGTGCTGAGGCTCCGACCTGCACTGTCTGTCTGTCCGTCCGCAGGCTGTGAGGAGCTGCTGAAGGATGTGCTGTCCGTGGAGAGCGCGGGGGCGCCGCCCTGCACGCCGGAGATCCCCGACTGCGTGGACCAGGTAAGGAGGGGGAGGCCCGAGGCCCTGCCTCGCCCTCTCTTGCTTCTGCTCGACCGTTTTGGTGTCTGGGAGGCCCCAGGGCCTCCCCTTTTGAGGCCCTTTAGGTTTCAAAGTCAAGAAATCTTTTTGGCTGTGAGCAGCCCCCTCGGGAGGCCCCGGCAGAGAGCGTAGGGGCTGGGGGTCCTCACAGAGCACCTTGACTCCCCCTCTCTGGTTCCAAGGAGACACCGAGTCCCACGCAGGGAAAGTGACAGCCTTGAGGTCAACAACAGGCAGGACTGCGATTCTCTTCTCTTCTCCTCTGCCCTGACCCGCTGGGCCAACCGGCCCCCATGTGGTGCGTCCCAGACACCAAGCTGCACCGGGTCCTCAGTCCGCCGATTCTCTGGCGCCAACCAGGGGTCTAGCGGTTCAGTTCCGTTCCAGGGTTAGTGTAGACCCCAGGGTCAAGGCCGCAAACCCTAGGGTCAAGGCCGCAGCCCCACGAGCCTGCCTCACTGAGGGCAGCTGCAGACGGGGCACACAAATGTGGGGGTTCCCACAGCCCCCCTCAGGTTCAGTAATTCACTGGAACAACTCTCAGGACTCGGGGATCCACGGTATTGGCAACTACCAGTTCATTACCAAAGACATGACTCAGGAAGCGCCTAATGGGACAGAGGCAAAGGGGAAAGGGGAGGGGGCAGTGCGGAGACTGCTTGTCCTCTCCAGGAGCACGTGGAGGTGCTCCCCCACCGGAAGCCCCCCCTCCCCAGCTTCCATAACCTGATATGCAGCCTGGAGTGGAGGGTGGGCGAACTGATGTTCCCACCAGGCACGCTCCTTCTGCTGGCCACGCCCCTTCTGAGGCTCTCTAGGGCCCTCCCTGGGTCACCTCAGCAGGAACACAGGGAAGGGGCTCCCCACGCGTGACTAAGGGCACTCCCATCCCTCAGGAAGTCCCTCAGTGCCCGCAGGGGGCAAACACCGCTCTGTTTTCCTTTATCCCTGCCCAGTGGTTTGTTCATTGTAAAGCTTTGGAACTCTGTTACAAGCACCTGTGGCTCCGCCCTACGGACAGACAGACAGACGCAGTCTGAGATGTATATATTGAGTCACCAAGGGTCCTTCTGGCTGAGACAGCCCAGAGCTGGAGAAGGAATCTTGCTTTGTCACCCAGGCCAGCTCCAAAACCTTTCCTCCGCCTCCGACATGAGGAGTGCCTCATGTGAACCCCCCCACCCCCAAATAGAGGTATTTTCTGCAGCTGAAGGAGGTCCAGGACCCCAGAGGTCGCTTGGGCCAGGTGGCGGGGTCAGGGTTGGGACCGGATGAGTGGGTGCAGGCAGACGGCTGTATCGCTGAGGGCGGCCAGCAAAATGGCATTGGAGAAGCTGACGCTCAAAGACAACAGAGGCCAGAGCCAAGCATCGGGTACGGGGCCGGGGCCTCGACCACAGAAGCCAGGCGCCTGGCCTCCGGGGTGCTGGGCCCCAAATCAGGGCTCCCAGGGAGGAGTGAAGAGAGCGGGGCCCCAGACCTGCCTTGACAGGCCCAGTGGGGGTGGGGTGCCTATGTATTTGAGCCCAGCTGATGGTACGTGGGCCAGGACCAGGGCAGAGGACTTCCCACGCGGACAAGCACTGAGTGCCCCCAGGGTTTTGGAGTGGGCCCCTCTTGGATTGCTGAGCAGGAAGCAAGGTGAGGAGGAAGGCTGTGGGGTCGCTCAGCACGGGGTCCGTACCCACCTTGGGCCACTGACTGGATATGCAAACCAGACAAGCTTCTCTCAATCCCTCTGAGCCTCAGTTTCCTCAGCTGTAAAACAGGGCTGGGCATGCCGGTCTAGAGGACCTGAGGAAATACTCATTTTCTTTTTTAATTTATTTTTGAGGGGGAGAGAAACAGAGTGTGGGTAGGGGAGGGTCACAGAGAGAGGGAGGCAAAGAATCCGAACCAGGCTCCAGGCTCTGAGCTGTCAGCACACAGCCCGACGCGGGGCTCGAACTCGTAAACTGAGATTGTGACCTGAGCCGAGATCGGATGCTTCACCGACTGAGCCAGCCAGGCGCCCCAGAAATACCAATTTTCTTATTAGCGAATACATGGGAGTGCCCTTCGTCCCCGCGCCGTGTCGTGGAGGTCAGCGTGAGAACACGGTGTTCAGCTCTGCCCTTGGATACCGCTGTGTCAGTAGTCCGGCAAAATGGAGGAGCTGGAGGGCCGGGGGGAGCCGTGGCCAGGCCCCCACCCGTGTGGCCCGGCAGGCTCTGTTCCCGCAGCCACGGCCCCCACGCGTGGCCGTCCACGCTTCCAGAAGAAAAGGTGAAACAGACACAAAATCCATGGGCCCTAGAAGGATGCTCTGCTTTTATTTATTTTTTTTTAATGTTTTATTTATTTATTTCGAGGAGAGAGAGAGAGAGAGACAGCATGAGCAGGGGAGGGTCAGAGAGAGAGGGAGTGACAGACTCTGAAACAGGCTCCAGGCTCTGAGCTGGCTGTCAGCACAGAGCCCGACGTGGGGCTCGAACCCACGAACCGCGAGATCATGACCTGAGCGAAAGTCGGACGCTTAACCGACTAAGCCACCCGGGCGCCCCAGGATGCTCTGCTTTTAAAGAAACTAAAAGGAGGTTTCTCTTTTCCAGAATAAAAGGAGGTTGGGGAACAGGGGGAAGAACGAGCCGGTCGAGCCTCAGCAACCCCGGTCCCCCTCTTTTTCTCTCTCAGGACGGTGCCTGCGTTTGTGTTTTCATGTCCCTTTGTTTAAGCCCCTGAGCAGAGGGGGGGGGGGGGATCTCTTCGTGCCTTGCACGTGGTAGGGCTCTTTCAGGCCGATCGGTGTGGCTGCCCCTGGGAGGTGGGGACGGAACCCTGGGCACACCGCGCAGCCTTGCTCCGGAGCGCCCAGTAGGGCCGCTTGGTTGACCCGGGCTCTGTTCCTTGCCATGGGCTCCTGAGTGCTGGGAGGGGGGGGCGGGGGGGGCGGGGGCGGGGCTGGGTCAAAGTCCAGCCTGCGGGACCTGGGGGCTCCTGCAGGGCCGGGCTGTGAAAGCCTGGAGGGCCCTCGTCCCTGAGATGTGAATGGATCCACTTCCAGCCTGAGCCTCCTGTAACGTGGGGCCCTGGACTCCCTTCCGCGAAAGGCCCACCGCTCCCCAAGTCTGTGAGGGGCGGCGGGGACACAGGGCGCCAGCCTGGGCAGGTCTAACCCCGCGCTGAGCCCTCAGCACCCTGTCGTGTCCCAGCTGTCCCCTAGGGGTCAGCTTGAGACTGACAACAGCCTCGACACTCAGGCTTCCAAAGTGCTGCTGGAGACGAACGTGCAAGGGTGGTTTGGGGACCTCGTAGGGAGGACACGCTGACGCTGACGGACGGCCTGGGGCGCGGACGTCCGACGTCACCCCTTGATGGGACATAGTTAAATGGTGAGCCTGCAGCCGCCGCGGCTCGCAGCCTGCCGCCCAGACCTGCGGGCCATGCCTCCCGTGCGCCTCACCTGTGCTGCATCTGTTCTTGAACTTCCTAGATGTCACCCTGCCCCTGTCCTCAGAGCCTGCGACACAGGGGCACCCAGAAGCGTCGCGGAGGCCTTGGTAAACCCAGCTGTTGAGAGCGTTTCCCCGCGCAGGGGGATGTGGATTTGGTCGGAGGGGACGCGGGGTGGCCCTGGTGTCCGCGGATGGGTGGCCCTGGGCTGCGGTCTTGGGAATCCCTCCCGAGGCCGGCCTGCTCGGCGGGCGGGCCCTTGTCCTCCTTTCGTTATAGCCCTCACTCTATATAGCGCAGGGGTCCCCGTGGGAGTGGGGAGCCCACCTTGGCCGAGAGGCAAGGGGGCGGCGCTACGAAGGGTGACCCGCCAACGCTGGGAGATCCGGGGCCCTTGGTCATTCTCCCTCCTCGGCCAATTAATAGGGAACCCCATAAAATGAATAAGGCATCAAGCCTCCTGCGTCTCCTACGAACCCCCCACCCAGCCACCCTCGGGCCCCCGGATCCCCGCTCACCCCCTCGTCCTTCTCCCCTGCTGCCCACAGCTCTCCTCGCCGCCCACCCCCACGCCCTTCTAGACCCGTACCCCAGTGCCCCGGGGCCTGCTAAGTACCTGCTCTCTCACTCTCTCCCGGGACCCTCATCACCAACGGATGAAATCAGCTCCCACCTCCTTCTCCAGCCTCGCCACCCCGAAATCGGTGACTCACATCTCTTCCTCATTTTATGAAAAGGACCGAGTTCTCTCTTGCGGCCCAGACTTTGTATAAGTTTTGTCTTTCTCCAGGGAAGTCACCCCCCCCACCCCCGTCCCTGGGCAAGACTTAACACCTCCTCCAGGAAGCCTCCCCTGGTTCCCTCTGCTTCTGCCTGGAGGAGGACCTGCTCTGAACTTCCTTGAGGCCCTGGGCTTCATCTTCAGCCTCCAGGATGGCTTCAAGTCCCCTCCGCAGTGACACCTTTTACACCGCGTGGTGGCAGGGCTCCAGAGTATTTCTCTAAGTATTTCTAGGATTAGAAATCTAAATATGGAATTGCTATATCAAAGGGTGTGCAGACTTTTTATTTTTTTTATTTTTTGGCTGAATGGCAATTTCTCCCTTTCTCTCTCTTTCTCTCTCTCTCTTTAGATAGGCTCCACCCTCAACGCAGGGCTCAAACTAACCTCCCCAAGATCAAGAATCCCTTTGTTCCACAGACTAAGCCAGCCAGGCACTGACCTTTATTTATTTATTTTAAGAAATGCATCCAAATTTTTCTTCTAAAAGGCAGTATCGATGTATCATCTGACAGTATGTGGGAGCGCCCGTTTCCTCACCCCTTTGTCAACCCTGGAAGGTCTCCACCTACTTGCCGGTCTCCCCTCCACGCCGCCCCTCCCTTCTCTGCTCACCAGCCCCATGGAGGGAGATTCGCCCTGGCTTTCTTTGCATTGCCATTTACCAGCGAGGTAGACCATATGTCTTGTTAGCTAGCTTTTTGGATTTCTTTGGGGAGTTACCTGTTCATGGTTATTGCTCATTTTCCTTTGGGTTGATTGTCTTTCCCTTATTGATTTATAAGACATCTATATATATTCTGTCCATCCTTATGCATTTTGCTTGTATTTTAATCTTGGGAATTTTAAGATTCTTATGTGATCATTACCAGTCTTTTCATGCCATTAACATTTTATGCTTTCTTTATCTCAAGGCTATAAACGTATCCCCCTATGTATTTTTCCAATACTTTGAGACAAAACACGTTTATGCTTGGCTCTTTGATCCACCTGCAGCCAATTTTTGGTTTTGATAAGGCAATATTCATCAGCATCATTATTCTTGAAGTTGCCAGCGGCTTAAGCTCCTACTATCAGATAATCTCCCTTCCCCCACTCATTTGTAATTTCACCCCTTTCTCATATGCTAAGTTTCCTAATAAACACAGATTTCTTTCTGGACTCTGGTCTGTTACGTTGATCTATTTGTCTATTTCCAAGCCAAAACCAATTCAGCTACTCTTGCTTTATCGGTTGATATCTGATAGAGGCAGCCTCCTTCATCCTTCTTTATTTAAAACCTTTTTTTTGTTGTTTAATTCTTACATATTTTCTCATTGAGAATACTCCTTTTTGTCAAAACCTGTTAAAAATCCTGCTGGAGATTTGTTTCAAACGTACACATCACTTGAAGGGAATTGGCTCCTGTACAATATTGAATTCCCTCATCCAGGAACATAATATATATCTCTTCATATATTCTTGCTTTCTTTATGCCAGAACTTCAGAATAGCTTTATTTCTCAAATCGATTTCTGCGTGTTTCTTCGTAGGGTGACTATATTTTAGAGTCCCTATTGCTGTTAGGTGTAGAATCCTTTGGCTGTGATATTTCCTAATTGACTATGGCTGTTGCATAGGAAAGCTTTTGATTTGGGGTATTGATATCGGCAATGACAACCATACTAAACCCCCTTTTAGTACTGGTAGCTCACCTATATGCTATTTTCTAACCTTAACTCTATATACTCGTGTAGCCGTATGACTTTTCTGCATACATTTATTTTTTTTTTTAATTTTTTTAAATGTTTATTTTTGAGAGAGAGAGAGAGAGGAGTGTGTGAGCCCGAGTAGGGGAGGGACGGAGAAAATGGGAGACACAGAATTCGTAGCGAGCACCAGGCTCTGAGCTGTCAGCACAGAGCCCAACACGGGGCTTGAACCCACAAACTGTGAGATCATGACCCGAGCCGAAGTTGGATGCTTAACCGACTGAGCCACCGAGACACCCCAACTCTGTGTAAATTTAAATAGCTACATATTATTTCATCACAAGAAGACAACCGCATTTTTTTTTACCAGTTCCTCATTGTTGCCGTATATATATATGTATATATTAACGGAATTTGGGGGATTAACAAAAGCAGTGTAACCATCATTCTTTTAGCTAAGTGGTTCCCCACAGCAGCAATCATTGCTTTAGAGTAAGTCTGAGGTTGGCATACTACCGTTCCTATGGGCCAGATCTAGCAGCCTGTTTTTATAAATAAAGTTTTATTGGAACACATTCATCTCTGTTTGCTCACCTCTTGCCTGTCGCTTTCACATTACAATGGCAGAGTTGAGTGGGTGCCACCAAACCTACACTATTTACTATCTACCCTTTCCAGAAGAAGTTTGCCAACCTTTCAGATGCATTCTAAGTGGAAACTATTTTATCAAAAGGAGGCATATCTTAAGATTTCCTATACAACTGCCACATTCCTTTCCAGAAGAGCTGTCTCATTTACTGTCCCATCAGGATTGTGGCAAGGTCCAACTACCCTTTTGCTACAGGGTGTTAAGTGATTTCCCAAAACTTTCTAATTTGAGAGGCTGAAAAAATTAAGAGTGCTCTTTTGAATTAAACTATGGTTGAACTTGGGGCGCCTGGCAGGCTCACTCGGGAGAACATGCGACTCTTGATCTCAGGATCTTAAACTACACATTGAGCATAGTGATTGCTTAAAAAATAAATACAATACAATACAATAAAAACGATTGAACTTCTTTACATTTATTGGTCATTAGGAGTTCCTTGCTCATTAACTGCCTGCCCACATTCTTCACCCTAGTTTCTTTGGGTGTATTAATTTTCACTGATCTATAAAAACTAGAAATATTAATTTTTTTCTTGAAAAAAATTTTTTAGGTTTATTGACTTATTTTGAGAGAGACCGAGATAGCACAAGCCGGGGAGGGGCAGAGAGAGAGGGAGCAAGAAACCCAAGCAGACTCCGTGCTTTCAGCTTAGAGCCCAATGTGGGGCTCGAACTCATGAAATGTGAGATCATGAGCTGAGCTGAAACCCAGAGCCGGGCACTCAACCGACTGAGCCACCCAGGCGCCCCAGTAATATTAAATTTTTGGACATACACTACAAATATTTTTTCAGCTTGTCATTTGTTTTTAACTTTGCTGATGACAGCAAGTTTATAATTCTTTTACAGCCAATTCATCAGTCTCTTCTGTTACGGCTTTGGCTTTGGGCGTGATGCTTAGAAAGACTTCCCTGCCCAAGACCGTGGAACTCGTCTATCTTGTCTTTATTTTATGTATTCAGTTTTTATGTTTAAAGCTTTGGTTCGTGGAATTGATTTCGATGTCTAGAGTGAGGTAGGGAAGCAGCTTTCCTTTCTTCTCCTCTGCCCCTCACCCTCCCTCCTCCCCTCCTCACTCCACTCCTCCTCCCCCCTGGGGAACCAGAAGCTCTTTCAAGGTTATACAGCAGCCCCCCCCCCCCCCCCCCCCCCCCCGCCACGGCAAAACACATGGGGTTTGCTGGGCACCCAGACTCCAGGCCTGGGCCCACACTGGCCGTTCCGCTCACGTTCAGAAATAGCTCTGCCCAGCCCCCTGGTCTTGCCAGAGCAGCTTTTAAAAGTCTGCCCTGTGCTTCTCTCCAGAACTCTGGGAGAGCTCATGGCCTGAAGGTCCAAGCATACGGAGCGAGTATTCCTAAAACCACTTGGGACAATGGCACTTTTAGATTCTCAAAATGTTTTTTCTGACTAACAGCTCTCTGATTCAGCTGTGCCGGTGGGGGTGTGGGCCGGGGTGTCGCGTGTGCGCTGACGTGGTGACCCCGAGAGGCTGTTTAATGGCCCAGCCAGGGCCCCGGCTTGATCCTTTCTGCTTATTATGGCCACAGGATTTCTCCAGCTTCCAACACCTCCGTCCTCTCAAGGAAAGAATAGTTTGCGTATCCCAAGCCTCCCAGTTTTTGTAAGAATAACAGATCTTTGAGTCGCATCTTGGGGAAATAACTGAACTCTGATTTAAACGGAAGTGGCTAGGGCAGAAGCAGAACAGATGCTGAAGAATATTTCGTTTGTTTCCCCCCTCACCTCGCCCCCTCCAATCCTAGCCTGCCCTGGAAGGCCTATCCCCCACCTTCAGCCCCCAACCGTCCCTGCCCTAGGAAGGCTGGGCTGAGCCAGCCACCAGCACTGGCTTCTCCTTGCAGCCACTCGTGGGTTCCACCTCCTGCCTGACCCCGCCTACTGATCAAGTTCACGCTCACCTTCAGAACCTAGACTCACTGAGTTAGCGCCTGAGCAAACTTTGGAGAGTAGCCACTTGCATCCCGTCTTGAAAGGGCTTGGTTGATTATTAGCCTGGCGGATATTAACCAATTTTGCATCTAACTTTGCAATTCATTTCGGCATTATTCCTTTCATTGACTCTACACACGTGGATCTCTCCCATTCTATTTATTTTTTTATTTTTTTAATGTTTATTTATTTTCGAGAGAGGGGGAGAGAGCACGCGAGCATGAGCAGGGGAGCATGAGCAGGGGAGGGGCAGAGAGACAGGGAGACACAGAATCCGAAGCAGGCTCCAGCACAGAGCCCGACGCAGGGCTCGAACTCACGAGCTGTGAGATCATGAGCTGAGCTGAAGTCGGGTGCTTAACTGACTGAGCCACCCAGGCACCCCTCTCCCATTCTCCTTTAAAGCACTTGGCCACCCCAACATGCTGGTTCCCTCATTAATGATTGAATTAAATTTCTGATGCAGGGAATTGTGGGAAAACACAAAAGTGCACAGTTGCATAAGGACAGAGGTTAGTTCTCAGAAGCAGCCCCGTCTAAACGGGGGTTCTCATCCCCAGCTGCCCATTGAATCCACGTAGGGTGCTTTCAAAAGATGCTGCCGCCTAGGTCCCATCTCCCAGAGATTCTGATTTAATTCATCTGTGGAGGGGTCCACTTGTTTATTTTTAAAAGTTCCCCAAGTAATGCCTGGCAGGCGCAGTCGCTTAAGCATCTGACTCTTGATTTCAGCTCAGGTCATGATCTCACGGTTCATGAGTTCAAGCCCCGAGTCGGGCTCTGCGCTGATGGTGCAGAGCCTGCTCAAGATTCTCTCTCTCCCTCTCTCTCTCTCTGTGTTCCTCCCCTGCTCACTTTTGCACTCTCTCTCTCTCAGAAAAATAAATAAACATTAAAAAATAAAAATTAAAAAAAGCTGCCAGGCGATTCCAGGAAAGCACGACCCTGTAATAATCCCGGGTTCTGGTCAGTGCACATGTGCACTTCTTTTCTCAAGGACGGAATGCGGACTGGAGGTTCCGGGGGGACGAGTCTCAGTACTGTGACAGTGGACGGTGGAGCAGCATGGGGGCTCGACACATACCGGCTGCCCTTTGGCTGGGTTGGGATTGCAGGGTCCCGCTCCCAGGTGTCTGTCCCCAGAGAGCCAGGCTGCCCGGGGCCTCAGGGGTAGGAAGGGAGCTTTCTTGGGGTCCAGCGAGCCATGACGCTGCTTTTCCAGAGAGAGGCCTGCAAGGGCCCTGGGGACTCTGGGTCAGCCGGGCGGGGGTGTTCCCTGTGTCCGAGCCTAAATAAGAATCACATTCGGTGGCTTCTTATCTGCCACCCAACGTAGAGACCTGAGAGCTCAGGCTCCTGCTACAGAAGGTACGGGAATGGAGACTAGACCACACTCACTTCCCAAAGACCTAGCAAATTGACTCTTCCTCCAACGTTTTATCTTGAAAGCTGTCAACTTCAGGAAAGACGTGAGAGTAGTGCAATCGAAGACCCACAGACCCGGCTCCCAACCTTTTGCTTTTTCTGCATACATGTGCTTGTATACACTTTATTTATTTGTTGCTGGACCATTCAAAAGTTCATGACAGGGGTGCCTAGGTGGCTCAGTCCGTTAAGTGTCTGGCTCTGGGTCTCAGCTCGGGACTTGATCTCAGGGTCATGGGTTCAAGCCCTGCATTGGGCTTCATGTTGGGCTCTGTGCTGCTCGCCAAACCTACTTAAAAAAAAAAAAAAGTTAGTTTAGGTCCCTAAAGAGTGACCACAGTCCTAAGAGCGAGGCTGTCCTCTGACATAACCACAGTAGGTTTCTCACCTGTGAGGGGCTGAACATGGAGGCGACGTAGTATTTAATATAAATTCCATCGTCAGGTTTTCCCAATATTCTTCTCACGTTTTGTTTTAAATTTAATTTTTTTTAATGTTTATTTAATGTTCATTTTTGAGAGACAGAGTGCGAGTAGGGGAGGGGCAGAGAGAGAGGGAGACACAGAATCCGAAGCAGCTCCAGGCTCTGAGCTGCAGCACAGAGCCCGACCCGGGCCTCAGACTCATGAACTGCGAGATCATGACCTGTGCTGAAGTCAGACACTCAACCGCCTGAGCCACCCAAGCGCCCCAGGGCTGGTCAGTTTCTTACTGCCCATCGTCTTAGAATAAAATCCTGAACCCTGACGCCTCCCCGCGGCCGACACGCCTCCACTGTTGCCTGAAATCTTTGGCTTCATCTTTCCCGTCTTTCCGATGATCCTTGCTATTCGAGCCACATGCTTGTATAGCTGCGCTCGCCTCATGTAAGTTTCAGCAGTAAAAGTCACCTCCTCAGGGAAGCCTTCCCTGAGCACGCATCTCAAGGCACCCCCTCCACACCCTGTCCCTGTCGCCATCCTCGCATCCGTTTATCATGCGTCGCTGTGTTTGCCACCATCTTGGGCGTCCGTGTGTGCCTTGTCTGTGTCCCCACGAGGCTGTTCGGTCCCTGGGTGGAGGACTTTGCCTGTCTCTTCACTGCTGTGCCTGCCTCGCGGAGCACAGTGCCTGGCTCCCGGAGGCCCGCATGCACTGCTGGCCACACAGGTGGACGGATGAGCCCAGCTGTGCTGGGGGTGGGGGTGGCTCCCACCTGGGAGCACTCAGGGAAGCCCCCTGCAGCTCAAAGGCTGTGGAGTCATGCTGTGCCTCCGTGCTTCTGTGGGCTTAGACAGGAGTTGAAAGGGAGGTGACCGGGTGCTCTGACTCTGTCCCTGAGCTCTGATGCTTTGCTCTGAGCCAGAGTCACTTGGGGGCTTAACAAAACACAGCCTCTGGTTCTGCAGGTCCGGGATCAACTGACTCTGCACTTCCTGCCTGCATCCGGGTGGTGGGGGCTGCTGGCGGGGGTCACACCAGCGCCCTGCCACCGCCCAGCAGATGCAACAGGAAGACACAGAGAGAGCTCCGAGGGTCCCTGCATCGCTTCCCCTCCCCTCCCCGCACTCTGTGCCACCAGCTGTTCTTTCTAGCAGTCACTGTCACCTCGCGGCGCTGTCTCCGCGCTTCTGCTACCGTGACAGACGAGCCACATTCTCTGCCAGAATCCGTGCTCAGCCGCCAGCCCCTGTCACGACTCTGTCTTCTCTCTGCACTCTTCTCCTCACAGCACACTCCTTGGGGATCCTGAGCCCACCTGAGATCACCCGTGCAGGATGCGACGGCTGGCTGCCCGGGAACCGGGAGGCACTGCCGAGGGCTTTCTGAGCTCCAGTTTGGGGACCAGATACGTACAGGCCTACCTGACCGGCCCTGGAGGCGAAAGTGAATTTACACCTGGGGAGCACAGGGGCTCTGGGGTCTGAGGTCCTGGATCTGAATCCTGACCCTGTCGCTTCTATCTACACCACTTGCAACTGGTGTCTTCTTCGTAGGATTATTGTGAGTTTTAGGTTTCGTTTTTTAAGTACTCTCTACACCCAACATGGGGCTCGAACTCACAACTCCCAGATCAAGAGCCATATCTATCGACAGAGCCAGCCAGGCGCCCCATGGGATTAGGGTTAAAATGAAAGCTGAGACTCCTTGGAAAACAGAACGGTGCCTAGAAAATGCTGGGGTCTCTGGATTCACAGTGCACAGATTGTGAGTCAGGTCTTCTCATAGACTGAATACTTTTTCCCCAGGGTTGCCTTGTTAAGGTCCCAGACCTCCCTCATCCCTGCATCCCATAGCCAGGTTCTGCACCACTAGGCAGTCCAGGCCCGGGGGGCATTCCCAGGAATTGGGCCCACTCTGTGTCCCACCCTTGTTCCAAAGAAGGGAGGGCCCGGTTGCCAAGAAACCGTGCCTGCAGAGCCCGAGGGTAAATGCCCAAATGTGGTTTTTTGTTTGTTTATTTTTCCCCCAAAATTCTGTTTAAATTCTAGTTAGTTAACATGCAGTGTAATATTGGTGTCAGGAGTAGAACTCAGTGATTCATCACTTACATACAACACACAGTGCTCATTGAAACATTTTATAAGAGGCAGAAATAGCTGTCCCCAGCCTGATCACTGCAACATACACTGCATTTCCTGACCAGGACAAAGAAAATGACACGGCATAAAGTGCGATTCTAGACATAGAAATGCTCTATGGGCTCTGTGGATGCACTGGGTAGCCCCAGGCTGGTTGACAATTCTCCCCAAGCCTCTTTGATGATCAGCACAGGGCGGGTGGGTAGGAAGAGCACTGAACAAGTCCCTGCCTCGGTGCCTTGCCAAGCCCCTGCTTTGTACACGCTGTATCTAGCTGGCCAGGAAGGGCTCCTTTGACCACAGGGGCAGGGAAGTTCAGCATCTTCTCAACTCTGATGCTGAGACTTTACCTCCAGAGCCCATTTCTGAACAGCTGCCTTTACCACAGCTGGCCTGGTGTTCTTCTTCCAGTGACGTGACAGATTCTTCGCGCTCTCCTCAAGGGACTTTTTAATCCGGGCTGAAAGGATCCCTGGAGATGGGTGGGAGGGCCGACACCCAGGCCAGGCACGTAAGGACCTTTATCTGCTGCGGAGGATATCAGTGACTACCAGCTGATACACGGCCAATGCACGTGAGACCCAGGGAGAGTGTCCTTCTGAATTTACAGGCAGAAGTTCAGCCCGGCGATAAGGGAGAAAGTCGTCCTAAGGACGCGCTAACCCCCATTCCTTTAGATTTTCCGTTCCTGGTATGGAATTCCACGTCCGATAGCCCTGCTTCATTTTCCCTTCCTGGAAAAACCTCTTCACGGACGTACCGTTTGTTTTCATTTCCCCAGGCTCAGGGTAAGGCAACCCTAAACAGAATATTTCTTCAACTTCCTTCAAACTGCTCTCAGAAACCTTGTCCAATTTGCCACCTTCTTCTACCCTTTAATCCAAAACATTCTTTTTAGGATTTTGGCACCGGGAAGAAAAAAAAAAGTCTTTCCCTGATGAAATGATTTTCTTCTATCATCAGATGATACGAGTTGCTATCTAACTCGTTCGCTCTACCTCTCTTGGCACTTAGGAAATTTAGAGCTGATGGTGAGTCGATAGCTTTCAATGTAATGATTTACCTCCTTCTTCTGTATGGTTTCTTTTTCTTTTATCAGTTTGAGTGGAACATCTTTGATTATACATAGCTTCACAGACGTCAAGGAAAACAAGAAACAAGCTCGGACTTAGTAAGGAGCGACTGGCAGGCAGTCTGTCCTTCCCTGTCCGGCCCACTGCTCCCTTGCAATGTGGTCAATAAACTTCTATCTCTTAAAAAAAAAAAAAAAAAAAAGTAGGAAGCGACTATTTGGAATCCTTATTCCAAGGAGGGGGAAGGAACTTTTGAACTAGAAGGAGGGGCCGCTGCACTAGGGAGAAAGCTCCGACCATTGGATCTGCGAGCATCTCACAGGGTGGAGCGGAAGGAGTTTTCTGTCCGGGAGGAATGAACCAAGCTAGAAAGAACCGGTGTGGGGCAGTGTGCTGCCTGGGCGACTGTGTCTTCAAAGGAAGGTCAGGAATGTTTTAGCCGGAGGCCAGCGGTGCTGGGTGTTCAGGCGGGCTGTTAGGAAGGTGCTGTGCGGTCCCTGGGCTGGGCCAGGGAGCGCCTAGGGTCACGGACCTGGGGGAAGAAGAGAAGCCTAATGTAACTTCGGAGAACCAGCTTCTTGCTCTGCTTGGCGGGAGACCAGCAGCTCACTGGCAGGCGGTGGGAACTTTGGAGGGCGGGCCATGCTGCTTCCCAGGTTTCCCGAAGCCCTGACTGCACAGTGTCCAGGGACCTCATTGACTGCTCTGCCCTGCCCGGTCCTGGGCCTGATCGGGTTACTTGGATGTGTTTGTTGACTGGCTGAATGAGGGCCTTCCTGGAATCGGGAGCTCGCCTCTCTGGGAGGTGCAGAAACAAGCAGGCCGTGCCCCCACCCCTCCTGGAGGGCTCCCCCCAGCTCCAGGCCCTGATCTTCACCCCTCCCCGAGGAGCCCCTAGCTCCCCACCTCCTCCCTGCCCCGCCCTCACCCCAGTCCCCCTGCTGGTGGGGGAAGGCCGAGGCAGCCCCCACCCCGCCCCCCGCAGCCTGGACCCTCTCCCTGCCTCTCCACCTCTGCGTCTCGTTCCAACCCTGTCCCAGTCTCCCTTTGTCTCTGTCTCTGCTTCTTTCTATCAAGCCTCCGCCCCCTCTCTCCCTGTCCACCCCACCCCTGCCCCGCCTGCCCCTGGCCCTCTCCATCCCAGATCTCCCCGGCCTTCTGCTATCTCCATCCAGCCCAGGAGGCCCCGTGTCCCAGCAAGCGCCCAACACAGGGCTGGGTCGGGGAGGGACAGACGGAGTGTCAACCAAGCACACGGGCACTTGGCTCTAATCCCTAGTCACCGTCTCACCCTATTCTGCCCACTTAGGCTAACCCTGCCAGGTGCGTACTGTTATGCCCATTTTACTGATGAGGAAGCTGAGGCTCAGACAGCAGTGGCGCCGCCGACCCAAGGCCTCACGCCTGCGGTGTTCAGAGCCAGGATTTGAATCTGTACCTGTCAGACCTCAGACAGCCAGCTCTGAGTCTCCCCGGGGTCCCCTCTTTGCCCTCCCCCCAGCCCGGGAGAACAGACTAGAAGGACTCATTTGCCCCGAGGGGTTTGCATAGTTTCAGAGGCGCCTCCTAGGGAGTATCCTTGTTGCTGGAGGACCATCTTTTATCCAAAAGAAGAAATCTCCGCATTCCTGGGGCAAGAGTGAGGCCGCGCCTGGGGAGAGGGGGCGGAAGAATTCCAGCCCGTTTCCACCAGCTTTTGGAGCCTGAGCAAGGCCTCTGACCTGGGCATAGCGGGGCCTAAAATGGAAGCCTTTCGGTTGGGTGCGGGAGGCGGGTGGCACAGAGCCCCCCAGTGTGAGGCTGTGCCTGGGGGCATTAAAATGTGTTCCTCAGGAAGGGGCGTGTCTGCGCGGAGAGTCTGGGAAATGCTTCCAGAAAGATGAAAGGAGCCTCTGAGACCCCCAGCAGAGAGGTGTGGGCAGTCTGACAAACTTCTTTGCTCTTGGAACCGTTTGTGCATCATCATCGTCTTTGTTACAGAAATGTGGAAGTGGCCGGTTCTGCGGGTTTCCTAGGGTGTGGGGTGAAACATCCTTGTAAGGTGGCTGCCACCTCTTCCCTAGAGGACACAGAGTGTGTCCGTATGATAACAGCGCAGGGTTTGGTCAGCAGCTGTTACACAGGGACCAAAAGGCTTGTGGCCGCACACACAGTCGTGTGTGGGTCTGGCCCCTATCTACTAGCTGGGGTCATTGTGCTACACACTTTCAAGGGGAACTGTTCTCATTACAGTCCATGGAAATGGCAGTCTGGGAGTTGTGCAGTGCGCAACCTGTACAGCTGAACGTGACAGTCCTAATCCTATCCTTCATCATGATTGATTGTTACAACAGACTGTTGACTTCCTGTCCTCCTATCTGCCACCCCTGTATCTTCTGCAGCCTTCTTCTGTGTCACCCCTCCAGTCCTACTCTCCTCCAAGTCCCTTCTCCCCTCCGCCTGCTGCCAGCAGTAGTACCCTCCAGCCGGGCAGGGGCCCTGGTAGTAGAGTCCTGCTTCTGAGATGGATGAGCTGAATCATCCTGGGCAAATCACTTAACCTCTCTGGGCCACCATCCCCCTTTGTAAAATGAGAGTAAAATACCTACCCGTGGGTTATTATTTTGTTTATTACCAGACTCTGAGCTGTGGGAGGCCAGACGCCGTCTCTCATTCACCTCTGACTCCAGCGTCTGACTAGTCCTGGTGAATACTGACTAGGTGAATGCGTGTCACTTTGACCAAGACCTTTCTGCAGCTTCCTCTCCCTTGTTTGATTGGCTTACCCAGGATTTCCTGAACCCTGCCTGCCCTTCCTAGGTCCAGGCCTCCGCCTCGGCTGCTCTGTCCCCTGGAGCCCCCATCTGCTCTGTCTGTAACACGAACCATTTGGGGGACATCTCAGCTGCCACCCCAGGAGCCCTTCTCAGCCCTCTCCGCACCCCGGCAGCAGCGGTCGCCTCCGTTGTCCTAGGCAGAGGAGAGGTCAGCCCTTTACCCTGTGGGGATTCCCAGAGCCTGCATGGCTCCGGGTCCAGGGCCGGGCTCAGGACAGAAGGGTCCAGAGAAGACTGGAAATTGGTGGCGGTAGCCACAGTGCTCTTTCTGGCTTCCCGGTCCCTCCCAGCCCTTCCACGTGCTCTTCGGGAAGGGAAGAAATTCTGGGCCAGGATGGCGGACCCTGCTGCCTCTGCAGGCACAGGCCCCGGGCCCCGGGCAGGGCTGGGACACACCGGTTGGCCAATGCCTGGCTTGCAGTGTGAGGGTGGGGCCCGTCAAGTTCAGGTTTGGGGTCTATTGAAAAATTACTTTTGGGGTCGGGTGGAGAAGTAAGGACGTTGGAGACTCGTGTTCGGGGTCTTGGCTTCCTGGGCTCTGTGTTTTTGTTCTTGTGTCTTTTTAATGCACTTAAAATGCGTAACTCAGGACGCCAGTGGTCAGTGGCCAAACTTCACATTGAGAGCATGGACTTCAGGGTCAGAAAGACCTCGGTCTGAATGACAGCTCGACCCTTTCCCAGTGAGACCGTGGGCAAGTCCTACACCTCTCAGAACCTCAGTTTCCTTGTCTGTGAGATGGGCACGATCCTGGTGACCCCTTCAGGCTCCTTGTGAGGATTCGAGGAGATAAAGTAGAAAGAAGCCCTTGGCGTTCATTAGGATTTGTTGGAGTCTGACAGCGGAACAGAGCACTGGAGACATTGGTGGCTATAAATATTACGACTTCCCTTCTATTTTCTGGCAAAGAACCATTAATTTCTTGGAACTCTTCATTTTCTCTTGCCTTCAACGACTGGAAGTGGCGGGTGGCTTTCTCCCGGGGCCTATATTTTTTTCACAGAAACAAAATTGTGTGTATGTTTTTCCTCGCTTCACGGGAGTCATCACACACGACTAGTAAAGAACAACACTGCCGTGAAAGCGGGCCGGGTCTGTGCTAACCCCCAGCTCCCCACCCCAGCCCCTCACCCAAGACCCCCCACACCCAGCCCCCTAACCCATGGTCCCCCTACCCACACCCCCGCTGCCCACAGACACCCCCCTCACCCACAGACCCCGTCATCCATGGACCTCCACCTCCTTTGGACCCTACCCACGGCCCCCCATCTCATACAGACCCCCCACCAAGTTCACAGCCCCCGCTACCCCACCCCCCAATCTGACAATTACCTTCAAGCTATTTCCCACAGAGGAGCAGGTGCATAGGTGTGGCAGAGAAGCCGTCCTCACTCCACCCTCACAAGTTTGGGCCTGGCCTTTGACTCAGATCATCCCCTGTCCACACCTCCCTCCTCCCCGCAGCCCCCTCAGCTGGTCCCTAAAGTGATAAGGACTACCCCCAGCGGGCCAAGCGGGTCAAACACAAATAAATGGGGGCAAGATTCCTTGGGATTTAATATGCTAGAGACCTCAGGTCCTGTAATATCATCAGGACCGGCAAAGAGGGTGCTAGGACTTGGCCAGGGAACCCTTCCTTCCCCTCCGGAGGGGAGCTGCCGTTAGCATTCTAGATGGCGTGGTCCATGGATGTCACCCGGGGGCTTGTTAGAACTACAGAATCAGGCCTCCTGAACCAGGATCCACATTTCAGCAAGATCCTATGTGACTCCGTAGAGTCTGAGCCAGGCTCTCAGGTCCCTGGGTCCTGACGGAGGCTGCACATTGGACTCACCTGGGACACTTTGAAAAACACTGACGCCGGATCCAGATTTCATTGGTCTGAAGTTTGACCTTGACAGGGAGTTTTTTGGGTTTTTTTAATGTTTTATTTATTTCTAGGAGAGAGAGAGAGAGACAGCGTGAGCAGGGGAGGGTCAGAGAGAGAGGGAGTCACAGACTGAAACAGGCTCCAGGCTCTGAGCTGGCAGTCAGCACAGAGCCCGACGCGGGGCTTGAACCCACGAACCGCGAGATCATGACCTAAGCGAAAGTCAGACGCTTAACCGACTAAGCCACCCAGGCGCCCGTGACGGGGAGTTTTTGACCTTGACGCGGGGGTGGGGTTGAAAAGCTCCTTTGGTGATTTTAACTACAGAGAGATTTGGGAATCACTGCTCTGGTCTGACTACTGGGCGGATAAGCTGTTTTCTTGCTCTGCTCGTGTGTGTGTGTGTGTGTGTGTGTGTGTGTGTGTGTGTGTGTGTGTGTGAGAGCAAGGCTTGGTGAGAGGAAGGGGTATTAGGGTGGCTGCCGGCCGGCGCATGGATGGATGAATGTCAGGGTCAATGTCTGCTTAGAACGCGCAGGGAAGGATCTGAGGCTAGACACCGCCCCAGGGAGGCACAGGGAGAACTAGGCACTGCCCCAAGGTCCCAGAGCCGGCTGGTGGCAAAGCCCGACCCAGGACTTCGTTTCCTGACCCCAATAGCCAGTCGGTGTCCAAACCGTCTCCTGGAAAATTCCCCTTCCAAAATCCACATGTCAGCCTTGGTCCGCACACCGAAACCTCAGCTGGGTTCTGATCAGGAGGCCGCCTCTGCTCCTGGCCGCTGGCCCAGGATTCCAGCAAACTGTCCGTGAAGCCAGTAAAGCTTAATCCACTGAAGCCCGGAGGCATTAACACATTGTAACCAGCCCAGCTCCATTCCATTCTGTAATCAACACCCGCTGGGAGGCAGCTCAGTTTAATGGAGAGCCCGATCGGGCCGCTGTGCTGCCTCACACTGAACCTTCAGCCTCTCTGGGCCTCGGTTCCCGATCTGTAAACTGGGCACAATAGTATTCCCCTGTTCAGGCCCACGAGCGGACTGAGAGGTGAGGAAGGCGACAGAGTGCCCAGGTGTGCCTGGTGTGTGGTGGGCATTATGTCACAGTTCATTGGGGTGGCAGGGGACTCAGCGTCATGTGACATGGATGCAGGAGGCCTGGGTTCTCAGCGGGCCCAGGCATGGAACACCCCACCCCCACCCCCAGGGCCAGATCTTTCTTCTCATCTGCAGGAAGCACAGGCTCAATTGTTGTCCCGGTGTTTGGTGGCTGTGAGGAGCCCTGCTCTGTCACTGTGGAGATTCCCAGCCTTCCTAGGACCCTCGAGCAGCCCAAGTCGGCTGCGCTGGGCGGCACTCCCTGCACTGGGCCCCCTCACGACTGAGAGCTGTTATTGTCATGGTTATTTTATTTTTATCGCTTCCTCTGGGAGCCCAGAATCCAAGGGAAGCTTCAGCTCTGCCTGGATACAGACAGCAGAGAAGCGGGGGGTGTGGGTGAGATCTTCTCAGCGCCCCCGCCCCCACACCGACCCAGACTCAGAATTACAGTGTCAGAGGGCAGAGCCCACGGAGACTGTCTGGGGCAACCCTTTCATCTCCTGGATCAGGAGACGGAGGCCACACAGGGTCAAGGGCTTTTCCAAGGGTGAGTCAGCGCCAGGCTGTCACCCTGTCACCCTCTTCCCCCCGGCTTCTGTGACTGCTGTCGCGAGTCCTCGGGCTCAGCCAGTGTTCTTCCGCGAAATGCAGATTCTGGGGCCCCACTGAGCCACTTCTGGGGCGGACCCGGGGACCTGCATCCTTAGCAAGCTCACCTGACCTGAGTTCTGGAATCACCACCGTGGACTCTCCCCCAGAGTCCCAAAGCCCCAGACTCGTGCTCGGGGCTTCTTTCCTCTCCTGCGTCCGAATTCACCGTTCGAGAACCCCAACCCCTGACAGATCTGTTTTCAGGGAAAACATTGCTTAGCTGGCATACTGAAACCACGGTGGGTCCCCAGTGAAGGGGACGGACCTTCAAGCATAGGCACCCTGGGTCTAGGCAGCCTGGGATCGAATCCCACGGCTGCCTCTTCTAATTGTGTGTCCTCTACATTAATACTTCCTTCACCTGTAGGGTGAGGCTGGTGATGTCTCCGTCCTGGGTGTTGTGAGGATTAATGAAGCGCTCGGGTTAGTAATTTGCACACGTGCGAAGGTCTGTGGAAATGGTTACTATGATTATGCCCATTTCACAGGCTGAGAAAATGACGTTTAGGGAGGTTGAGAGAAACCCGGTGGCTTGAAGAGCCACAGAGGCCCAGCTTCCCTTTGCCCTAAAAGTCCCTAAGAGGTGACAGAGGCTGCTGGGGACGCTGCCACCCTCAAGCCAGAGAGCTCCGTTCTTGTCATACCAGTGTCTCTTTATTTGAATGAAAATGAAACGGAAAGCTTATTTTCATTTCCTGGAAGAAATGACACTTAAACTCTCTGCATTCTGGTCTAAGAGAATGTTTTCAGGCGTTACCCTCCGGGTCCTTGTGCTAACGAGGTCACTTCCTGGTCTGCGGAAGAGAGTGAGGCCAGGTGTCCTTAAACCGGCTGTCTGTCTTCCGGAACTCCCCGCCCCGCCCCCACCTCCCAGCTCTTTCTCTTTCTGGAGGTTCTCTGAGCGGCTCTAATGGAATTGGAAGGTCGTCCCAGCTTGGGCTGACGTGCACCCTCACAATGGGCTCTGTTCTACCTCCCTTTGCTGGTGGCTCTGAGGACTGAAGGAGGGAGAGGGGCCATCGAGCCAGGGAGGGCCTGGCAGGCACCAGGCGCCCCCCCTTCCTGCTGCCACCCACCCCCCTTCCTCTCCGTGGCCTGGGGAAAAGCGGCCGCATTACCGATCTTTTCTCCTCTTTCATCCCGGCCCTGATAGAATCTGTCCTGAGCGGTCAGAGCCCGGCCAGCTCTCGGGGCCCATTCTAATGAAGGTAACTGAATGCCAGGCAGCTGAAACCGGCCCCTTGCAAAACAGCAAGGGGAGGGCCGCCCTTGAGGGCAGAGTGTGCCAGCCCTTGTTTGCCCTAGCCTGGTATTAGAGACGGGCTGGGCCCTGGCAGCCCCGGGAACGGAGGGGCCCAGGAAGGGGAAGGGGACAGAGAGCGGTTTTATTTGGGGTGAGCTGGGCTGGCTCGGTGCTTTCAGCAGTTGGAAAGGCAAACAGTGGTCGATCTGGGTCACGAGGGGGTGGGTGGAGGAAGAGATGGTGAGATTAACCAGGGTTCTGAGGCCAAGTAGCCGGGTCTCTGGGCTCTGGACTTGGGACCCTTCAGTTCAGAGCTTCTCTCTCCCTCCGCACTCTGCCCAGAAACCCACAGCTGCAAAGCTGCCCTCGGCAGACCTGTCTCCGCTGACCAGGCCTCCTTTCCCCAGTCTCGAGAGTTGGAATGCAAGCCTGCATCCAGACCCTGGCTCCGAACGTCTTTGGGCAGGTTAACCTTTTTGCGCCTCAGCCTTCTCATCTGTGAAATGGGAAGAATAGGGCATACTTGGTGGCCCCAGATCCTGGGCGGGGGCTGAAGCTCTTACAGCATATAAAGTCATCTCTAAGGTCAAAGATCTCAACCTTTCTTATTCTTGCAAATTTCACAAAACACAGGGCCATGTGAACACACGGGCAGGGGCCCCCTTGAGCGCGTAAGGGTCCTAGAAGTTGAAGCTAAATTAGCTGCACGGATAATCCAAATGCCCTTGCAGGCTCGTGTGACCCGTGACCTTACCCCGGGGTCAGACTACCACCACGCCCAAACCGGCTGTGACCTCCCCGGGGCATCAGAGTCCAAGAGCAGTCAGCCTCCCGGACTTGAACTTGGAAAGCCCTCTTGGGGTCCTTATGCACCTGCATCGTTGGCTCCGGCCGCACAGACCCAGCCCCCAAGGCCACGGACACCAGCTCTGGCCTGGCCCTCTGGTCTACCCACTTGACTTACTTATTCCTGGAAGGGCAAAATGCTCTTTTGCTTGCTACCTTGGAGGCCTGCAGGAGCTCCCAGTAAGAGGTACAAGACACACTCAAACCATAAAGACGAAGGTCAGAGTTCGAAAAACAAGTAGGGAAACAGGGGGACCCAAGTACGGGACCCAGAATGCCACCGTGAGGGTATAAGCTTATCCCTGTGCTTCCAGAAAGGCCTGGCAGGAGGGGGAATTGGTGATACGTAGCTCTTATAGTCCAGTGGAGGGAGCAGTTACGTAGCAGGTGGGCGGGGTGGGGGGGGTAGAATGGGGACTCACACTTCCGCAGGCTCACACCTACCCTGTGTCCCTGCGAGGTACTGGGAACCTATTTCTGAGTGGGTCTCCCAACACTTGTGTGCGGTAGGCAACTTGTGTCTCCATTTCATGGATGTGAACGCCGAGGCTCAGAGAGGCAAATGAACTAACGGGGACTCAGCCCCGAACTTGACAGGAGTGTGTGGGGAAGATCGCTATGCAGGAGGCAATGGGCCACGTGGCGTTTTCCACGGAAGTTTTCTTTTTTAAATCAACGTGACTGTTTCTAAATGTACAGAAGTGTTTCATGTCCGTAGTACCCCTCGTTCAAAGTTGAAGCAGATGTGTTGAAAGCATATCAGTGGGAGATGAGAGTTCTTAAAGTGTCTGGGAGCTGCAGAGCCAGGCTGGGGACGCCGGGCGACAGTATGGTGTCAGTGGAAGCCACTGGCTGAGCTCTGGGAACCAGGTGTGATGACGAAGGTCACCACCGTCGCTGTCCAGCTGACGAGCCCCACAGCAGGCAGCGGGCCCCCGCAGGCTGGACCGGGACTTGGGTCCAAAGGCAGGTAGCCCTGCCAGGTGGGGAGGCGCCTTGCCTGGAGCCCTCAAACGTTAAGTCACAAAAAAGAATTGTTTACCTGAGGTCAGTTCCCCAGACCTTGGCTCCCGCCCCCCCGCCCCCCACGCTGGGTCAGGAACAGGGTGAGCAGAGACACGACCCCGTCCCTTCCGGAGGCCGAATGTTCCAGGGGTCCGGTCCGGGGTGCCTGGGAACCTGGTGAGGGAGCCGCTGGTCCTGCCCTGGGGGGCGGTGGGGGTCAGGCAAGGGCAGGAAGCTGGCCCTGAGGACTGCTAGCTGTAATTACCACGAACGTGCCCACCGCTCTCCACCCCCAGCACGAAGCCCGGTTCCCCACGAGGCTCAGCACGCATGCGTTCCACGGTTACGCGCGGGGTACCAGGGCTCCAGCTGCCCACAGGAAGACAAGCCGTCTCCCCCAAAGAGCTCCTGTCCTAAGGGGAGGACATCAGGAGGACATGAGGAGGTGCTCTGCAGGAAACGAAGCAGAGGAAAGCAGGGTGATGGGGTGCTCTCGGGAGGTGCCTGAGCCAGCCTGTGGGAAGTGAGGGACAGAGGCACTGTGAGGGTGCGGGTGGGGCCACGGGCTCTCTGGGAACTAGCAGGGGAGCCCTGCGGAGGGCAGCTGGAGGCAGGGGTGACACGGGGGCCTGAGCGCACAGGGGAGAAGTGTGGGGCTCAGCCTGACCTGAGGCTGATGAGTGACAAGACCTGATTGGTGCTTTTAAGAGATTGCCGGGGGGGCGGGGGGATCAAGGGGGGGAGTCAATCATCGAGGACTGGTCTGAGGTTCAGGACTTGGGGGTGTGGAGCGCAGTGGGGGCGGGGGAAGATCATCAAGGATTGGTCTGAGGTTCCCCCCAGAGCTCCTGGGTGACTGTTGGTGCCATTCGCTGAGCCAGGCGGGGAGGGGGAGTTGGGGGAGGGCGGCCGAGGGAGGCAGCAGGTCCGGAGGGAAACCCAGCCGTTCCATTTTGGACACGTCCCTGGAGATGCTACTGGAAGGCTCCGCTGAAGACGTGCGCACACTGTGGGTGCGTCCAGACCTCTTTCTCCCATCTGCCCAGGGGCCAGCCGCAGCTGCCAGTTCCCGGGGGCCCGGGGGCTGCCTGCCCCCAAGGTGACGCCCCTTTCCCAGAGGCAGCCTGCATCCATGACTGGTCCACGTGGGGATTTTGCCATCTTGCCTCTTTCAAGGGCCATCCTGCTCCAGAGTGCCTTTGGCATTGGCTGAGGCCTCGCCGCATGGCATCCCGGTCCCTCTCTCCCTCTGTCCCCTCCTGCTTCCCTCACACCTTTGCCGGGCTGGTCCCTAAGACACTCCCAACAAACCTTTTCCACAGGCAATCGGATACAGTGGTTTGGGGGAAGAGGGCCAGGCTGGACATGGACGTTTGGGGGCATCAGCGTTTGATGGGATATGAAGCCACAAGTTAGAGGAGACCCCCCCCACCCCCACCCCACCTCAGGGCAACAAGAAGGAGAGGGGGCTGAGGCTCAGTGGGTGCAACGTTCAGGGCTGAGGAAGGGCACGGGAGCCGGCAACAAAAGCCGAGTCACGACTGGGGGCCTTGGAGGAAGCCAGGAGGGTGGGCATCCTAGGAGCTGAGCTAGGAAACCATTTAAGGGGAGACCCACTGGGTTCCGGGCTGCATGAGAGCTCAGGTAAGATGGGGACCCGTGTGGCTCTAGCCTATTCCTTTCCACCCTGTGATGCATAGGGAGGGACATTCAAGGTCAGAGCATAATCCAGAAAGGAGATGAATCGGCAGTGAAGGAGCCACTGGTGACGGGGAAAGTGCAGGGGCTGAGGGCCTGTGAGGAGCGGGGTCCCAGATGAGTAGGAGGGTCCATCTGGGAGCCACACATCAGGGCGGAAGGAAGGCCGCTGAGGCACCGACCCCGAGTGTGCAGGCCAGTGGGGGACAGAAGGCAGCTCTCTTCTGGTTGCTTCTGTTAAGCACAGTCATCAGCAGCGAGTGGGAAGGGGGGAGCCTTGGAGATGGGGGGGTGGGGAGAAAGGAGAGCCAGCTTTGCCCGAGGGCCCCCAGCCGGCACTTGGCAGGGGTATGGTTCAACCAGCCCTGAGGTGAAGTCGAAACCCCAGGCCCTGAGCCTCACTACATGGGAAAAGTGCAAGGAAGGGCATTCCAAGCTGAGGGAACAGCAAAGGTGTCAAGATTTGGTATGTTCTGCGGGTCAGAGAAGCGGTAACAATAAACACGCGCCCTGAGTTATTGCTGTGCTAGGTGTTCCTCGGGCGGGATTTCATTTATCGCCCCCTCGGTAACCCCAGAGCGCAGACACAGTTGCTCCTCATAGTTCGCAGGCTCTGTATTTGCGAAGTTGCCTCCTTGCTCAAGTATGGAATCCCCAGCTCAATGGCGGTGTTGTCACGATCCTTTGCGCATGCGCTCCGGGTGATACCATTTGAGGTGGGCCCGGCCGAGGCCGAGGAAGACGTTACTCTGCCTTCTCGTTTCAGCTCAGACTGTAAACCCGCTTCCTTCGAGCAGTCCTTTTAGAGCTGTGTTTCGTATTGGGGGGAGTTTTTGTGGGTGGTTTTGCCATTTAAAATGCCCCCCAAATGTGATGAGATGCTGGCTGGCGTTCCTCAGGGCAAGAGAGCTGCCACGTGCCTTTTTCTGCTCTTCCCCCCCCCTCCGCCCCCAGCTCATTCATCAACAACGTATAGTAACTAACGTGCCTTTAAGTAAACACGCATGAGACAAGTGGGTGTATTGATTGGTTGACAGAAATGTAATCAGAGGCTCTCGGTGAGGGGCGCCTGCGTGGCTCAGTCGGTTAGGTTGGGCATCCGACTTCGGCTCAGGTGGTGACCTCAAGGTTTGTGGGTTCAAGCCCTGCGTCGGGCTCTGTGCTGACAGCTTAGAGCCTGGAGCCTGCTTCGGATTCTGTCTCCCTCTCTGTGGCCCTCCCCTGATCACGCTCTGTCTCTCTCTCAAAAGTAAATTAACATTAAAAAAAAAATGTTTAAAAAGAGGCTCTGGGGAACTTAACCCCTGGGAACAATGGTTCCACGTTCGCCGATTCAGCGTCCACGCGGCTCCTGTAAATCGCGACAAACGGGGCTGGTAAGTAGGAGCCTAAGGAGCGGAGCTGGGGCTTGAACCTGGGCTGGCCAGGCACCAGAGCGTTTTGCCCCCATGAATGTGGCCTTGTGGTCTAGTGGGGCCGGCAGGGTCCTGGCCTGGAAGAAAGGTTTCTTTTTGAGGGCACCCCCTGGGAGCAGTCCCTCCCCCCACCCCCACCCCCATGCTGGCCGCCTCTGGGCTCAGCCTTCTCCAGTATCCACCTGAACACAGTGGCCCCTTCAGCCTGCCCGACTGTGGCCACAGGGCATTGCAGGGGTGCGGCTTTCCTCTAAGTGGGAGGAACACTGGCTCAGTGTCCTGGGGCCAGGCGCCCTTGGTTTCCCTCTGCCCTGCCCGGCCCTGAAAGGGGAGCCACAGAGGAGGTACGTGTGCCCCAGACCAGCTCCAGGAAGCTCTGTCTGGTGCCGAGGCCACCTGTTTATTCAGGGGCCATCTGGCCCGGCCTTGGCACCAGACAGAGCCGAGGTGTAAGGGAGCCTGGGGCCTGGGGCCCTCCGGGACCCACTCCCAGCCCCGGGCTGCCCCCTCCCTGCCTTCCCAGACTGCGGAACCCACAGCCCTGCTTCTGTCATTTTACGGGGCGGCTTGTTCTTTGTGTGGGTTTTGGGTGGTTTTCCCTCCAGCATCACCAAGATAATTTAGGAGATGATTGGAGGGGACTGTGTTTGCCTTCGAAGTGGAATTACAAGCCCTTCAGTGTACATCTGCCTGACCTGAAAAAAAGAGGGATGGTGGTCTTTATCTTACCATCCTTGTCTCAAGGCTCTTCTCCTCCCAGGAGCGAGCTACATTCCTGAGGTGAATGCCACCACCCTGAAGGGTCCCTTGTGTTGGGCCTGATTACAGGCTGGGAACGGGGAGGCACGGAGCCTGTGAGGCAGGGCAGTGACCGTGGCCAGGGGGCTCAGAGGGGCCCATGGGCCACACCCTGCTAGGCGGCAGCTGAAGGGAGGCAGTGGGCAGGCTGCCAACGGGGCATGTGGGGTGACCCAGCAGGGAATGCAGTCTGAGTGCGTGCCAGGCCGTGGGGCCGAGGAAGGAGCCTGGGCTGGTAGTGAGAAGAGCTGGGTGTAGGACCGTGCACCCCCTGACCCACTGTATATGGGCTGTCAGGACAGCCGAGGCAGCCTCTGGGTCCCAGCATCTCAGGCGTCAGGCCCCTGCGGTGAGCTCACACCAGCATGCACATGCGTGCACACGCGCTCGTGACTGGAAGGGGCCCCCAGCTTAGCGCACAGCCCTAGGTGTCCATCTCGGTGGAGGGCTCCAAACCTCTGGGGTCAGAGGGGCCTGCACAGGCAGCCAATGCGTCCGGGCAGGACTCTGTCCTGTTCTTCCGTCCCTAAGTGGGTTGGCACGATGCCCGGCCTGCAGTTCTGCTCAGTAAACGTTGGAGTAAATTAATAAACTAGCGAGCGAATGGGTGGTGTTGGTTCCACTGTGGTTACTTGGGGGAAGTTATTTTACAGACCTAAACCCCCCCTTTCCTCCTGGCTGGGGATGCAGTCTCCGAAGCCAGCTGCCTGGGTTTGAATTCTGGCCCTCCACGTACCAGCTTTGTGTCGCTGAGTAATCCCGTCGAGCCTTGGTCTCCCCATCTGCAACGTGGGGATAATACTTGCCTCTTGGGTTTGTTGCGAGGATCCAACGAGTTAATATCATGTGAAGCCCACGGAACAGAGCCCGGTGCCTAGGAAGTGCTACGTAGGCGTTTGCTAGTAATAAAGCGAAGATAGTGACCTCCAGCTATTGCGTGTGTGTGCACGCGCGTGAGCGTGGACGCACTGGAAGCCTGATGTGTTGTTGCCCCGAGAGTCTTCCTTACGATACTGAGTCCCTGTGGCGTCAGATGGTAAATGACAAGGGTCGAAGCCGGAGAGGCTTAGGAAACCCTGAGTCCCAACAGAGCCAGACAGGTTTCTTTTGTGCCAAAAGGCTCTGTGACATCGCCAAGGAGGAGCGAAGAATTTCACCGGCTGATGGGACCACGGAGCCCTTTCCTGCTGTCAGAGTGGTGGTGGGGGGGGCTCCACAAAACACATTTTTGGAAGCAACAAGTACTTCTTCCCTCTGTCTCATCTGTCCTGCTCCCGTCAGCCGGGGGCACCCAGCAAGATGCCAGGACTTCTCGCCCTGGGTTTGGAACTGGGGCAGGAGGCAGTGGCCAAGTGGACAGCGGGCAGGGGGAGGGGTGCCCGGCCCTCCGCCCTCGTACAGTCGGCGGGGCAGGCAGGCAGCGGCCCACCCTCAGGGGCAGGGTACTCTCCAGGGGGCATTACAGGGGTGCATGGTGGTCAATCACAGAGGCCCGGCGTGTGCCACGACCGATTAAAATCATTCTGAGCTGGACGTTCATGCACACACTTCGCCAAGGACGAGGAGGGACATGGGAGGCCCTTACTTGCTCACAGACTTTTGTCGTCCCTATTAATTAGTTTCTGCCACTTTCTGGACAATTCTAGTTGCTGTGAATAAGCTGGTTATGCAATAAGAGAGGCAGCAGGAAGGCCTGGACACCACGGGCCAGCAGATCTGAGTGCAAATCTCGGCCCCTTCATCTTGGCCCTGTCTCACCCTCCTGAGCCTCAGGGCTCCTCCTCTGTAATGTGGGTGCGGCCCCACCTGCCCACAGGTGGTTGGGGCTAAAGTAAATGAGAAGTGAAGTGACTGGTACGTGGCAGATCTTCAATCGTTAGTTGCCGTTCTGATAGTAAGCTGCAGGTAAATGATCGCTCTTTGGTTCCAGGGCCTGCGTTAGGCAGAGGGGTGTCTCTTCGAGCTCGGATCTGATACATTCTGGGAAGAGGACAATCGGATTTTGACAAAGGCCTTGTTTATTTCCTGTTTCTCCCCTTTCGAATGCCCCTCTCAGGAACTTCAGGGAAGATTCCTGCTCATTCGTGACTAATCGGGCCTTCCGCTTTCCATCGTTTATGTGTGAGAGTGATCCTCAGTCCCATTCAGGGCCACAGACACTCCTCAAGTGCCTACTATGTGCCAGACGCGTTAGCAGCTGGAGTCCAAAGGCACCAGGGACGTGGACCTTGTTCTCAGGAATTACAGCACGGTAGGGAGTCTGATGGGAGGCCAGTCTCGACAACACAGTGAGTTTGTCAAAGTGGTAGAGCTTGCGGTTGAGTCCTGGGGATCACGAAGCCATCTCACTGGAGGAGATGGAGAAGGCTTCACTTGGCGGGTCCCACCTGAGTGGGGTTTTGAAGGATGAATAGGAGTTTGTCGAGTGGACACACAAAGCAAGATACTAAGCATCATTCCCAGTCTCTTTCCAACCACTGCCCGCCCCCCCATCACCTTCTGGGGTCAGTGTGGATCCTTTGCCATTAACAAGCTTTGTAATTGTGGGTGAGTCCTTTCTCCTCTCTAGGCCTGGTGCTTGGACCCATTCCAGCTCTACTGCACTGTGATTTCGTGTCTATACAGGCCTAGATGATGAGAATTTCTAAAAAGTCTTCATATTTGCAAAACACTTTCTAAAAGTCTTTGACATCGCCCCCCGCCAAGTTTTTGCATCAATATTTTAAAATTTTTTTTACAGTTTTTATTTATTTAGAGAGAGAGTGAGAGCAAGCATGAGCAGGAGCGGGGCAGGGAGAGAGGGAGAGAGAGAATCCCAAGCAGGCTCCGCACCGTCAGCACAGAGCTTAATGTGGGGCTCGAACTCATGAACCGTGAGATCATGACCTGAGCCAAAATCAAGAGTCAGAGACTTGACCAACTGAGCCACCCAGGCGCCCTTACATTAATTTTTAATGAAATTTCTATAGTAGAGAAGCCGTGATCACACCTTAATTTCTCAAACATTCGTATGAGTAGGTTTTATGTTTGGTACCTCGGTGGGTGAGGTGATGTTTGACATTTTCTTTTTTAGTGCAGATCCCAGTCTTACCAAGTTGGTAAGACTGAAGCCTTTAGACTTCATTAGACCGAAGAGGAAACTGAAGCCTGACACGTGAAATGACTTGCTCTTGCTCTTTGCCAGGAAATGGCGGAGCCAGGCCTCAAATCCAGGTCTCCTGACCCTGAGTTTCGGGTTCTCATCACTGTTCGCAGGACCTCTCCCACACCCCACAAGCCTAAAATCCCACAGTGGCTTGCTCATAAATGATGCCTGATGGACCCCTGGCCCTGCACACACCCTGTGTCCTGGCATTGCTGCTAGCACTGCGTTGGAGGAGGCGGGCACCCAGTGCAGAGGATGCCAGTCCCCTCCCCCACCCGCTGAAGAAATTGCTTAAGGGGAAGAGCCAGGCAGGAGGCCCTGTGAGAGGCAGGAGGCGGGACCTTCAGGGACTGTCAAGTGAACGCCCTTTTAGCCAGAGAGCAGGATGAAGTCGGGGACAGCGAGCAGGGGTGCAGCTACCTTTTCCTGAAACAAAATCTGGTGCCTAAGTCCAGGGTGAAAATGAACCCCTCTTCCCAGGGTCTCTGATCTCTTACCCTGCTTTGGTTTTCTTCATAGCATGTGTCTTTACATCATTTCTTCACTTATTTGTTCACTGTCTGGCTTCCCTGGTAGACTGTGAGCTCCAGGAGGTGACACTTTAGTGATCACAGCTGTATCCCCAATACCCGGACTGGGATTGGCACAGAGAAGCTCTTCATTGGATATTTGCGAATGAATGAATGAATGAATGAATGAATGAACGAACGAACGAACAAACGAACGAACGAACAGACAGATGATGCCTTCACCTGTGACGGCCCTGGCTCCCGCTGTAGTCCAGGTCTTTAGCAAAGTCGTTCTGAAATTTCAGGCATTGGAAACACCTGGGATCTTTAAAAACTGCTAACAGCTGGCTCGCACCCTAGACATTTGGATGCAGTTGTGATCTGGGCATTTGATGTTTTTTAAGTCCCCCAAGTGAGTCTAGGGTGCTGTTTGGGAAGCACTGCTTTACCACGGACTTCTAACAGTCAGAGACACTGCTGCCCAGGCTGGGAGGAGGTGGGGACGGCGGCCACCTGATGTTACCGTTACCAGGAGTAACGGATTGCGCTCGCCCAATCCGAGTCAAAGAAGACCTTGTCTGATTTCCTCCCCGCTCTGCCATCTCCTCCTCTTCGATGGTCAAATGAGTCAGAGGAAACCCGGGTTTTCTCACCATCTGCCCCTCCTATATGCTTTGCATGAGTAAGAAAACCCATTGTTCACGTGTGCACAGGTTGACAAAAATAGAGCTTGGCCTCTCTGAACACTGAGCGGGGGCGAGTCGGTAAGACCCAGTCCCCACCCTGTTTGCATAGCGTCCAGCCGGACATTATGATGAAAAACAGGCACTGAGGCAGTGCAGACATCCTGGACGGTCCCCAGCACTGAGCTGTTTGCCAGTGGAAAGGGACTCCCATATCCAAGGTGTGAGCCTGGGCCCAAGATCTCCTCCCGGGCAGGCCCGGGGTGAAGAGTAGGAAGCGACCTTAGCAATGTGCCGTCCAAACCGTATCTTTCCAGAGGAGGGGGTGGTCCCAGAGGCCCTCCTCTTCCCAGACACAGCACAGGCCCCCTGGCCAAGCCCCCGCCGGAGTGAAAGGGCTCTCGGATTCAGGGGTCGCTCCTGTTGTTTCTAAATGGGAGATGGGGACCAACTTTCCTTTGCAGTCAAGAGACCTCTGCGATCCCAGGGTTCTGCCCGCTTCCTCGGTACCTGCTTCTCTTTCCAAAGCCACTGCTTACATCGTCAAAGGTTGAATTTGTCCCCTGGAATGGCGAACTGAGACTTAACAGTTGGGGCTGATGCCTTTCTGACCATTTCAAGGGCCATCTAAAGAGCAGAGGAATTGGGGCGCCTGGGTGGCTTAGTCGGTTGAGCGTCCGACTTTCGCTTAGGTCATGATCTCGCGGTTCGTGGGTTCGAGCCCCGCGTCGGGCTCTGTGCTGACTGCCAGCTCAGAGCCTGGAGCCTTGTTCAGTCTGTGACTCCCTCTCTCTCTGACCGTCCCCTGCTCACGCTGTCTCTCTCTCTCTCTCTCTCTCCTAGAAATAAATGTAAAAAAATTTAAAAAAAAATAAAGAGGAGAGGAATGGGGTGCCCTGGGTGGCTCAGTTGGTCAAGTGTCCAAATTCAGCTCAGGTCACGATCTCACAGTTCATGGGTTTGAGGCCCGCGTTGGGCTCTGTGCAGACAGCTCAGAGCCTGGAGCCTGCCTCGGATTCTGTGTCTCCCTCTCTCTCTGCCCCTGCCCCGCTCGACTCTGTCTCTCTCTCAAAAAGAAATAGAAATTAAAAATAAACAAATAAACATTAAAAAAATAAAGAGGAGGGGAGAGAAGACAGATGTTTGTGGTGGAGTCCAAGCTGGCTACACGGCAGGCTTTTCCACACCAACAACAGTCGCTGGTGGAGCTGTTTGGGCAGAAGTAATGGCCGGCATGTGTGACCAGGTGCAACTGATGGTGACAGCTGTGGCTGGTGACTGATGTTTATCTTAGCACTACGCAGACAGCGGGGACATCCAGCTCTGATCCTGGCTCTGCCAGTGACCGTGAAATGATGGGGAGAGAAGCCATCTTCTGCCTCTGGGGCTTGTTCCCCTGTTCTGGAAATGAGCGGTTACATTAAACTCGCGATTTGAAACAAATTGGAAGCCACAGAACCCTTTGTTCACTTGAAATCTCATGTGGGCGTCTATCGGTAAAGCAGATGGATGTGAGGCTCTTCTTCTTGCTCACCTGGAGCCTCCCCTGACCCCTAGCAGTGTCTCCAGAGGAACCCACGGGTTCCAAGGAACCCAGTTTGAGAACTGCTGCACCTGCTGCTCTAATGCTTTTTTTCCCAGCTCTGGTATGATTTGTGTCGCTGTTTTCTTGTTTGTTCACTTGGCCGATGTTGGTTGGCATCGTTTGCTTGGCTAATGTCAACACCGGGCACTGTTCAGAGAGCTCTTTTCTTGTTATCATTATGCCGTGTATATTCAGCCGGTTCTTCCATATGGCCCCACACATGTACAAACCGTTGCCTCTCGGCACCATCTGATGCTGAGGTAACTCCTGCCTGGTGGCAGCAGAAGTAGACAAAGGTAGGCAGATAGCTGTGGTACAGAGAGGACTTGCCATACTGCCTCCCTTCACCCGGCTCACCCGAAGGAACACGTGTCTTCCACCCCCATCGGCTTCTGGAGGCCAGTAACTCCTGTTCGTCCACATTCTGTCCGCATCTCTCCGGCTTTGGCATTCAGCTTCATGGGAGTAGCGTCACATCAACGGCGGCAGAAGCAGTCTCCTGACATAAAAAGAATTCATCAGAGTGACCTGGTCCTCGGAAAATTATTCTCGGATACATTCCCCGGGAGAGGGTTTCTGTTTTTAATGAGATTGTTCTGAAATAGCAAGTCAGACCGCTTGGGAGACTCAGGGCTCCTGGCGAGCTCTGTGGGGGTGTTAACTGCCCTTCACTGCCCATCACTCCCCTCCCCTGCAGGGTCATACCCCCTCAGGAAAGCATCCCAGCCAGATCAGGAGCAGGAAGCGGAGGGCTCTGCCTGGGCAGCCAGGAGTCTCAGTTTCAGTCCCTGCTTATCTGGTACCTCACCGTGTGGCTCTGGGCAAATTCCCACCCTTCTCTGAGTCTCCACCTTCCCATCCATGAAGTGGAGAAGAGTATCTTAGCTATTTATCCAGAGAGCCTCCCTAGCTTAAAGCGCTTTGACTCTATAACATCTTTGACACAAGGTAGCTAACTCAAGACTCTCCTTGCCTCCAGCCCCATAGGTGGGGCCGCGCTCAGGAGGCAGGACGATGTTTCCCTGATAATTCTCTCCCAGCTCCCATTTGAACGGAGAACACTGAGTCCTCTCGGAGCCCTAGCCTGGGCTGGAGCCCTCAGTTCCTCCATCCCATTTCAGAAGACAGCCAGCCTTCCGCCCCAAGCCCCAAATCATCACTGCTTCCCCGAACCCTGTGGACGTTGTCAGGGCCTCTCCCAAAAGTCAGGGTTCTAAATCATCCCGCAAGTTGCTTCGGCTTTTCATTGAAAATGGCCGCTGTTTACGGAGCTCCCGTTATGCACCAGGCTCATTCTGAGTATTACATGGGTCCTGATTATTTTGATCCTCACCATAATCCTGAAATACGTGCTATTATTATCTCCAGTTTGCAGGCGAGGAAACTGAGACTCTGGGAATTAAGTTTGCCTAGGCTCATCCCGCTGTCCCTGTATACGGTGGTAAAGCCAAGACAGGACCTTTGGCTCTGGCTCTGGAGCTAATGTGCTGAATCACTGGGTCAGACTGGGGCTCACTGGTGCTGCTGGGAATAATAACTCAAAGCTACTACTTATTGAATGCCTGCAGCACGGGAGGCATTGAACTAGACACTTAGTTTAGCACGTCATTCAAACCTCACAACTGAAAGAGGAAAGGTCTTGTTTCCCTCCCACACTGGTGGCAACTGAGGCTCAGAAACATTAAATAGCTTCCCCGGGGTAAGGTGTGGACCTAGGCAGGCTTCAGACTCACAAGCGTTCAGTGCTAGCATCTGGTGACCCTCCTCTCTGTCACACTGCCTCTCAGGACACATACCTAGAGATGCTCTCTCTACCCCCACCACCTTTGGGAAAAACTAGAGAGAGGCCACTAGTGCCAATGCCTCCAGGAAGCTCCTGAAAATGTTGATCAGGCTATCCCTAAAGAGGGTAGGGGTGAGCTACTTGACGAGGTCTGCTTTTCTTCACCGACCTTTGCTGGAAGAAAGCTAGGACCCAGAAAAGCCCAGGGTGCATGGGCTCATTCATGCACCACACCTCTGATGCGTGCCTGAAATCAAGTGTACCCTCTGCCAGGAGCTATTGGGGAGAAGGAAGTTGAAAGCAAAGAGCCAGAGAGAAGGGAGCAGAAAAGCTGTGTGTGTGTGTGTGTGTGTGTGTGTGTGTGTGTGTGTGTTGGTGCTAGAGCTGAATGAAAGCACCCAGCTGCGACAGGCCCTGCCTGTACTAAAGTGCCACCATGTTGGTCAGTGAGGACTCCTGGGACAGACAATTAAGAAGATAAACCCCCCACCCCCTAACCCCAGTTGCACAATTAACATCAAATCAAAGAGAAACATTTGCAATATTTGCTGCTTTACATTTGTGCTTTCTTTAATCCAGAGCGTAGTGAAGAGTTACGAGGGGGGCTCATGTCTTACTTAAACTGTATTTATTTACTAGGATTTAATACAGGGATACTTCCCTTTTTGTTTTTAGTCCGTGTTGTCGTTTCGTTCTTTATTCCTGGGCTGGTCGTAAAGACAGCGACTGACTTTACAACGAAAAGATTGGGAAAGTTGTGAGTGGGATTCGCGTTGAGAATCAATTCGGGAGCCACATTCTCGGGCCGATGGTGGTTGGAGTGCGCGAGGGGGCTGGGAGTTTGGCTTTGGCAGGTCTTCCTTCGAGTCCGCAAACGTGAGCGCGGAAGCGCTGGCCGGAATCTCGCAGGACGGTGACTGCAAAGAGTGAGTGGCCTGGACGGGGCACGGCAGCGACAGCGCCAGCGCCCGCCGGGCAGGCGTGTGAGCTTACAGACTCGGTCTCCTGGAGTCCCAGGGCCCGGCGGCGCACACCCCGGCGGCAGTAACCTTGCGGCGCGGGCTCGGGCGGGCCCGGGCGAGCCGCACCTCCGCACGCGCCCCTTCGAGGGGGTAGCCTGGGTCTGCCCCGCAGCCGCAAGGCCACTGGTCCGCGCCGCCGCAGCCACCTGCCCCTACCTTAGGGGCGGGGTTACCTGGGTCCCGCCCCTCGCGGCTCGGGTTCCCGCACCCGGCTTCCTCCTCCGGCCCCGCCCCCGGCGCGAGGCCCCGCCCCCACGATCCCCGGGCCCGGGCGCCTCGTGATGTCACGGCAGCTTTGATACAAAGAGCCCTTCGGCCCACGCGGGTCTCCCGGCAACCGGCGCGGGTGGGGGCGGGGCCGGCGCTTTCAACTGGTGCCGAAAGAGAGCGAGCGGGCGGCCGCGGCGCGGCGGGGATCGTCTCCGCGCTCCCCGCGCTGCCCGCCGCGCCCCTGCGCGCCGCGCCGACCGGCGTCCGCCCGCTCCTTGCCCCTCCGCAGCGCCCCGACTCGCCGCCGGACAGGGGATGCGCACCCCTCCCGCCTCAGGGGGCCAGGTAAGCGGCGGCCGCGGGGCTCGGGCTCGCGGGGCTCCGGCGACGCGCACCTGGCCCGGCCCGCGGGTCCCCAGGTCAGGGAAGTTGCTAGAGCGCGGAACTTCGCCCGCAGCCCAGGCGCCCGCTCCCGCCCCGGGAGTGGCCGCCCTCTCGGCCCTGCCCGAGGAGGTCGGGTTACCTGCGTCCTCGCTCGCTGGGCCACAGAAGAGAAGCCGCTGTCCCCTCCGGGTCCTCTGCGGGCTCCCAGGTGCGGGGGTGGGCCCTGGGGCCCGGGGAGCAGGGCCGCTTCTTCGGCGCAGTTCCGAGAAGTGTTTGTAGGGGGATCTGGTGGGCTGGGAAGGGACGCCTTCCTCGGGACTCGCCCGCGTCCCACCTCCGCTCGCTGCGCGCCTGCCCCTCCGGGACCCGTGTTGGCCCAGCTCTCTGCCCTTGGCTTCGCCGAGTCCCGGAGGGCGCTGTGCGCCGGCGAAGTTTTTCCGTAGCTCCTCGGCGGCTGCACCGAGCCGTTCCCGGGTTCCCTCGCCTCTCCGAGGGGCTCTGCCCGGCCAGAGGGAGGAGAGCCAGCCCCGGTCGGGGTTTGGGAACAGAGCCCTGCCCCTTCGCAGCCGTGACGTCGCCGAGGCCGGAGGTATGTGCGGACTCCCCGCTCTTTGCCCTCCGGCCCCCGAAAGCCTGCGATCTGCGATCGGCCCAGGTAGTAGTGACTGTTGTCACAGCTGCTTCTCTGCGGGCGACCGGCGGCTCTGAGGGCTTGGCGCAGCAGCCTCTGGAGAACTGTTGTCTGTGCAATGGGAACCCGGTCCCTGCTTGGCCCTGGACTTTCTTCCTTCTCATCCATGCACACCCTTCAGCGTACCTCCTTCTCCCCAGCCCTGCTCGCCCACAGATGGCTGTAGGTGACACATCACTCACCCTGGCAGACATGCGAGCGTTCCTTGTCTGATTTATTTATACGCCTCCTCCTCAAAGGATCGTGAGGGGGCTGGATTCCTGCACTCTGCATGCACTTCTTGGTTGGCAGCCCACCCCCCTTCGCCTCTGGGTTGTTTGCTGGCTGGTGGTCCGCCAAACCCCAGTCCGCCCTGGGTGGAAGGCAGGTGCTAATTGTTTGGGTTCCAGGGAAAGGGGTGGGGTGGGCACACCCCCCTGGGGCCCCTCCATGTCCTTCTCCTGATGAAATGTAGCTTCCAGGTTAGGGAAAAGGGAGTCTCAAAGGTGAGCGAGGTGACCAGTCGCATGTATATCAGACTTTTGCTGTAAGAATCTGTCTCTGACTATCCAGCTTAGCTTTGGTGGAGTCCTTGGGTCATTGCCATCGGCTGGGGTCTTGCCATGAGCCCGGCGCCGGCTTCCCCAGGTGGACTGGCCCAAACCTTAACCCTGCTGAGCTGGCTTTCGTGAAATGCTGCTTATGTGCCCCTGCGCTGTTGCACAGGGACACTTCCCTGTCCCTAAGGTGTTTGCAGGCTGCTGGAGACTGAAAGCCTGGGTCAAATTGTTACCTGTCCGAATCCCCTGAGCCCTCAGGCACATTGATCTGGGTTGTCTCTGAGGTCCCTGTGACTTCACTGGGAGGGGTGTGTGGCCTGGAGGAATGGGGGAAGCCCGGGAAGGTCTTGGGACTTGTGGCAGACATCACAACTCGGGGAATGCCTTCTGGGGGACCTGCTTTGTTGTTTGGGGGACCCTGGGGCTTTCCTGGAGGGGGAGAGGTGGTTGACTAAGGCCAATGGAGAGAGAAGACTGGCTCGAGAGAGAAGACTGGCTCGGGGAGGGACCTGACTAGCCAGGCCTGGTGAGCAGGCTGGGAGGTGTGACCTTTGCCCCAAGGAAGACCAGCGGGAGCATTGCCTAGAGGCTGTCCTTGAAAAGGACTTTTAGTCAAGAGATGAAAAGGAGAAGAAATTGGGAGGCCTGGAGCAGCCCGCCTTGGGGAGGCTGTGGGCTGCAGCTCGAGATCTCCCGGGTGGATACTCCCCTGGCCCCTCCCCTCCCCCACCCTTGCGTCCCTTCAGAGCACTGGGCCCTCCCCAAGCACCCTGGCCCCTTCCCTCTTGGTGGGACCAGCCGCCCCATGCATCGGGCTTTCCCTTCAGCTGCTCACCTGAAGCCCTTCTGGCTCTCACCTTCTCGCATTCTCCCCCTCTCCCTCCAGGTGGCTAGAAACTTCCTTTCCTAGGGCCAGCTGTCCCTCTTCTCAGGTGGCCCCCTATGCTAAAGGATGTTTCACCAACTGCCCTTGCTCACAGTTTCACTTCAGTTTATGTATTTTAGCTCTAGGTAGGGAGGAGGTAGAAAGGTTCCCAATAAAATAGGGGAGCGATTCCCGGAAGGCAGGCATCTCAGGGCCTTGGATGCGGGAGGGGCAGCCTGGGCAGAGGGGACCCACTCTTTGGCCCTGAGCCCTGAGGGCTCAGAAGGAAGCATCTTTATCTGGTCTGCCTGCTGCCTGGAGTTGGCAGTGGGGCACAGTGCCTTGGCTGTGCCAGGCATGGAGAATCCCTGGGGTTGGGCTCTGTTTTCCTCTGGGTCCGCTCTGTCGGCTCTGGACTCAGTAACTAGGCATCGATGATGGTATCAAAACAGTGGCCATTCCAAGGGGGAGACTGCTTGGGTCTTCCTCCTGCCTGGGCTCCCCGCTGGATTCGTGGGTCCTGCCCCGTGGCCAGCAGGGCACAACAAGATGGGCCCGCCTGTGTCTCCCTGGATGTTGTGTGATCGCCTCTCCCGGACGTGGTGTGGCTGTCTCCTCTCTCAGATGGCAGTCCCGGGCACAGACCCTTCCATTTCTTTTTTTTTTTTTTTTTAATGTTTTATTTATTTCTGAGAGAGAGAGAGAGACAGTGTGTGGGGGAGGGTCAGAGAGAGAGGGAGACACAGAATCTGAAGCAGGCTCCAGGCTCTGAGCTAGCTGTCAGGACGGAGTCCGACGCGGGGCTTGAACCCATGAACGGCGAGATCATAACCTGAGCCAAAGTCAGACGTTTAACTGACCGAGCCACCCAGGTGCCCCAGACCCTTCCCATTTCTGTTTGCCCACCCCCCACCCAGCACATTGTCCGGCACAGGCCGTTCATTGTTAAATACTTGAGCCTCTGATTTGTGCTAGATTCTGGGCTGGGCGCTGGAGACATGGCAGCAACAGCCCCTGCCTTCAAGAGCTCACGTGACAGCCGTCAAGCAGGTAGAATGTGCAGCGTGTGAGGTGGCAGGAGAGAAAGTGGCAGTGGGTGTTGTACTTAAACAGAGTGAGCAGAGAAGTCCTTGCCCAGAAGGTGGTGCCTTGACAAAAAAAGAGGTTTATGCAGAGGGAGCAGCACCTGCAAAGGCCCTGAGGTAGGCCCACGGCTGGTGAGGTGTGTCCGCGGAAGTGCAGGGAGGCTGCTGTGATTGGAGAGGGAGCCGGGCAGGGCACAGCATGCCCCCAAGGGAGTGCCCAGGCCCCATGGGAATGAGAGGAGATGAACAGCACAGTTGAGACTAAAAGTCCACAGGCTCAAAATGCATTTCATCGCTCTGTTCTCTCCAAACCCTTGCTGCTGAGGGGTTGGGGCACTGAGGCCTTTCTTGAGGGGAAGTGGCCGTGTGTGATCGTTGCTGCGGTGGACTTTCCTGCCCTCAGGCCGGGTCGGGTCAGAGAAGCCTGTCCCCGTGAATGTGGAAACCGTTCTTGCCAGGTGTTATTTCGCCCCACAAATCCCATGAGCGGAACCCGCCTGGGTGACCTGCACACAGCGTTGTGTCAGCAGGTGGGGCACCGCTGGGACTGTCTCCCTGTTCCCAAGGGTCCACACCAGCCGGAGTGCAGCAAGTCCAGCACCCAAGGCCCGTGCTCTGGCCAGCCCCTCAGACCTCTCCTTGGGCTCCCGACCGCCCCGGCCCCCAGGGTGCCCGGGCCTTCCTTCACTTCCAGTTCTGTGCCCTGGTCTCCTAAGCAGCCTAGTGAAGGCACTCACACCTGGGCAGCAGCTCTGGGTCTAATCTCTGTCCAGCCTGGGTCCCCAGAGAGAGAGAGAGAGAGAGAGTGTGTGCGCGCGCGTGTGCGTGCACGTGCATGCGCAGGGAGAAAGTGGGCAACCAGGAGGTTTGGCTGGAGGTGCAGAGCCATGGGGTCTGCGTGACCTCTGGCCCCAGCCCCGTCTGGCAGGCCGGTACTGGTAACACCATGTTTCCCACCCCGCTTCCTGACTTCCTTCGTGAAACGGGAAGTTTTCCGACTCTTGGCCATACTCTTAATTGATTCAACGTGTTTCCTTCTTCCCAGACAACAGGGTTCTTTCCCCGTGATGTAAACATGATTCAAATGCAAACAAAGCTCTGTGGAGCTAGTATTAATAGCTGTGGCCCTGCTTCTGGGAGCCTTTCTCTGTTAAGGGACCCAAAAAGAGGAAGGCCTGAACAGAACTGGAGGGTGGGAGAGTGGGCTGGAGCTCTCTCTCTCTTGAGTCATCCGTGCCCCCCCCCCCCCCCCCCCGCCCCGCCGTGCTCTGCAACCCTAACGGTGTGAAAAGGGAACCTGCGTTGCCAGCAGCCAGTGTGCAGCGCACTTGGGGTGAGAGGGTGGCTGAGTGGGGCTGGTGGGTGCCGTCTGCTCTTTGCCCCGGCCTCCTGTCTCCCTCTTCAGACAGGGGAGACCCCGGGGGGCAAGGTTCTCCTGGGAGAAGTACCCGCCTCCAAGCACCCGTGCCTTCATCTCCTGCTCAGCCACCCAGTGCCTGTTTTCTTCAAGCAGAAAAACGTTTCTTTGGAGCCAGAAAAGACACGCTTCGAGACCCTGGCTCTGCGGCTCGCTTGCTCTGGGACTCCGGGCAAGCCGCCTCCCCTCTCTGAGCCTCCGGAGGGCGACGGTGAAGGCAAACTGGGCCCCCGCCGCCTAGCAGGCCCAGAGTGGGGCAGGACACTTGCGTGGCCGGGGAGCTGGCCGGAGAGGCAGAGTCGTGCGGCGGCCCGGAGGCTGGGCTCCCGGGTCAGGCGGCCTGCGTTCACATCCTGCCCCTGCCGGGATTCGTGGGCACACCGTCTACCCGCTCTGCGCCTCCCGCTCCTCCTATGGAAGATGACGGTGAGGCGTGTACATGTACGAAAGGCACTTAAAGCCGTGCCTGGCCTGTGAGTGAGCTGTTCTTCTTAGTTCCCGCAGGCTTCTATGGCATGGAGCCTTGTGCCCATAACCTTAGCACCTCCGGGATCTCTGGCAGGGACGGGAAAGTGCTGGAGAAGCTCCGCTATCTGAGGCCTCGACCGGAGGAGCAAAACGCCACTCCTCCTCAGCCCCTGCGTCTTAAACAAACCCACTTGGCCTCTGCAGATGCGACTCTGGGGCCCGTGCGATGGGACTGGCGGTGGCAGTCTGGGAATCTGATGCCAAGCGTGTCCCAGGGTGACAGGCGTCTCCATGGGGCATGGTGTGGGGCTCTGCCTGGTCCTCCCTGCCCTGCCTGCCTGCCACGCCGGGCTGTGCCCTCCCCCTGCCCCCTCCCCTGCAGCCTGGGCCTCCCTGTGCCCAGCCGGGAAGCCGGCTTGGAGCAGTGGCCCCCGTGCCGCCGCCAGCCCCAGCATCTGCCTGCAGGGCCCCAGGGGATCAGGAGGGGGCCAGTCAGAGAGGTGCAGACAGTGTAGCCCATGCTGTGTCGGGGGACCGCCCACCCGCTCACCTGGCCTGCCCGCTGAGGGGGTACCGCTCCCCCGGGGTGAGGCCGGCCCCGCTGGCTGCGGGCAGGAGAGCCCCGCCCGCTCCCGCGAAGCGCTTCTGGTGGAATGAGGGTGCTCGTTGGCAGGCAGGGCTTGCTCGCAAGATTGTATCGGTTACCGGCAAGAAGGGCCCCGCAGCAGCCCGGTGTGCGCCAGCGAGTGCACGTGCATGCGTGGAGATGTCCTCGACACATCGAGTCACACGCTGTCTAAGGAACAGTGACCAAGCCCCCGCTCCCCGCTTACACCGTATTTGTAGATTCTCAGACACGTTTCCCCCCACGTTGGGACATCTTTGATTGGTACGTGTTGTACCCTGGCCGGGATGCTAGAATTGAATGGGCAGCGTCGTTTCTCTCTTGATGTACTTGGCATCACAGCAGGTATTAGAAATCAAAGGCCTCTGGGAGTTCATGAAACACGAAACTAGGAAACCTCTGGATAACTTGTGTAGTTTGCCCAGTTTCTTCAGGGAAGGGAGTAGAGCCACCTTGTAGTGGTGGGAGGATTACGTGAGGGGACACTCCACTGTGATGTGGTTCGAGAAAGGGGAATGAGGTTGGACACCAGGCAGACCTGGGCTCAGATTCCAGCTTTACCGCACACGAGCTGTGTGGCCTTGGGCAAGTAGAGCGACCTCTCTGAGCCTCCAGTTCTTCCCCCGTCGACTGCGGATCATGGCTCTCCAGTTGCCATGACTGTACGTGAGGCATCTTTCTCTGTTTCTCTCTTGCTGGGTATCTGCTGAGGTCACACTGCCCCATTCTGGCTCGATTAAGAGGGAGATGGAGGCAGAGAGTGAGTTACGGGCCTTCCGAAGGCAGCGAAGGGAAAGGGGTATAATTTATCTGGGCTTCTTGATTCCATTTATAATCCTGGAACATCATCTTTTCCTTCCTTGCCTCCTCCTCTCACTGTGCCCGAGTTTTCATTTTCACATGTGTTTCCCTTTAGCAATTTTCTTTCCAATCTCTGCCCTCTCCCTTTCTGTGAAATCTTCCCACATGGAGCCTCTTTGAAGCTCCCTGCCTTGGGAAAGGGGAGGGCGCTCTGCCTCGTGGCCGGGGTGCACAGGCCCCAGGAGCCTCCGCCGACAGCGGCCTCGTGGCCTCGTGTGCTGTGGTCCCTGCGGCTCGAGCCCACACCTCTCAGCCTTGCTGACTCCTGTGCCCGTGGCCCACAAGGTCCCACCCGCCCCAGTGCCGAGTGCCGGACGCTGCCAGGGGTGTTGAGGGTTTTCTGTGCCCTTCTTGCTGCATCCAAGTCAGACCTTGTTCGCGTCCCAGCCCTGCTGGCTCTGTGACCTCTCGCGGGTTACCTAACTTCCCTGAGCCGGAGTTTTCTCGTCTCTGTGGTGTGGATGCACAAAAACTCCCGGCACGTCCTGGACACTTAACGGAGGTCTTCTTTCCTGGCCATCCTCAACTGTTGAAGACCACCTTCCATGTGATGCCCTGAGACGGCCGGAGGCGCTGGGGGCGGGGAACTGCAGGGGTGGAGGCCCAGGGGCCTGGGCGAGCAGGATGTGTCCGGCAGCGTGGCCGGCCTCGGGGAGGGAATGGCCTCCGTGACTTTGGGGGGGTGAGGTCGACAAGCTGGTCCAGTCGATGAGAGAGCAGCGGGCTGAGTTTGGGGCACTGGCTGAAGCCACGTGGGGCTTGGCCGCCGGGGTGGGCCGCCCTGAGCAGGGCCTCCGTGAGGGACGCTGGTGGGACGAGACTCCCCCGGCGGGCGGTGCTTTCCAGCCGTGTTCTCGTCAGAGGTCTCTCTGCCTGTCTCCCTCTTGAGATCCCGATGGAAGGCAGCAGCCGACCACCTGTTTCGTGGGTGGTATCAGATGAGGTGGCCCGCGGCTTGGGCACAAGGGCGGATGCCTCTCCTGGCGCGTGGCAAGCGGCGTGAGAGTCACCCAGCCCCACGAGAAACCGGGCCGGGGTTGGGGCACAGGTGTGCTTACAGAGAGCCCGTAGCAGCTGGGGTGGTGGCCCCTTTGGGACCTGCCCGGGAAGCCAGCACCTGGCTGGGGACAGGGGGAGTCCGTGGGTCCTTGTGCCATGGCCGGGGTGAGGATTTCCTCACTGGGTAGGACACAGCCACCTCACCCAGTGTCCCAGGGGGGAGTCGTGGGGGCAGAGGGCTTGTGCCCGGAGATGGCTGGACGGCCCCCGGAGTCCAGTTCTGGGCGGGGCGAGGTGTTGCGTGGAGGGGAGGGCAAGGGTGGGCCCCCCGGGTGCAGGGACTTCCAGACGGGGCTTCCTTAGGGACAGGGCTTTGTGTCCCCGGGGAGAAACTGTTTCGGGCAGAAGGAGCAGCACGTGTCCAAGCGCGGGGGTGGTGATACGGTTGGGCAGGAGCTTGGGGGATGAGGGGACAGGAGGCTGAGACCAGCCGGGATGGGCTACGCGGGCGGGTCTGAGACCGGGCCTGGTTTTGTGGCCACTGGGGAGCGCATGGGCCCTTTGACAGGGACCTTAGGGGACCATCAGTGGCCTTGTACTTGCCCTGGGGACCGCCTGCCCTCTGAGCCCCGAGCTGTGGCCTGACCCCAAGCTTGTACCCGGGCTCAGGAAGGGGCCTGAGCCGGCTCCGCCCGCCTGGCCTGTGGCCCCCCAGCTGTGCTCTGAGGCCGGTGTGAGACATCAGCCCTGGGACCCCCAGCCTGGGGAGCTGGACCTGGCGGCGGAGGGACAGGGAGCACTTCCCTGGGGCTGGCTGGGAGCACTGCCGGGGTTCTGGCACGATGGGAGGTGCCCGAAGGTTATAAAAATCGAGGATCTGGCAGGGAGCTGTGGGGGGGCAGGGTGCGGAAGGGTTGCCTTGTCCATGGCCTGCCTGATCCGGGTCAGTCCGTCCCGGGAGCTCTGGGCGTTAGCTGGGGGTGAACGCTGGCACTCTGCTTGACCTAATCTGAGGCTTTAAAAAAAATTTTTTTTTTTTAATATTTACTTCTTGAGAGAGACCGAGTTCCAGCAGAGAAGGGGCAGGGAGGGAGACACAGAATCTGAGGCAGGGTCCAGGCTCTGAGCCGTCACCACAGAGGCCGATGCAGGGCTCAAACTCCCGAACCTGAGCCGAGTCGGACGCTGAACCGACAGAGCCCCCCAGGCGCCCGCAGACCTGAGGCTTTCTGTACCAAGAACGGGACGAAGCAGGTACTGGCCCGGGTCTGGCCTGTCGGTCAGCTCTGTTCAGATGTGCTCTCCTTGGAGCAGAGAGACCCTAGCCTCTCCCTGGGAAGTTCACGTTCCCTCGTTTGAGGGCGCCCCATGAAGGAATACGGCTCGGCCCACCTGGTGGACTGTGAGAGGTGGGAGAGCTGGCCTGGGCCGCTGCTGGCCCAGCCCAAGCCCCTCTTGATGCTCTTATTGTGACGGTAAAACATGGAGCCCCCAAAGCAAGCCCCCACAAACCCTTAACTGTGGGAGTAATTAAGCCCTCACTTCAAGCAGCCACATCTTTAAAAGCTATAATTTGTAGCCCAAAATAGCTGCCTGTTCAAAGAGCCAGGAGAGCCCTTGATGTGCGCCCCTTTCAACTCGTAGCCTGTTCATTCGCCCTTGACATTTGAGTAGTTCGACACCGGCTGTGGTTCCCTGAGCAGCAGGTCCGGTGGCTGGGTGGGGACGGACGCTTCCCAGGGTGCACTTGGGAAACCTCTTTTGAGACTTCAGATGGGGTGATTGACGTTGGGGGGTTCCTATTTCAGCTTCACGTAGCTCTGTCCTGTGTGACAACAGAGCTGGAGAGACAAATCACAGCCTCACTTTGGGGGAGGGTCCATTCAACCCTCTGGCCACCGCGCCCTTACCTGTAAGGAGGAGACCGTGTTTACTTGCAGAGATTTGGGGAGCAGAAAACACGACCATCTCAGTACAGCACACAGGAGACACTGGCCACATGTAGGTGTGGTAGGCGCGCCTGCGTGTCCCCTTCCTTTCCTTTCCCCCACCTGGTCACTTGATGTAGACCCGTCCCCGGGATTCGGGTAGGTGCGCGTGGGGGCACAGGAAACCCCTCCCTTGACCTGCAGTGCCTCCGTCAGCTGACATGCCTGGACTTCCTGGGGCTGGCTGCCGGGTTTGGTTTCCAGATGTGGAAGCAATTTAAGTTTTGTTTTCCTAATCCCCAACAGTTTGCCTCTGAAGTCCACGTTCTCACTTGAAAATCAAGACTCTTGGCTCTGTTTGGGGGCGGGGGTAGACTAGGTGGCCTCTTTTGAATCTTTTTTGTTCCGGAGGTGCGTTCACTGGGGCCCTTGGATCTGGGACCCACGGCTTCGTTCGGATGGTCACATCCCGTCAAGGGCTGGGTCCCTCAGGGAGCAGTTCGCCCTGGGGCCACCTCCCCCTGTGGTTTTCCTTAGAGATGGGTCCCTCAGCCAGATGCAGCCACGGTGTCCGCCTGGCCCCTCAGTCACCATCCCTGACCCTGGACGGCCAGCCTCGAAGGGGGAGGGGAGCTGGGAGCTCCAGTTGTGACCATGCCTGAGAGAGGCTGGTGTCACAGCCGAGCGAGGGACCCACGTGTCCCGGAGTGGTAGGCTCCCCCCCTCCCCCCCCTGCCTTCCCAAACTGACCGCAGTTGAGGGAAGAGATCTGCTCTGGGTTTCAAGTCACCAGAAATACTGTCTGGAACAGAGAAACTGGTAATATCTTGCTCAATTAGTGAGCGCTCCTGGCCACAGAGGTGGCCTGCCCCAGGGTCAGACACTGGCTGGTGGTTCTGGGACCAAGTGCTGATCCCTCCTCTTGTGAACCATTCACTCTTTTATTACATAAAACAACTTCTACATTTGTACTGTGACTACACTAAATACAGCTCTGCGTAAACAAAAATTGCCTTTGCAGTTTTAAATGTCTCTGGCTGGATTGCACATACACTTTCCTTTAAAATATGAGACCCATACTCTTAGAGAACACAAGAAACAGAAGTAATTTACTTAGATTTATATATACATATGTAGTGTTCACAAAACATCATCGTGATAATTCTAGATCCACCAACTCCAGCTTCAGCAACATCTAGTCTCTTTAGAAATGACTGCTCTCCGGACACCTGGGTGGCTCAGTCAGTTAAGCGTCCGACTTCGGCTCAGGTCATGATCTCGTGTTTCGTGGCTTCGAGCCGCGCATCAGGCTCTGTGCTGATGGCTCAGAGCCTGGAGCCTGTTTCGGATTCTGTGTCTCCCTCTCTCGCTGTCCCGCTCCCACTCATGCTCTCTTTTTCCCTCTCTCTCAAAAATAAATAAACATTAAAAACAATTTTTTTTTAAAGAAACGGCTTCTCTCTCACCATCATTTCAAGATACCGCTGACATTTCCTTGGAGGAGAGACAAAAGCAGACAAACCCCAGGTGTCTTGCTGAGGTTCTAGAGGTCCAGTAGCTCTGTGTAGAGGTTGAATTGAATTGACCGAGAAGGAATTGCCTTTATTGTCAGGGTGGGAAGGTGGCTGACAGATCCAGGTGGAGCTGAGAGGTTTCCGTGCAGGCTTCCAAGCGGGAAAGGAAAGGGCATTCGTCTGCTGGGGCCGCCAGAACACCAAAGTGCCACAGGCTGGCTGGCGTAGACAGCTGAAATTGATTCTCTCACGGGCCTGGAGGCTGATGTTCAAGTTCAAGACCGAGGTGTCAGCAGGCCTGGTTTCTTCGGAGGTCTGGTTTCTTCGGAGGCCTCTCTCCTTGGCTTGCAGGTAGCTGTCTTCTCCCAGGGTCTTCACGTGGTCCCTGTGTGTCCATGTGTCCTAATCTCCTCCTCCTCCTAAGGCTACCGGTCAGATTGAGTTAGGGCCCTCCCTGATGACCTCGTTTTAATCTAACTACCTTTTTAATTAAAAAATTTTTTTTTATTCTTAAAATTTATTTCTGAGAGAGAGAGAAGAGAGAGAGACATTGTGAGTAGGGGAGGGTCAGAGAGAGAGGGAGACACAGAATCCGAAGCAGGCTCCAGGCTCTGAGCTGTCAGCACAGAGCCCGACGTGGGGCTCGAACCTATGAACCGTGATATCATGACCTGAGCTGAAGTCGAATGCTTAACTGACTAAGCCACCCAGGCACCCTGTAATTACCTTTTTTAAAGACCCTGCCTCCAAATGCAGTCACACTCTAAGGTACCAGGCTTGGGACTTTAACGTGTGAATTTGGGGGGATGACGGGACACAGTTCTGCCCGTAACAGAAAGGTTCTCTGGAACTGTCCTCCGGGGGAGAGGGAGAGGAGGGTGAGAGGAGCCTGGCATCTAGGGAGAGAGCCCTGAGTGGGAAGGGATGGGAGGCAGCTCTGCCCGTGGGCAAAACCCCACTGTTGCCGATGGGCCCCTTAGGGGGGCCCTTGGCCAAGTGCCGTATTCGGAAAAGGTTCCAACGTTCTGACTCCTGAGTTACCTTCTAGAGCCTGAGCCGCCGTTGCCTCCTGCTCTGATCATGTGGAACCTAGACTGTTCCTCACTCAGCTCTTTGTCCCGTGGGTTTTTGACCCTTGGGGTTCTGTCGGTTCCCCAGGCTCCCTATCGCTGCCGCCCCTGCCTCTAGCATTCTGTAAGAATGGCTTCACTTTCTCATCTTCTTTTAAAGGGAGCTTGTCAGAGATTTTACACTTTTCCTTAACCAGTTCAGCAGGTTTGCGCCGACTGTCTTTCATGTATGTATGTCTTTTATGTATGTATCTGTCTGCTAACCTGCTGGAAAAAAAAAAAAAAGAGCTGTAAGCACTGGTTGCGGGAAGCCGTTGAGGGCAGGGCCGCCAAACCTGCATGCCTCCCCAAAGTTTTGCTTGAAGCAGCGTTCTGCGGGGTCCGCAGCACCCCCTCCCGGCCCCCATGGTCCCAGAGCCCACCGTACAGCCCCTCCAACGGCCATGACTCCAGCAGCCACCCCAGGGGACCTCCACAATGCTGCTCGTGGAGCCCGCACCTGCACACAGGACGGCACATCATGGAGCCGGACGGGAGGGGAGACCGCTCCGGGGAGGATTTGCACGCCCCAGGTGCTCTCCGGTGTGCCTGCCACATTTGCTTTATCTCTGGGTGTAACTTACTCCCCCACCCGCCGCCCCGTCCCCCAAGCTATTTGAAAGGAAATTAGGCGAGATAAGATCACAACTAAGGGGTGTTTCTCAGAAAGCATGATTCCCCCAATATCCTCTCATAGGTAGTCTCTACCCTGGGTTCCATTTTGACCCCAAGAGGCCTTTTGCAGCTAGTGGGTGTCTGCTTGCTTGTTCCAGCTGGGATCCAGGCAAGGCTAGCATTTAGTTTTTCTGTCTCTTGATCCATCCAAAGCAGTGGTTCTCACGGGCTGCTCCTGGGACCATCGACCTCGCCTGAGAACATGTTCGAAATGCACTTCTGACAAACACCTGTTTCAGTCTGTGGGAATGCAAACCCAGGCCTCCTGAATCAGAAACTGATTCAGTCTGAGTTAGCAATTCATCACCCCCACCCACAGTTCCGATGTACAGGAAAATCCCCGCTGTCTTCGTTAGGGCATTCTCCTTCTGAGAAGACCAGGCCAGCCATAGAAATTCCAGTCTCGTAGAAATTCCCACATCCTGTCTGCCCGGTGCTTTCTCTGTGGTGCTGTGTAGCTTGTTCTTCTATCCTCCATTTTCCTGTCTGGTAAAGGTTAGATCTTCAAGCCTGATTAGAATTGAAGTGTTTTGTTAAGACTACATGAGGCGCCAGGCTGTGTCTCTCCCCCCCTCCCCCTCCCCCATATCACAGCAGGAGGCCAGTGTCTGAGTGCTCCCCATTAGTGATGCCAGGTTCGATCACTGGGTTAAAGTGCCAGTAGCCCATTTTCTCCAGATAGAGATGATTGAGAGGGGAGCGGTATAATAGTAATCTGTAGGGTGACTCTCTTGGGGGCTGTGCAAGCATCCCTTTCCTCCTCAGCCTTTGACCTAGTGGTTTTTATTCTACAGTTGTCGGGTACAGAGTGCTGTTTGTGTCCGGTCTAGTTTGTGTGGTTCAAATCTTCTGTCTCCCTTCTCGTTCCTTCGTTTGCCTGCTCCATCTGTTACCGAGAGATGAATGAAAATCTCCAGCTTTTTTTGTGTATTTATTTATTTAAAAGTAAGCTCTACACCCGCCGTGGGGCTGGAACTGACAACCCTGAGATCAAGAGTGGCGTGCTCCGACGATGGAGCCACACGGACGCCCCCACTTCGTTCTTTGACTTTTGGCCTGGGTCCTGATGTTTAAATGGAGTCTCTTGTAACTGGCACGTAGCTGTTGTTTTCATCAAGTCTGACAGTATCTGTCTTTTAATAGTATGCTTTATCCCATTTTCATTTAATGCATCACTACTATGGTTAAGTCAACAGCTTTGGTCTTCTTTTCCTCTTTTTTTTCTTTTTTCTTAAAAAAATTTTTTTTTTAATTTATTTTTGAGAGTCAAAGAGAGACAGCGTGAGCAGGGGAGGGTCAGAGAGAGAGGGAGACACAGACTGTGAAATAGGTTCCAGGCTCTGAGCTGGCAGTCAGCACAGAGCCCGATGTGGGGCTCGAACCCATGAACCCTGAGATCATGACCTGAGCCAAAGTCAGAAGCTTAACCGACTGAACCACCCAGGTGCCCCTCCTCCTTTTTTTGTTTATCCTTTCAGATGACTTAAGCTTTTTTTTTTTTTATGTTTATTTTTGAGAGAGGCAGAGCACAAGTGGGGGAGGGACAGAGAGAGAGAGGGAGACAGAGGATCTAAAGCAGGCTCCATGCTGACAGCAGAGAGACTGATGCAGGGCTTGAACTCATGAACCACTGTGAGATGATGTCCTGAGCTAAAGTCAGATGCTCAACTGACTGAGCCACCCAGGTGCCCCAAGCATTTTTTTATAAATTTTTTTCTCCATTAGATTTTGTAGTAATACAGTTTTATTCTTTAACCGCTAACTTTCGGCATGCTCCTACCTGTTATTGGGTTGGAAGGGGCGCTGTGGGGAAAGAGGGCTTGGAGTGACTCTGGTGGAGTGCACGGCCCCGCTGTGAGGGGCCTTTCCGGCAGGGTCCACAGCCTGGCCCAAAGCCTTACAGGCTTGAAAGCCAGATCTCATTGGCCCTTCCCTCACCCCTGGGTCTCAAGTACCACCCATGCCCACAGACTGTCCCTGGATGGACACGCAGAGCCAGAACACCAGCTGATTCATTGATAGAGAGAAGTGTGCTCAGGCCATGAACTTGGGCAGCCCTTCTCTCCCCGTGGTCCGCAGGCTTCTGGACGCTTGCCGTGATCAGAAGGGGGGTGGGTGAACTTGGACACGCGGAGCTGGTTAAAGGTCTGAGTGGACGTTGAATGGTCTCAAGCTCTGGTGCCAGTTAAGGCGGACCCCGGGCAGGCCAGACACGCGGGCCAGAAAGACCAAACACCCCTGGCCAGTGCCTGCCTCGGTGGACGCTGCCAGGGTCTGCGTCAGACCCTCCTTCCTAGCCCCTTCCTGGGGAAACGTCAGACCGTTCGTGTGCAGCCCCTGTGCTTTGCCACCCTGCAGGAGATTTGCTTACCCCTGGTCTTAGTTTAGCTGCCAGGGGGCTATGGGGCATTCCTCGCTTCTGAGTTCTGGGAGCTACATCATGCCCTCTCTTTCTCTTGCCCCCTGTGGCACTACCTGAGCAGTAGCGTCGATTAGGGGCAGAAGGTGTGTGAGATTGGGAAGAGTTGCAGCTCAAAAGTTGCAATTACAAACATCCAAAAGAAGGGCGTCTGGGTGGCTCAGTCGGTTAAGCATCCGACTTCGGCTCAGGTCATGGGCTCATGGTTTGTGAGTTCAAGCCCCATGTCTGGCTCTGTGCTGACATTCCAATTCTGTGTCTCCCTCTGTCTCTCTCTGCCCTTCCTCCACTCGTTCTCTGTCTCTCTCAAAAATAAATAAGACATTTCTTTAAAAATCGAAAAGAAGGCCACGTGGGCATCCACGCCCCTTCCGCTGTGGTGCCGTGTGCAGTAGCAGAGCTCCCTGTCTGACTGCCTTTGTTTCATGCAAATGGCATGTGAATTCTTGAGAAACAGGGACCTGACTTTCTCTTTCTCTTCCCCTCAGTACCAGCCTGAGGTCCCACAGCCGGTGGGGGCCGGATCCGGGACTGAACCAAGGCGGCCTGAGAGCCCCAGGCTCTCTGTCCGTAAAGTTGGGTGACTTAGACCCTCCCTCCAGGGGCTGATGTGAGAATCCGACCCTCTTAGCACTTCCCCCTCGAGACAGATGAGCTCCTGAGGAAGCCCCAGTTGTCTCTCTTGTCCCCCTCCTGGGATCTGCGGGTCCAGGTTAGGGTAAAGTAGCATTTGGAAGGTCTACACTGAGATCTGCCCGTGAGGGCTGGTCTGGAGCTGCTGGTGGTATGAGGGTTCAGGGGGTGGATCTGAGGGCCCCTGGCTGGGAGAAGGGAGCCTCAAAGCTGCCTCTGCTGCCACGGCGACAGAGGGGTGGTCCCTGGCCACTCTCTGATCTGGCCTCTGGGAATGGGGACGTGGCGGCCTTTCCTATCTTCTTGACTTTGGCCTCCCCCACCTGTGTGGGCAGCTCAGGCTACAGAGCTTTTATCTTACAGTGTACAGTCCCCGAGGCTGGTCAAGAAGGGTGATAAACTCCAATAGCTCGGTGACCTGGTGCTCCCGCGTTTGCCCTTGACCTCGTTGGGGATGAGCTGGGGCCTTGTATCTGAGCCGTTACTTCTGTTCAGAAGCTGAGGTTTAGGCGCCGGCTGCACTGTGTGGATCCTTCCCTCCCCCCTTATTCCCACCCTCGCCCCTGGACTGGCATCCGAGCAACCCTTTGTTGAGCCAGAATCTTATCTTGCCTCCTTCCAGCAGGGCCAGGCCTGGTTTCCGTGCAGGGCTTGGCAGCCACAGGCGGGAGGTGGGTACAGCCTGGATTGCTTACTGGTCTCCGCTGCTGCCCTGCCTAGTGGGTGGCTGAGCCACGGTGGTGGGTAGGGGACCCCGCTCCAGGTAAGCCCATCCCCTCTCTCTGGACCTGGGGGTGTCGGCATCCACAGTTAGCTCCTTGATCTTCTGCCCGTGGGGAAGACCCAGCGAGAGACCCACTTCCTGGGGAGTGGGCTGGCTGGGACTGTGATGAGAGATTTCATCCCTGGCCCAGCCCCCCTTGCACGTGGCTTGCTTTGTGTCCACCCCCCACCCAGTGCCTTCCCTGCAGCGGGGTTCCACGTGTGCCCGCCAGTGCCTGGCTGCGAGGGAAGCTGGGAGGTGCCCGCCCGAGCTATTTTTACCCAGCCTGGTCCCCACAGAGCTGTTCTTTGGCTCTGAGTTACTGCCTGGCGAGCGGAGCCACTGCCAGGGCTGGGGGTGGAGGAGCCCGAGCCTCCTGGCCTCCCTCGCCCGCGCAGCCTCTCCTCCTAACGCCCGTTAGAGTGTCTAATCAGTGTGCAGAGAGACCTTCCGAAAACGTACACAGAAGACGGCCCTGGGGGGTAGAGAGACACCTGCAGCTCAGGCATCCTGAAGCCCAACCCAGGCTGCCTCCGCCCCGTGTGCCCCTGGGGGTCAGAGCAGTGGGCTCCCGGGGACTGCTTGTCCTCTCTCAACCCAGTGAAGACCAGAATAGCTCAGATTCATTGACCGTCGTCAGTGTGTGCTGAGCACCCGTCCTGACTCATTTCCTGATAATCGCGAGTTCCGTCCGCAGACCAGGAAACCGAGGCACTGAGAAGTTCGGGAGACCCAAGGCTGCAGAACTTAGCGGTGGGGCCAGGGTTTGCCCCCAGTCAGTGCGCCTCCAGAGCGCCTTCCCGGCACGCTGTGCCTGCCTCTGCCCCGTCCCAGCACCCGAGGCGCGGGGCATCGTTCTATGTCCCCTGTGGCAGTCCTGCCCAGGTGTTCCCATCCCTGTTCGTTGACGAGGCTCGGAAATCCAACAGCTTCTCCAGGGTCACTCAGCCGGCCAGTGGCCAAGTCCGGTGGGCACCCAGGCCTCAAGGTCGCCATGGTCGGGCTCTCCCCAGCTCACCGTTGTGCAGGGCACTTTGTTTCCACAGAGGCTTGCTAATCGCCTCCCATGTGCTCGCTATCGGGGGCTCCGCTGCTGCCTCCCCATGGTTACTAGTTTAGGGTCTTCTCTCCCAGGGACTGTGGAGCGGGGTCTCTTGGGGCCCGTGCCCTCCGTGCCCTTGCTGCTGGGAGATCAGAGCAGTGATGTGTGGGACTTGGAGGAGGCATCCCGGGAGGGCCGGCTGGGTGATGGGCAGCTCCAGACAACGTCTTCACTTCTGGGCCATGCCGCGCCGCCCTCTGGAAGTGTGGACGGTGGGCACCGGAGGGCCCTCTGAGGCGGGGGTGCCGTCCCCCACCAGCGGTACTTTCCCCCAGCTGTTGCATGCGGCCCGGGCCAACTTCCTACACAGGAAGGGGTGACTTTGGGGCCTGCTGCTGTCACTGGAGAGGGGCCCCCATAGGCAGGCTGGGTGCCCCCTGGTTCCCGCTTCCAGCCAGTGCCCGCTGCAGCCAGTCCCAGCTGGAGGCGGGGTGGGGACGTGGAGGGGACACCGGTGACGCAGATCTGTCCTGCCGGAGCCAGTGGCGAGGGCCCCGATCTCTCCAGAAACCCCCGGTATCGGGCACTTCGCAGGCCCGGCTTCTTGGGGGGGGGGGGGCATACTTCCTAATCTCCAAGCCAGCGAGCCGTTTCCCCTTTCAGCAGCTGCTCCACTCCGCCTCCTCCCTTCCTGAGGTGTTTGGGTTTGGAGCAGGCTGTCCCCGCCTCCAGGGGCACCCCTCCCGGCCCCGTGCCACACCTAGCCCTTCCCCAGACCGCCCCGAGGAATGGGAGCAGGGTCAGGACGTTCCCAGGGGAGGGTCAGGGTGACGGGGCCACTTCTGTCCGGGACACATGCCAAACCAGTACCGTCCCAGACCAACCAGGGTACGTGGTTACTTTTCCGATAGCTTGTCTTTATATTAGTTGAATTGAGAGGAAAGCTGCCAGAAATGGTTTCAGAGTTACAGAAAGTGTAACTTGCCTTGCGCAAACCATGAAAAGGTGTTAATGTGGGGAGGCAGCTGATCGTAAAAGGCTGGCATGTGGAGAGAGCGCGTGCACGTGGGTGGCGAGGGGCCGTGACCTGGCATGTCAGGAGCCTGGCTTCGGGTCACAGCAGGACCTCCTCCGGAAGTTCAGGGCAGCCCCCTCGCCCCCTGAGCCTCACCGCCCCCATGCGTCAGGCTAAGCCTATAAATCCTTGATCTCTGCCCTCTCCCCGGAGCCCCCCTGGGGCTGTCGTCTGAGCCACACGGGGGTACTTGTGGGAGACAGAACAGACCCTTCGTCAAGTGTGAAGGGCCAGGCAGACGTGGACTCTGCCTGGTCAGAGGGTAAAATCGTGCCCGAGGAGGTGGCGGTCTTGTTGGGAGGGCAGGACCCCTGTGGGGGCATCCGAGGCGTCTCCTGCCCCACCTGTGGCTGCGACAGGCCCCTCTTTTCTCTTGGCCCAGCCTTCGGGAGGGGCTATGTGGCTCCGGGACAGCCAGTGAGAGGGGCCGGTGGCCCCACCTGCATATGGGTGTCTCTGGGTACAGTGCCTGGCGGGAACTGGGCCTCCGTGTCCAAGGGGACAGACCTGAGTTAGCCAGAGGCCAAGCCGGACTCCCCGGTCCCTGCTTGGTGTCCTGCCTGCCTCAGCCGGCAGCCTCCCCAGGACCCCTGTCGATGGGGCTGTGAGGACAGTGTGGGCCCTGGTGGCTCCCAGTCCAGTCCTGCCCTGCCACTCGCTCCGGTGTGGCCCCGCACAAGTCACCTCAGCTGTGAGCGGGGAAAGCAGATGCACCTCCTAGGGCTGTGAGGACTGGAAGTGAGCAAGGACTCGGGTAAGCCACGAGGCAGGCGCTCCCAGCCCTTGTGGCCGGGAAGGCAGACCGCCTGCCGGTGAGGGAACCGAGCACGGCCCTCCTCGGTGGCCGTCTCCCTCCGGCCTGGCGTCTCTTCTGGTTTCCACGCACCGCCCCGGGGAGTGTCCTGCTGTGGGTGGGAAGCGGGCAGCGGGCGGGGCGCCCGGGCTTCGTGATGACCGAGCTGCTCCCACGCGAGATCGCTGCTCCGTGAGCGTGGGTTCTGTCACCTAGAGACGGAGCCGAGCGTGCGGGCGGTCAGGGGTAGGTGGGGCCCTCTGCCTCCTGGCCCCAAACCTTCTGGCAGGCTACTCTCTGAGCCTCGATATCCTCGTTGGTAAAATGGGGGTAGGGGTCGCTCTTCTGAAGAGCTGTCCCCAGCCCAGATAAGAGTGCATATTCGCTGTCAGCTCTGCCTCCGGAACTTGGTGACTGCTCGGTAAATGCCGGCTTCCCTTTGTTTCTGCTGGGAGGCAGCTTCAGGCTTGCGGATGAAGAGCTCGCCTCGGGTACGAGATCCGATGAGGTCAGGAGCCCTGTGGGACTGGGTTGGTGACACCCAGGTGGGAAGGGCCATGTGAACGCTAGCGCCAGTTTCAGTTACACAGCCCCTCGGCTTCCGCGGTCAGGGGGGCCTGGCTGCCTGACGCCGACTTTGTCAGTCCATCCGGTGCTCGGTCCGAATCCGGGGACAGGCAGGAGCCAAGCTCGTTAATTGCCATCTATTCTTGGGCCGGGATGTTTTGGTGGGATAGACCCCCGTGAGGGCTGCCCGCCCACCATTAGCGGCAGGTGACAGCGCCCTTCTGCGGGCGCACGGCCAAGCCTGTTGCTGACCACCTCCCTTGAATGTCCCCTGTCCTGTTCTGGTCTGAGATGCCTGGAGGCTCTTCACAGCCTTTGTTACTGTCCCCTTCCTGCGGTCCTGGGGCTGCAGGAAGCACCTTCAATGCGGGGCACACTGACGATCCTTGGGGATAGTTTGACCTCTCGGCCGGGAGCAGGTGGAAACAGTGCCCCCTCGGCGGTAACAGCCCCAAGAATGGTTTGTGGGGGCGCTGCCTCTCAGAGCCAGAGCTCCTTGCCTAGAGGGTGATTTGGGCAAAAGGTTTCAGGCAAATCTTTATCTCGTGTGACGCTGTGCTGGGCGGTGTGCTAGGTGCCGGGAACCCGCCCTGTGCTCAGGATCGAAGGGCTCTGTGTTCTTGCTCCTGAGTACGGCTGTGGCGGGGCCAGGGCACGCTGTCCCTCCCCAGCTGGCACCATGTTGAGGTCCTACCATGTGACACAGTGATCCTGCAGGATTCCGCGGTCGTTCTCAGTTAGCTGAGGAGAGAAGTGAGGGTCACAGAGGGGACCTGGCGTGCCCAGCGTCCCGGAGGTCAGGCTCCATGCTGCGCGGACATCCCTCGGCCGCGCTGCATCACACTCTGCCAGGGCGGGGTCATCACCCTGGGTAGCTGTCCGTCATGGCTGGGCCCTAAACTCGGTCACAGAGCCGTCTGGCTCCTGTCCGGGTGCCCTGAGCAGCGTGGGTGGCCAGCCCAGCCCGTGGGTGGCCCGTCTCCATGGATGGCTGTCCCCAGGGGTGCTGGCTCCTCACCGGGCTCTCAGCAGCTGCTGTGAGAAGCCCACGAGGAACCACCTGCTGGGTATTCGCATTCTCGAGGTCCTGAGGTCTGGGCCTCCCTGTGCGCGGTCCCTGCCGTCCCTGGTCCTGCTGACACCCTCGCGCTCTGAGGAGGCATGCAGGGCCCCGGGGAGCCGGCCTCACTCGTGCCATCCTCCTCTGTCTTTCCCAGGGCAGCGAGGTGCCAGGCCCTGCCTTTGCTGATGGCGAGCTCCTCCCCAGGGACCCCGGCTTCTTTCCCGAGGACGAGGAGGAGGCTATGACACTGGCCCCACCCGAGGGCCCCCCGGAGTCCGACATGGACAGCCCCATGGAGAGCACGCGGAGCCTGGAGGGGTCGGTGGGGGGTCCCGCCGAAGAGAAGGACGGAGGGCTCGGGGGCCTGTTCCTGCCAGAGGACAAGTGAGTTCAAACTGTCTGGAGCGCCACACATAGGAAGGGCGGTCATGGCCACCCCAGAGGTTCAGAGAGGGCTTCCGGTAGCAATTGAGCTGTATGAAATCGTCAATTCGTAATCATTTTTGCCTTCAAAAAAAAAAAAAAAAAAAAGGCCATTTCCTATACATTTCTGCAGGGCAGAGCCTCTCAGGCTCCAGAGGCTCCGGGAGTCAGGCTGCTCTCGGTGATGTCTTTGGAGTCTTTCATCTGTTTTGCTTCCTGGGAGCAGTGGGACAGCCGCACTGTGACCAGCCACCGAGGACAGCTGGCCAGGGGCCACAGACCATCGGCCGTTTGCCACTTGATTGTCTACATTGTCTTTTTTGGGACCGGTCGCCGGGAGGTGGCCAGCAGGGGATGCCGAGGGTTTCAATGAAATGTGTCGGAGAAGGAGCTGGAGTATGACGTGTCCAGCCCAAGGTGCCAAGGGACCCAAGGGCGGATGAGCGAGCTCAACCACAGCCGGGTGGAGGGACCAGGAGGCTCCCTCGTTAGTGCCCCGTCATCAACACTGTGATCCTCAGCTGGAGACCAGGCTTGCTCAAGGCCACGGTGGGAGAATTCCCGCCTTACCCACTCCCATGCTTCCTGTCCCGGGTTCAAGTCGCCCGGCTTTGAGCGCAGAGAAACCCTCCTTTCTGAGTAGCAATACGCAGACCTGACCTCACAACCGCTAGTGGGAAGACCTGTTTCAGCAGGTGACGAGTGGTACTCAGCTCTCAGGTGGTGGGCAGGACTCAGCCAGCCCCAGACACCGTCACAGGCCACACTGTGGGCCATCCATGAGAGGCCTGGGGTCTCTGACCCATGTTCTCTGCGGTGAATCCCTTCTATAAACGGGGAGATGCACCTCACCCAGTAGCTCGTTGTTGTTTATTTTAAAACTTCATTTCTTATCAGAGTGCAAGCCGATTAAGCAGAGTTTGGAAAAGGTAGGAAAGGAAGAATGGGGGGAAGCGACTGATTGATTTATTCACACTCCCATCGCCCAAACCCAGGCTCTGTTACCATGTAAATATTTTTAGGTCCTCCTTTTCTTTATTCCATATAGACCTTTTCCTTTCTGTGTTTAAATTTTATATTCAACTTTTATATAAATGTTTCCATATTACTGCCAGTATTTTTTTACAAACCTTTCAACAATTAGATAACCCAAAATTTGATCACTTAATTTGCTAATATCTATTATCATTTTACAACTGTAACTTAATCATTTAATTGGCTAATATCTGCAATATAGAATATATACTTTTCTATTATACATCTACTGTAACTTTAAAAACATTCTTTCTAATATATATTTTTTGAGAGACCAAGACAGAGCACGAGTGGGGGAGGGCCAGAGAGAGAATCTGAAGCAGGCTCCACAGGCTCTGTCAGCACAGAACCTGACGCGGGGCTCGAACTCCCAAACCGTGAGATCATGACCTGAGCCGAAGTCAGACGCTTCACCGACTGAGCCGCCCAGGCGGCCCCGTCTACCGTGACTTATTGTAACTTATTATAAGTTAACACAGGGAACCCATTGGGTTGTAAGCAGCGTTTGGCTGCTCTAGAGAACTATTGGTTTGCACATTTCTTGTGCAGAAACCGTTTCTCTGGTGAGATGTTTCCCTTAGGATGAGGTCCCCGAAATGCACCTGCCAGGTCAGCGAGCTCAGACTCGGGCTCCTGACGTCTGTGGCACCGCCGGTCCCCTGCGGAGCGGCACAGGCTGTTGGACGGGGCCGTGTTAACAGCCAGCCCTTCTCTGCCACCCAGGTCCCTGGGCCACGCGCCATCCGTGACCACTTCGGACCTCTCCACGCACTCCACCACCTCGCTTATCAGCAACGAGGAGCAGTTTGAAGACTACGGGGAGGGGGATGACGTGGACTGTGCCCCTAGCAGCCCCTGCCCCGACGACGAGACCAGGACCAACGTTTACTCGGACCTGGGATCTTCAGTGTCTTCCAGGTGGCCCCGTGGTCTGGAATGGCAGTGTGGGGTCCGGGACAAGTGGCAGAGCCGACCAGACCTCATCCCAGGACGGGTCGGAGGGCAGAGTCCTGAGCCACACGGGTGCTGCTCTTGGAGCTCGGGGGTGCTGCCTCTGCACCCTGATTGGGAGTCGAGAATTCCTCCTGTCTCCTCCTGGCTCGGGGAAGAGACAGACTTAACCCACCTGGGAGGCTGCAGACTCTGGGGTGTTTGCTCCCTTGCTCCCTAGAGCCTCGGTGTTGAAGGCTCCTTCTCGGTGACCTACTGTGATACCAACCCCCCACCTCGTCATTATCCACTCTGATAGTAGCTCTCTGTTGCCTTATCTGTGAGATGGGTACCATTCCCCCACTTCTCCTCTGAGAGTAGTGGGGGAGGGGGTGTCTAGTGCCATATTTCTACTCCCTCTGCCCCCTAAACGCACACACGGAAGGTTCCCAGGCATCGGGAAAGCCAGCCAAGTAAGGAGTGGGAAGGGCGCCAGACTGTACAGCAGGGAGTGACTTCTTTCTGTCTCCTGCACCAGCGCGGGGCAGACCCCCAGGAAAATGCGGCACGCCTACAACAGCGAGCTGCTGGATGTGTACTGCTCTCAGTGCTGCAAGAAGATCAACCTGCTGAATGACCTGGAAGCCCGACTGAAAAACCTGAAGGCCAACAGGTGAGACCCCCCCCCCCCAGGACCCAGCAGAGGGACGGGAGGCCGGGAGGGGGGGTGGGGGGCAGGTCCAGAGCGGGGAAGCGGCAGGCAAGACGGCCCCACTCTGTCTTGGCAAGTGAGGGCCGTGTCAGGGTGGGATTGATCTGGGGGGGCTTGCATTTTTCTGCAAGAGGAAAATCAGGGTGTTTCTACTGAAGACCATGCCTATTGGTGAATCCCCCGCAGTGGGCGGGACAAAGCCCTGTAGTGCACCTGCTGGTATCTTGCAGCCAGGGCAGAGTCAGGAGTGGACTAGCACCCCCTCTGTTCAATGACTGTTCTCTCTCTCCCTCTCCCTCTCCCTCTCCAACCCCCACCCCTGCAGCCCTAACCGGAAGATCTCTAGCACGGCCTTTGGACGGTAAGACCCCCGCCCTGGGAGGAGGGGTGGAATGCTGTCTCCCTTTCCCTGCCTGCTGCCCAGACCCAGCCGGTGCCCTGCACGTGCTCAGTGCGCAGAGAGAAACGAAGACCTCCAGGAGTGCAATTAGAGCAGTCAGACCTCTACTCCTGACAAGGAGGGGCCGCCCCCTCCCACTCCCACACCTCCCCCCTTGTGGCAGTGGTGCAGTGGGCCCCTCCAAACCCTTAGCTGGTTCCGCTCCAGGCAGGTGCAGCAGGGATGCGCTGAGGGACCCGGCCCGTCTGTCCCACAGCTATTGGTGCCCCGCCCCGCACCCTGGAGCCCACAGCTGTACCAGCAGGCCCTGGGGTTCCCGCCAACCAAGACTGGGCACGAGTGTGCCCCGCTGGAGCTGGTCGCCTTGCTCCGGGTTATATCCTCACAGCTAGCTTCCTGGGACTTCCAGGCTCCCGCTCCAGGTCTCGGGATCCAGGTTCTTGCGCACACTGGCCGGGTCCACACCCAGGGCTCTGGGATCGGCCAGCAAGCGCCCTGACTTGGGCTCAGGAGCAGGGGTGGAACAGGTTGGGCCCTGGGCACAGACCCTGGCTGTGGCCCTGCAGGGAGCTGGGAGGGGGAGCCTCAGAGTTGCAGCTGGGTTCGCCCCCGGCAAGCCTTTGCCTGTTTGCAGAGCCGCCCGACCCACTGCCCCACATGGCCTGGGTGGGTCTCCTTCCCTTTCCCGGGGTCCCCAGAGATGCAGCAGGGCCGGCTCGGGGGAGGAGAGCGAGACTTGCTGGCTAGCCTCAGGGGGCTCTGCCATGACCGGTGAGCCAGCCTACCTGCACTGGCTGGTCTTGCATTTGGAGGGAGGTGGTCGGGGGCTCACGTGCCCGCTCTGGCCGCTGCCTAGTTCCTGGCTCGAATGCCAGCGTGCGAAGGGTCCTGAGGCAGCAGGCCAGAGCCGCGATGGATGGGCTCGATCTGCTTGGGATCTGGAGGGATATAGCGGCCCGTCCCCTGGCCTCTGAGCTGGGTGACCTCTTGAGTTCTGGGTGAGGACAGCCTCCCTCGAGGAGTCCCTGGTCCTCTCCCCAAGGTACTGGGTGCTCTCAGCCCATAGCCCGGTGTGGACCCTGGTCCCTGGTCCCTGGTCCCTGGAAGGCCAGCCTCTGTAGCCACCCTCCCCACGCCCATCCCACCCCCCACAGGCAGCTCATGCACAGCAGCAACTTCAGTAGCAGTGACGGTAGCACCGAGGACCTGTTTCGAGACAGCATCGACTCCTGTGACAATGACATCACGGAGAAGGTGGGTCCTGAGTGGGCAGAAGACAGGCTTAATGTGTGCGTGCTCCCTGGGGGGTTCGTGGGGCAGCTCTCTGGGGACTCGGGAGACAGAGACCCTGGTCTTGCCCACGAGTTGGGGGTAGGTGGCCCCCAGCCTCACCAAACATGGCTTCTGTCCCATGGTCCCTTGCGTCTCGGCCCTGTGGGCTGCGAGGTTTCCTCCACCCCCACCTCTGCCTCCCTCTGGTAGGTGAGCTTCCTGGAAAAAAAGGTGACAGAACTGGAGAATGACAGCTTGACCAACGGGGACCTGAAGAGCAAGCTGAAGCAGGAGAACACACAGCTCGTGCACAGGTCGGGGGCTGGGGAGGGGCCCTGCACGTCTTGTCCCTTCTCTCTGAGAGGCTGTGATGCACGAGCCCCTTGCTAAATGGCCCAGGAGGACTTGTCTCTGGGGCCCCAGAAACAGGTCGGAGCTTGACCTTGACCCCCGGGTCTGCAGCCCCAGGGTGGGTCTAAGACAGGGGTTGGGACCCGCTCCCCTATTTCTCTGTCCTACAATGGTGAGAGTCTGACCCCGCTACCCCTGCTTCTGGGGAGAAGCTCTGCAGGGGAGAGGCTGGTGTGAGTCGGGGGCTCGCACCTGCTGCTATGGAAGGGTCTAGGCATCGCTGCCCCTCCTCCCCACGGGGGCCCCTGCCCGCGACTGCAGCAAGGTAGTGCGTGCAGCGGGTAGCTGTCCTCACGGGGTGGCATGAAACTTGGTAAGCTGATCCCCGCCCGGGGTCTGGCCCTCGACCTTGTAGGGCCCAAAGATGGGTCCTGGGACACCCCAGAAGGGTAGCCTCCCGGAGGGACTGTTCCCAGTGAAATGTGCCCAGACTGATAGGCCAGCTCAGCTGCCAGTGGCGGGGTTAGAGCGTCCCCAGTGGGACCTGGCCCTGTCCTGGGTCTTGCATGTTCAGGGCCACTATCCAAGGACAGGCCTATTTGGGACTCAAGGTGTCCAGTAACTGAATTACTGGTCAGAGGGGTAGTGGCCAGGCAGGAGGAGAGCGGAAAGAGAAGCCAAGGCCTGAGGGCTGCTTCACGCGGCCGCACTGAGGCCCGCCGTTCCCCTCCCCTGTGCCTGGCTGGGAATGCCGCCTTCTCCGTGCAGCCTCCCTCCCCTCTGGACCGACTGCCAGGTGCCCCCCTCCCGCCCCCCAGTGGCGCATGTGTGACTCGTACACCTCTCCTTACGTCCTGTGGCGTCCGCATTCATCTGTGGGTGAAGCTGCCACAGGTCTGGCAAACGCACCGCCACTTCCAGAGCTGGGACTGAGCCAGGGCCTCCGGTAGCCGGGGTCATGGTCGGGGGCGGGGCGGGAAGACCCCACGAGGGCTGGCCCTGGACTGGGGTGCGCACCCCTCTCCTCAGGGTGCACGAGCTGGAGGAGATGGTGAAGGATCAGGAGACCATGGCGGAGCAGGCCCTGGAGGAGGAAGCGCGGCGGCACCGCGAGGCCTACAGCAGGCTGGAGAGAGAGAAGGGCACGGAGATCGAGCTGCTCAACACCAGGTGGGTGCCCGCCGGGACGGGGCCTCCGTGGGCGCGCCCCACTGTCCCCGTGGTGGATCAGAAACCCGAGCCCGAAGAGAAGCCCCTGCTGTAACAGTTCTGCCCATGATGCCTGAATGCCTGGGCGCGCTCGCTGGGAAGTGCGTAAAAGCACCTTCACGGTAGCGTCATGTACACTAGGCACAACCGGAAACGACTCCACGTCTGCCGGCTGGAGAGTAGGTTGAAAAACCGTGGTCTTGGCTGGGTCTGACGTCCGGGCTCAGAGCTCCCCCTGCTGTCAGATTCTCCCTGACCTTGAACAACGCCTAGGCGTCCTGACCCTGGGCCCGAGGGGCCGAGGGGCCGAGGTAAATGGAAAAGCAGGGCCCAGTTTCCTCTGGGCTTCTGGCCACAGGTGCAGCTGAGGAGGCAGGGAGAGGAGTGTTGGCCTGGGAATCTGGGTCGGTCACCCTTTAGCTCCATGACTTTGGACTCCCTGTGTCATTTTCTGGGTCTCTGTTTCCCCATCTGTCTGCCCTCCCTCCCTTCCCCACCGAGTGACCGTGAGGGCAGGTGGGTTGCTGCACATCACTGTGGTGTCCCAGGGCTGTTCGCAGGCCTGTTCCCAGGCCAGGCAGGCCACCTGGGTCCCTGGCACAGAGGACAGCTGCCCTGTGCTCCTTAGGAGCCCTGGGGAGCCCAGAGAGCAGTGGGCCATCACTCCAGGAAGGAAGCGACAAGCACGAAGGAGAGGGAATGTTCTGCGAGAATTGGTGGCAGAAACGACCCCACGCTGCTCTGATGCCACTGACAGCCCAGCTCCCCTGCCCTTCTCAGGTCATTTCAAATGACCTGGGTGCCCGTGCTGTGTCTCTTCCTGGGATCCTGCTAGCACAGCCCCCTGTGAACACCCCCGTGGAGGATGACGACCACTGGAACCGGTGCCTGTGGAGGTCACAGGCAGCTGCAGGGAGGGCCGAGCAAAGAGCCTGGGGGTGACGTGGGGGGTGGGGGGTGGGGGGGAAGCAAACACTGTCGTTGCTTTCCAAGTGTAAGTTCCAGCAGGGGGACCCAGCCACTGCCAGCCACCTTCTCTTTGTTTAGCAGAAAAACATCTTGCGAGTTGTTTCAGGCTCTAAGGCTGCATGCAATGAGAATCCCGTGTTCTTGTTCACAGATGAGTGTTTCCTTCTATCACACACGGAAGGATGGTCAAGCAGTGTCTTTTCCTTCTTGCCTTGGATGACAGGAAGCTCAAAGTCGTATTAGCCATTTGGAACAAATATTCATTCATTCATTCTCTCTCTGTCTCTCTCTGTCTCTCTCTCTCTTTCTCTCTCTTTCTTTCTCTCTCTCTCTCTCTCTCTCTCTCTCTCTGTTGCTTTCTGGTATCTTCCCTCCTCCAGGCAGCAGAGAATCGCTACAACTTGTCCATCCGTTGTAAGATAACCCCCGTTTCTGACATGCCTGTCTTTGTCCTTTCCGTAGGGTACAGCAGTTAGAGGAGGAAAACACCGAGCTCAGGACAACAGTGACCCGGCTCAAGTCGCAGACCGAGAAGCTGGATGAGGTGAGCAGCCGGCCTAGGTGTCTCTCAGACTTGGACCTTGAGCTGAAGCCATGGAGAGGCAGTGCTGGCCCCAAAGGCCTTTAGTTGCTAGTTTGCTCTGACAACAAAATAAAATATGAATAGTAATCTGTCTTGCTATGTTTCTGATTTTCCAAGATTTTTTACAGCGAGTACAGTTTTTTATATAATGGGGAGAAGTAATAATAAAAGAGAGAGAAGGAGGTTAGCTTTTGTTTGGCCGCGCCTTTGACTCAGGGTTCATCTGGTACCATCGAAGGGCTTCAGAGGCCTTCTAGAAGGTGGAGAATCCTAAGGGACCCGGCTGTGTCTTGGAGGACACAGGGGGACTGGTCGGAATGCCCACCTGGCGAAGCGGCTGACTCAGAGCCCTGCCCCCGACGTCCCTGGGGCAGAGCGAACCTCTCAGGGCACTGCCTTCCCTGACCCGGTCCCCCGTCCAGGAGCGGCAGCGCATGTGTGACCGTCTGGAGGACACCAGCCTGCGGCTCAAAGACGAGACGGACCTGTACAAGCGCGTGATGGACAAGCTGCGCCAGAACCGCCTAGAGTTCCAGAAGGAACGAGAGGCCACGCAGGAGGTGGGTCCCAGGCCAGTGGGGGGGGGGGGGGGGCACCGGGCGCCAGGGCTCCCTCCCTCGGCCGTGCTCTTGCCAACCAGCCTCTCCCCCACGCAGCTTATCGAGGACTTGCGGAAGGAGCTGGAGCACCTGCAGATGTACAAGCTGGACTGCGAGCGGCCGGGCCGGGGGCGCAGCTCGTCGTCTGGCCTGGGCGAGTTCAACGCCAGGGCCCGCGAGGTGGAGCTGGAGCATGAGATCAAGCGGCTCAAGCAGGTGGGCCCCACTGGCCGGGTCTCCTGCCGAGCTGCCGCTGCGCCTTCCCACACCCCTTCCTGTCTGTTCCTCTCAACATCCCCGCCCGGTGGGGCTGCCCACCCCCACCCCGCAGCTCAGGCCAGGCGGCTCACCTCTAGGCTGCACACCTCTAGGCTGCACCTCATGCCCATCCCGGGGTCTGTCCTTGGAGACCCCACAAAGAAGTAGAGTCCCCTCTGCTGTCCTTGCCGATCAGTGGAGGATGGGGCTCTCCCCAGCTGTGGGTGAGGGTCTACTGGGCCAGGTCCTCCCGGAAGCAGACCCGGGGCCCAGGATTCTGTTTCCTATGGTTCCTGGGAACACACCCACGAGGTGGGAGTCAGGGGATGCAAGATCTGTAGGGGCAGAGACCAAGCAAGGGCGCGATGGTGGGTGAAGCGCGACACTTGGGGGTGGGAAACTGCTGCAGAAATTCTACACCTGAGCCGACTTCACTGGCACCCACAGCGATCCGGAAACCCCAGCTCTTCCTCCTACGTGAGGGGGCACCCGAGTCCCAGGTGTGCAGTTAGTTAGGAGACTCAGGGCAAAACCTGGCACAGGGGGTCCGGGCTGGGCCCTGTGGGGCCACCTGACTCGGGAGCGGAGCTGCCCCTGGGAGGAGTTCCCACAGAGCAGGATCCCTGCACCTCGCGGCCGGGGCGCCTAGGCCCGGCATCAGGCGCTCCTCTGCTGGCTCACCCGCCCCAGGGAGGAGGGTGTGGCCGGGAGCCCTGCCCTTGTCTGGGTAGTTAGTTCCCCCCAGCGGGCCTGTACCTCTTCCTCAGGACCCTGTGACCTCCCGGGACCCCAGGCCTTACCCCTAAACCTGGCAGAGGCCGCATCACCTATGGGTGTCTTTGGGCTGGGTTGGGGGGGGGGGCTCCTGGTGGCAGTCAGGAGACCGTGAATGCAGAGAAATGGGTTCTGGGAGCTTACGTCGCATTTATCTGACACCACAGGAGAATCATAAGCTGCGGGACCAGAACGACGACTTGAACGGACAGATCTTGAGCCTCAGCCTCTACGAAGCAAAGAACCTCTTTGCCACGCAGACCAAAGCCCAGTCTCTGGCCGCAGAAATAGACACGGCCTCCCGCGATGAGGTAACGTGCCCGCTCCTCCTTCCTGGGAGCCTCGGCCGCTCCTCTGCGGGTCCTGCCCCGCGCCCGGGCGCTGTGAGGGTACGTCCCAGGCTACCCCGAGCAGGAGAGGCAGACCAGGGCCCGTGGGAGTCCCCATCTGCAGCCCCCTGAGTGGCAGTGCACAGCTGTGAGGGAGTTAGGGCAGGTCTGACTTCCTGCCTGTGCCGGAGGACGCGGGGCTCTGCGAACAGGGTGGAGCTCGAATCTTCGCTTTGCCGGAAACGTGCCAAGATGCTGGCTGACCTGCGTGTCTCCATCCGCGTGTGGTGCAGGAGCGGCTCGCAGCCCTCTGCCTCGGGCCAAGAGGGGAAAGACGCTAGCGTTTCTTGAGCACCTGACTGTAGTGTGTTGTAATCTTTGGACGACTCAGGGGCGTCCTGGACGTCTCCAGGTTACAGACTGGGAGGCAAGGACATAAGATGGTGCAGCTTGTGGAGGGAGAAGGGCCCAGGTCCCCAGGAGCAAAGTCCGTTCTTTCTGCCCTACTGCCTGACACCAGGGTTGCCTATAAAAGATGAGGCCTCCAAAATACCCTGGTTATGTCTGAACGTGAATCAGTTGACAGTCGCTGCACCCCTAATCCTGGGCTTGGGACACAGAGCTAAGAGCTGATCCCTAGCCTCCGGGGACTCCCAGCTGAGCTGGGTGCCGGCCTCCAGTCTGGGGGCAGAGGCGGCATTGCAGTGACCTGTAGGCCACTTAGGGAATGGACCTGCACGGGGGCAATGGCGGGGCCATTTCAGGTAGAGGAAGCAGCTAGAAAAGCCTTACGAGTCTTGGGGCCCTGGGACTCTGGATGTCATCCTTGATGGTAAATGCCTTCGGCCTGCAGATCCGAATCCCTGGGGGCGGGGCCTGGGCCGGGACACTGCAGCGTGAGCTGTCACTGCTCCCACCTGGTTCCCAGGTGCGGAGGCTGTGGTTTGGGGGCCTGCCTTGCTCGGGCGTCCCGAGCCCCTCTGTCTCGGGCCCTGGCTCCCTGCAGGCTGGGCTCCACCTGCTCCTCGGCCCAGGCCCGGCCTCTGACCTGCCCCTCGCGTCCCCTGCAGCTCATGGAAGCCCTTAAGGAACAGGAGGAGATCAACTTCCGGCTGCGGCAGTACATGGACAAGATCATCCTAGCCATCCTGGACCACAACCCTTCCATCCTTGAGATCAAACACTGAGACGGGGCCTGGCTGCGGAGCGGCCGCGGGACCCTCAGAGCCCTGGCCCTGGGACCGAGGCGCAGAGCCCGCCGGAGGATGCAGCCCAAGCTGGGGCGCGCGCACTGTAAACGTCTCTCTGGCCACCATGTCCTGTGTACCAGTGTGTATGTGGGGAAGCCGCGCACACAGCAGGGGGTGGGCGTGGGGCTGCCGGGGACCTCTGTGCTGCCCCTGCACCTTGCGGTCCCTTTGTGGGGGGCGGGGGGGGGCAAGGTCTGCCATCAGGAGTTACCGTAATAACAAGAACAGGAAGACGGTGTGTCAGGCACTGGATGAAACTGAGTCTACCTCTGGGGATAAGGATTTAAAGATGCTCTAGCGGGACAGGCGCTCTCACCCCACCTCTGGGAGCCGGAGCAGAATTGTGATCTTTCCCAGGAGTTCGAATGCCTCCCCTGGCCCCGTTGGGCACTTTCCAGGCCTCGGTGCCCAGGCTTAGAGAGGAGGAGGGGGCCCTCCCAGAGCCCCTCGAGGCCGGCAGCCCCTGTGACGCTTGTGCACCGTGTGTCCCGAGGACACAGGCTTGCTGATGGGGTAGCACGGGGCGGCCTTCATTCGAAGAGTTCTTGGTATTTTGGGAAGTCGTCTGTATACCTCTCCATCCCTGCCTGCCTCTTTCTTTCTGGCTTTTTTTGTTTTGTTTTTTATTTTAGAGACAGTGTGTGAGTCTGGGAGGGGTTGGAGGGCGGGGAGGGTGAGAGGGGGGAGAGAGAGAGAAAGAGAGAGAGAGAGAGAAAATGAATCTTGAGCAGGCTCCACGCTCAGCACAGAGCCCAACGCAGGGCTCGATCCCACAATCCTGGGATCATGAACTGAGCCGAAATCAAGAGTCAAGTGCTCAACTGACTGAGCCCCCCAGGCACCCCTCTTTCTGTTTTTAAGACCATGAAAAAGAAGCAGTATTTAACTTGAGTGTAAAATGAAGGGCTTAAAAGGAAGGAGGTTAAAATGCCCAGGGGTGTCTAAGGCATTGGGCAACCAAAGACCTGATTTCCAGGGAGGAGCACGCTCACCTCCCTGTCCGTCTCCTCCCCTTTGGCTGCATTTTACAAGAAGCGTGGATGGACTGTCCATGGGCCGGGAATGGGCCTTGCTTACCTGCTCCTGTCCCCGCACAACCCGGTGACACCAGGCCTCAGGTTTGGAGTTTTGGATTCTGAGCTCTGGGCTTCTTAGCTCAGCTGGGTGGCGAGGCCCCCCACATCCCGACTTCTAGTAACTCTCATATCCAGTGCTCAGCCAGGAGAGACACGGGTGCAGAAGGCTGCAGGGACACCTTAGTCCTCCATCTTTGTGAAACACGTGGAGATCCCCACTCTGGGTTTTTAATGGGATCCTTTGTTCTAGGTGGCTGGGAGTAGATACCGTACTGCGCTTTCCAGGATGTCTCAGCTTTGTATGGCTTGTGATTCGTTTCCTTAATCTACCCGTGTATAGACACGAATCTCTCGTTTTTTTCCCCGGCAGTGTATTTTCTTCAATTCTAGTGTAAGAAGGAAAGTTCGGGCATGTTGGGGAGGGGCAAGAAGGGGTGTATGCAGAGAAGAGGGGGCAGTGGAGGGGGGAGAGGGCATCAGGGACTTGTGTATATGTGTGTCCCGATTCACAAAGGCAGGGCCGTGGCCACGACCCATTTTCATTCCAATCAACTTTTGCTTTTGTTGGATTTTGTGATTTCTTTTTAAGCGGACCGCTTGGGGTTTGTTTTATGCCATGGATACCAGGGCTGCGGGGGTCTGCTCCGGGACTTTGGGGTCACCCAGAGCAGGCAGACTAGGGCAGGAAGTCTCTTAGCCCCTTAGGGTGCTGGTGTCCTTGGGCTCCTCCGGGGGTCTGAGAAGCAGCAGCAGTAGAAAGAAGGCATGAGCAGTGAGTCTCTTGAGGATTTGCTAATAGGCGGGAATGGCTCCCAATTAAAGGCAAGGAGACGTATCAGGACTTGGCTTTGGTCTGGATCTGACACTGGAAGGAGTCCTACAGCGGCCCAGCCAGACCAAGGTCCTGGCCCGTGGGAGACTCACCCAGGGATGAGCATTTTATATGTAAATCTTTATGTGCTCTTTAGCCGCATTGATCTGGAATTCCAGAGAAGGCCCCAGAGGCCTTCTTACTTACGTACTCACTACCTGGGAAGGAATTTCTGCTGCCTCGATGTAAAGACGGTCAGCCAGCAACACTCTGCCACCTCTTTCCTGAAGGGGGTACCATGGGAGTGGCCTTCCTGAGGACCCCTGAGTCAGAAAGGCCCCAATGGACCTGGTGCTGTGCATGGAGTCTCTGGAAAGAGGGTGGACTTTAAAATGAGACTAAACTCCATGTAACCCAGGTCTCCAGTTCACTCCAACCATCTTTAGCTAGAATGCGTCTCATCCAACCTAGGCTGTCAGATTGGCTCTTAAAGATCACGTAGCATTTTTAATTGCTCCTTCCTGCTTGAAAGCTAGCCTGAGGGGGCACATGCCCCAAGGGGCCCAGCCCCACGGCCCCTGCAGGGTCTCCAGAGCGGTATTAACCCTGGGTGCCCCCTTGCGCTGTTTCCCCCAACTTTGCGTGTGATCTGACAGAGAGTTAACGCTCTTTTCTCTTGGCACCCGTACCACACACGGTGTGTGTTGTCAGGCAAACGAAACAGAACTTGCAGAAGTATGTTCCCTGCAGTGCTTGGAACATACTGAAACTGGAGAGAGTTTTAAAGTTCTGGTAACTGGGCGGAATCCGCAGAGACTCCGAGTTCATTGGCTGGTGCATGGCCCAGGCCTCAGGACGTTTGAACACCTCCGCAGGTGACTGGCTGTAACTGGACTGGGCGCCCTGTGTGGCTTTTGTTTTTTGTTTGTGCTGAACCTGGTGACCTTACCAAGTAGGGATCAGTAGCAACTTACTTGTCCAAAGTGTGGAGGTGTTTCCAGGGCATGGAGGAGGGTTTCCGCCACAGAGTCACGTTTTACTCGGCACTTGGCTATCCTTGCATTCAGTTGGAAGCCAAATGAAATTTGTTGAATCAGCCAGTGGGCATTATATACAGTATCTAATAGAGCAGGAAGTACTCTCTGGCTTAGCTAGGCCTTATTCTGTGGGAAAGTATAAGAAATAAAGTTCTAGTAGAAAAAAATGTTTGTAATTTTAAATTGGCCAAGTTACACAAATTATTATTTTTATTTTTTTATTTGAGAGAGAGCAGAGGGAGAGAACAAGAGAATCTTAAGCAGGCTCTACACTCAGCACAGAGCCCGACTCGGGGCTTGATCCCACGGCTCACAACCTGAGCTGAAATCAAGAGTTTGACATTCAACTGGCTGAGCCACCCAGACACCCGTAGACAAAAGTTGTTTTGTTTTGTTTTTTAATTTGTAGATTCCTTAAGAATTGTCAGAGGGAAATTCCTGTACCTTGACTTTGTTTCCGACCTATTACAAACACAGAGTTCAAGAATCTCACAAAGCACTTGGACCTGAAACTGTTTTTCAGCTTGGATTGTGCGTTGGAATCACCTGGGGAGATGTAAAATCTTCTGCCCGGGCTGAAGCCTCCCCCACCCCCCTATCTCCGCCCCCAGGTTCCAGTGTCATTGGTGCGGGCATGCAGATGTTGAAAGAGCTCTCCGGGTGATCCTGATGTGTAGCCCCAGGTTGAGACCCCCGCCCTAGAAGGTTCTAGCCAGGGATAGAGGAAGCAGGTGGAATTGGTTGTCGGGTTAGTTAATCCAGGTGCTACGTTAATAGTGGGGTGTCCGTGGCTTTGGCGGATGGTGAGAGGTGAGCGGATCCCTCGCCCCAGGATGGGGGGCCAGGTGCCTGCAGGAACTGGCGTATCCAGCTGTTCTCATCAGCCTGGGGCTCAGCAAACCCGAGTGGGCCGGTCTCTGCCAGGTGCCCGTGGGGTCGGGCGCGGGCCCATTCTGGAGTGAGGGTAGGACAGGGTCAAGGGGTGGGGCGGAGCTGTCCCCCGGAAAGCAGCCTCAGAAACCGCAGTCACCTACTCGCACAGCTGAGCGGGAGGGGACACTGGCTTTGTGGGGGTTGCCTCTGAGCAGTTTTCAGGCTGGGTGGATGAGGGCCACCCCACCTTCTCCACTTCAGCAGCCACGCCAGCACCCCGGCTCGTGTCCAAGGGACCGCAGGCACCGGTCTGCTGGCACGTCTGACTCCTGACCCGGCCTGATCCCGGCGGTCAGGAGGGCACAGTGCGGGCGCTTTTGTTCCAAGGAGGGACTTGGTGACTGGCAGAAGCCCGCAGTGGCCAGTGGGGATGGGTGGCTCAGGGTGAAACTAAGCCCGCTCTTTGTGCTCCATGGGTATGTGTGTTTAATGCATTAGCAAATTTAGCAGGGGTGGTTTGGGAACGGCCGCCACACCAAGAAAATGACTGTTCACCTGGCCACCTACAGCGACTCTTTGAAAGGGCTGAGGAGGGTTTTATGCCGAGGGCTTCAACGTTGGCATCCTGCCTGGCCATTCCTCCCTGGGGACAGGGGGACAGCCCCCTGTAGGGCGGTCCTTCAGGCTGGTGGCGACTGAGGCCCGCCTGGTGAGGGGGCCTCAGGCCAGAGGGGCCACGTACCCCCAGGTGACTTCAGGCGAGTTCCTTCTGTTGACCTTAGGGACCTTCAGGTCCTGCCGTCCTGCTCTGAACCTGTGCGCGAAGGGCCAGGGAGCGGGAGAGGCTGGCACCGCGGGCGGCCCGAGCCCCATGACAGCACAGCTCTAAGGCCCCCGTGCCGCCCGCTGGGAACTGTAGCTGCTCTCTGGAAAGGGTGGTTTCAGAGAGCACAGGCCCTGGCGAAGCGGGGGCCGCTGCCTTTGGTGCTCCCACCTTGTAGGCTCCTCCTCCTTGGTAACTGTAACCTCCGGAGCCACCAGCGGGAGGGCGGCGGCGAACGGCGGGCTGCGAGTGCTGTTGTCCTGGGGGGACGGCGCCCCCTGCCGGGCCCTCCGCTTTGCTGTGCTGCACAGGCTGTGTTCCGTCTGCATGGTTTGGGGTCGCTGTCTCGTGCCTTTCTTCCCTGTCCCCACGGTACAGGATTTGCCATGTCCTCACTGCCCCTTTTCTACGCCCTCCTGTTGACCCTGGCCCCTCCCGCGCCCTGTAAATGTGTACATAGCGTGCCGCCTGGTGTCCCCGGGGCCTGCTCCCAGGCCGGGCCTCCAGCACCTTCTTCCCCGCGGAGGGGCTCTGCCTCCCGCTCGCTCGCTCGCTCAGCCGTGCAGGTTCGGTAACTTTGTACAGAACTCTTTTCGCTATGGTCTTGAGCTCTGTGGGGGCGGCTGGGGGGGCGCTGAGTCCCTCGTCCAGCCTGCAGCCGGTTTAGAAGCCCTGCCCACCAGAAAAGGGTACATTCGTGTAAAGCACCTTCTCCCACAAACGTCTTCCTGTATTGGTGTCAATATTTATAGAAAGCAGAGCGCACCTTTCTACCTGCGGGGCTCGGCCCGGGCCCCCCTCCCCCATCCCCCCCACAGGGACGCCATGGGTCTGCGGCAGCACCCCGGCCCCCAGAGGAAGTCCCAGCCGCGGTGGCTCCGGTGCTCGGCGCGGGGCTGGGTCCAGGACCACCACCGTCTGGTGTCTTGAACAGCTTTGGACTCGCAGGCGGGCAGAAAGAAGAGGCTCCTTGCTGCTGCCCCAGCCTGCCATTAACTGCCGCCTCTTCCTCATCTGCCCAAGGTGCTCAGACCCGAGTGCCATTAATTCCCCAGACGGGGCCGCCTGCCCGCGGCCCTCTGGCTCCTCTCCTCGCGGCCCTTCCTGCTTTCCTGGCTGGGCCTCTGGGGGCCCGGGTGGAGTCCGCTGCACGTGCGGCCGCGTGCCCAAGGGTCTGTTCAACAGCTTTGACCCTGCGATTGCACTTGGGTTCCGCCCCAGGAGCCTCCATCGGGAGGCAGGCTTATCGGCGGGGCTGGGGCCCCGAGGCGGAGACGCAGGGGCGAGGAAGGCCTCGGCCCAGGGCCCCAGGCCCCCCACCTCCCACCTGCTTCTAGCCACAAAGGAGCGGGCCGCCAGAGGCAGGCTTCTTCAGGAACTTTAATGTACAGACCAAGGTGTAAATAAACAGTTTGCTTTTCTTGCCTGACTTGATGGTGAGTTTCTGTGGTTGGAGGGAGGGAGGGTGGAAGACGTGAGCTCTGCTTCCGGGGCTCCGGGGGACAGACTGTGTCCTTTAGGAAGAGCAGGCCCCGCCCAGCATGGTGAGGGGCTGCTGGCTTGTGCTGTCCTCCAGGGGCAAGGCAGAGACCCTCGTTTTGGCCTGCTGTCCCCAGGAGAGAGTGGCTCCCAGAAGCCCCTGTAACACCACCGTCCCAGCCGCGGGGCTGTGATGCTCAAAAGCCCTGGTCTTGGCTGCAGCCACATCCCCTTTCCCAGCCGGGGTCTCCTGGGGGTCTCCGCTTGCTCTGGCCACTCTGATGGGGCCCCGGGGCCATCTTCCTCCCTATCCCCCACAGTGATACCCCTGGGTCACAGGCCCAAGTCGTCCCCTCAAGTGTGGTTGCAGACCCACGTGCCAGCCCTAGGGCATCGAGGTGGCTCCAGGTTGAGTGGCCTGGACCCCCAGACGTCTGCCCCTTCCTCTCATCATGGGACTGCAGGTGTTGAAGGGATTCCCAGGTCGCCCAGGCCCAGCACCCGGAGAGGAGTCGGCTCTCCCTGTTGGCCCGGACCCTCCACCCCACCACCCAGCCCTCGTGGCATGGGTCTCCCCGCAGGGGGCACCCCCACTGTCTGTGGATTCACCTGGCCGCTTGGGCTCGGCGGGAGTCCCCTCCCAACACCGGTCCCGGCTCCCTCCATCCTCCTAATGTGCCTTTTTGAAACGGCCCTCCATGAGTTGCCAGATTCTGCAAATAAAACTACAGGATGCCCCATTCCATTTCAATTTCAGATAACTTTTCAGGTTAAATATGTTCCATGCAATACTTGAAAATTCTGAATTGCATATCTGAAATTTGAGACCGGTTCCGCCTTTCCCACCCAGCTACCCAGAAGCATCTGCCAGCCTTTCCGGAAGCCGTTAGCCGGCTTGGGCCTTTGTCTTCGCATGGCCATCTTCCCTCTGTGTATCTCTGTCCAGATTTCACAGTTAGAAGGACACCGGACACTGGATTAGGGTCCCCTACCCCAGGATGACCTCATTTTAACGTTCTTATATCTGCAAACACCCTATTTCCAAACAAGGCCACTTTCACAAATACCAGGGCTTAGGGATTCAGCATTTCAGAGGAACACATTTCAACTCAGTTTGCTATTCTGGAGAGAGGTGAGAGCAGGCACTACCGTGTGGACAGGCTGTGCCCTCTGCCCAGGGATGTTCCTTGCTCACCTGTCCCCGGAGAACCGCTCCTGACCTGCGTGGCTATTTCAGACACCAAACCTACGCCCCCTAGAGGCCACGGTTCCTGCAAAGGTTTCTTTGTCCGACCCTGAGAACTCACTAGGCCCTTAAACGGAGAGCCTTTTAGAGTGGTCTGGCCCCAGGCCAAAGCCTCCTGAATAGGTAAAAAAAGATCTGGGTCTGAAATCCCCTAGCCAACCAACTTGAGCACCACTGTATACGCCATGCTCTGTTTTGGGCACTGGAGGTTGGCATGGAAGAAACAGCAGAGGCTTCTGTTCTCGTGGGGTGGGGGGAGGGGAGGGGAGCCAGGGAAAGGTCCAGGGGGCTGCGGGAGCCGGGGACAAGGCGATTAGGATCAGTTGGGGATCAGGGGCAGCTTCTCTGAGGGAAGGGGCATTTCAGAGGAGCCCTGAGGGATTGTAGGATCGGGAACCACATAAGGGGGAGGCCGGTAGAAAGCACAGCCCTTTCAGGTATTCTGGCTGGGAAGTGGGTCAGGCGAGTCAGTTCAGAGCCTGATGGGCTCAGCGTGGATCTCGTTCATCCATTAAGCAATTGTTTCATCGGTGCCTAATAGATGCTCACTGTGGAGGCAGGTGCGGGACTTTGTCACTGAGCAAAACAGACCTGCTCCTCACCCTCACGGCACAGGGTGCCTCTAGAATGTTAACATGGGAGGTGCACCATCCTGGATGCATATTTGAATCGCCTGAGGGAGTTTAAAACCTCACGGGTTAGGGCCCCAGCCCAGGGGTTTGGATTCAGGTGGTAAGGGGTGGGCCGGACACCAGGGTTTCTCCAAAGCCCCCCCAGGTGATTCCGGCATGTAGGCAGGTGTGAGGGCCACTGGTATGTAATCCCCACCCCAGAGATCGTTGGGAGGGAACGGCAGGTGTAGACGCCTTCAGAGGACGAGTGGGCAGAGAGCAGAGCCATGGTGACCACAGCGGGATCCTAGGCCAAGGAGTGGCCTGAGTTTCGGAGAGCGGCGGCGGGACCAGGCGGCACCCCGGGAGAGGAAGCGAGAGACAGAGGCAGCGTGGACTCAGGTAAGACCAGGTTGTCTGTTGCGTGTTTGCTGAGTAAGAGGAGTTGGAGCTGCCAGGTGTCAGTGGTGGTTTGGGCAAGGGAGCCAGGCTTGTCACAGCCTTGCTGGGAGGGTCTCCAGAACATGACAGCTACATGCAAAGCGGGGCAAAGCTCACTTTCTGCCCCCCACGCCCGAACTCCGCCCTGGGCAGCAGGTGCAGCCGCAGCCACTACAGGCGGCCCAGAGACCTGTGGCCAGCAGGGGGCGCGCGCCGCGGGATAAGGCGGGTTCTCGGCGAGGCCCTCTGATTCTCCAGCACCAGGGACCCGGATTTGGCATCCTTCCCCTCCCCCCACCCCGTGCTTAATGCGGGGCGTGGTTCCCAGAAGAGAACACGAGGTAGTTGCTGTTAGTTTGTATTTACTTAGGGCTCACTGTGTCAGGCAGTTTTAAGGGCTTGGTGTGCAGCATTATCCCCATTTCACAGATGAGGAAACTGAGCCACCACCATAGGCGACCTAACTAGCCATGAGTCAGCCAGGGTGTTCACAGCCAGGCAGCTGGTAAGGGGAAGAGCCAGACTTGACTGACTAGCCCGAGGAGAGGGCTGTTCAGAGCCAGGAGCCTGCACCAGCTCTCCGCGAGCAGAGGGGCTGTGGAGAGCCCTGTGGGGACAAGCGTGTGGAGGTAGGACACCGAAGGATGGTGGACTCACTGTGGCTCAGTTTGGCTGGCGGACTACTACTACTACTACTACTGCACTACTCAATCTCCTACTGAGGGGTCACTACTGCTGCAAGCGCCCTGGGGGGAAGGTTGTGGCGTCTAGGGCCCAGGAAGTCCAGAGCCAGCCTCAAGCCAGCCCTTCCCGGACCAAACGAAGTGGTTGGGTCGGGGCTGCAGGGAGTACCCCTCACTCTCCTGCCACCCCGAGTTTGGCTCTGGCTTGGAGTGACTCCAAGCTCCAATACTGGGTTCTGATTTGGGCATGACATTGGTGTGGCCTCTGGGCTTAAAAAAAAAAAAAATGGTGGAGGGGCATCCGAGTGGCTCAGTCAGTTAAGAGTCATGATCTCAAGATTTGTGAGTTCAAGCCCCACATCAGGCTCCGCACTGCCGGTGCCGAGCCTGCTTGGGATTCTCTCTCCCTCTCTTTCTACCCCTCTCCCGCTGTGCACTCTCTCAAAATAAATAAAATTTAAAACAAAAATAAATTTTAAAAAATTTTTAAATGGTGGAGCTCCCAAAAGGCACAAACGCAAAGAGCAAAAGTGTTGAAATGAGCCCTCCTCCTGTAGCCCAGGGGAGCCTCAGAGGCCCTCATACCTCTGCATTCTCACCCCACTGGCCCCCTCGGACCCCACTCGGCTTTCCCAGCTTATCTAACCCAGACTGGCATCTGCTGGTCTCTGGCAGCGTCTGGGCCAGACCTCAGTACTTTGGCCTGCAGTCATGGATGGGTAGGATTATGGGATCGGCAGGGAGGAAGTTATGAACATGAACTCCAGAGGCAGGGCAGGAAGGAGATTGGGTCCCACCTGTCCCACTAGGGAGCCCTCAAGAGGAGTCTGACTTGGGGGGTTGGGGTCGAGACAAAGGACACCCATCTCCTATCCCTCTGATTCCTCTATAGGATCCAGCCCCAGGGCTAAGCACCAATCAGTGTTTACTCTCAGTCACAGCCAGTGAATGGTAGGGGTGGCAGCCACCATTGATTTATTCCCTCCCTGTGTGCAGACCTCTCCCCTACACAGAGGTGGAATTTACTTCCCCTCCCCCACCTTTGTGCTGGCCAGGTGACTACTTTGATCAATACATGTAAAGGTGCGTCATTTGTAGCAGAAGTGATAATCCTGCAGCAGAACTTCTCGGCTCTGGCTTAAAAGGGGCTGCAAGGAACCTTCTGTCTCCTTCCTCTTGACACGCACCCTCTTGGAGGCCAGCTGCCATGCTAGGAGGAACCCCAAGCAGCCACGCGGTAAACTGAGGTCCCAGCCCAACTGCCCCAGCTCCGTGTGAGCTAGGTCATGGTGGGCCTTCCAGCAGACCCAACACCCTAGCCAACAACAGATAGAGCAGAACCGCCTGCTCTCTATCAAGCCTCCACTCACAAAATCCATCCTTCCCAAAAGGAATCCACCCCAAGCATCTTGGGGAATAATTTGGTCCATCAGTCCTCTGACCTCACCCAGGTCGATCTCTTACTGTGCAGGCATGCCGTGCAGAGTCCTGTCTGTGACAGCAGGATCACGTTCGGGGAAAGAAGGGGTCCCAAGGGCTGTAGCTGCATGGCAGTGACGCTCCCTAAGGCTCCTGCCTCGTTTTGGGGCTTCTGGGGTGGCCTGATCGTATTCAGCTCATGATCCACACCGGGGAGCCCTCCTCTCTCCTTTAACATCCAAGCCACCTTGAAACATCTTGTTAAGAGTGAATGCTGTATCATCATGCAAGTGGCGGAGTCCGGGAAAGGTAACCAAATGAACCAAGAAGGGGAAGAAAGAGAAAGGAGACCAAACCCCATTAATCCCAAGTATGCAAAGCAGCCTTAATTTATTTATTTATTTTTAAATGTTTTATTTATTTCTAGGAGAGAGAGAGAGAGAGACAGCGTGAGCAGGGGAGGGTCAGAGTGAGAGGGAGTCACAGACTGAAACAGGCTCCAGGCTCCGAGCTGGCAGTCAGCACAGAGCCCGACGCGGGGCTCGAACCCACGAACCACGAGATCATGACCTAAGCGAAAGTCGGACGCTTAACGGACTAAGCCACCCAGACACCCCAAAGCAGCCTTAATTTAAATGCCTACAGGTGTGGCTTGCTCTCTAAAAAGGTTTCAAGTTGCGCTGACTTTTTCTATTAACAGCAGCCTTAATTTAGAGTGTGCGGGCTGGCAAAGGGACCTTGAAACCCGACCAAGGAGAGAAGTGTCAGGTTGCTACCGCGCCCAAGGAAGAAAGGTCAAGCAGCATTTCAGCCCCCTGCTAACTTTAGCAGTGAATAATGAAGAAGGTGTTCAAATTTTAATTAACATAGGGCTGTAGCTAACGAACTCTATTTTATAGATGGGGAAATGAGATTAAATGACCACTTGAGAGGACACTGGGCAGGACCCCTCCCACATCACCCAGCATCACGGAAGATTTTTTTTTTTTAATGTTTGTTTATTTTTGAGAGACACAGAGCATGAGCTGGGAAGGGGGAGAGAGAGACACACACACAGAATCCAAAGCAGGCTCTAGGCTCTGAGCTGGCAGCACAGAGCCCAATGCGGGGCTCAAATCCGTAAACCGTGAGATCATAACCTGAGCTGAAGTCAGACACTCAACCCACTGAGCTACCCAGGCGCCCTCCAGCGTCACTGAAGTTTTAACTCCTCCATGCAAATAGCCGCCAGCCCACAAACCTAGCACCGAAGAATGTGTTAGTTACATGTAACCTGCCAGTGTCCACGAACTACTATTACTATGTAACAAATCACCTTCAAAACAAAGCTGCTTGCAGCAGGAACCATTGTTTTCACCATTTTGTGGCCAGGGTGGTAGTTCCTCTGCTTCAGCCGAAGGGTCCACCGGGCTGGGAGGTCCAAGATGACCACAATGATGTGTCTGGCAGGTGGCGCTGGCTTTCAGCTGGGAGACTCTCCTTGCCTCTCCCCCTCTGGCAGCCAGACTGCCCTCCCCCCACAGGGGTCTCGGGACAGGGCACTAAGATACCTCACAGGCAGAAGCTGCGAGGTGTCTGGAGACCCAAGCTTGGGATTTTACACAGTATCACTTTTGCCACAGTCTACTGGTCAAACCAGATGGCCAGCCCGTGTCCAAAGAGGAGGGCGCAGGCTCTGCCTCTGGATGGGGAAAGCCGTGAAGAACGTGATGCCACGCCTGTCTATTTAAAATGACAACCAGGGGCGCCTGGGTGGCTCAGTCGGTTGAGCATCCGACTCTTGGTTTCGGCTCCTCTGGTCCTGATCTCACAGTTTCATGAGTTTGAGGCCTGCATCTAGCTCTGCGTGTTGTGGAGCCTGCTCGGGACTCTAGTCTCCCTCTCACACTGCCCCTCCTCTACTCACCCTGTCTCTCTCAAATAAACTTTAAAATAGGGGCGCCTGGGTGGCTCAGTCAGTTAAAATGTCCAACTTTGGCTCTGGTCATGGTCTCGTGGTTCAGGAGTTCGAGCCCCGCATCCGGCTCTGTGCTGACAGCTCAGAGCCTGGAGCCTGCTTCAGATTCTGTGTCGTCTTCTCTCTCTCTGCACCTCCTCTACTTGTGCTCTGTCTCTCTCTCTCTCTCTCTCAAAAATAAATCAGTGTAAAAAAATGTTTTAATAAAAAAATAAAAAATAACATTTTACAACCCTCCTACCCACTTCTGGAATTTCCTATCCTTCTTCCTGGCTTAATGTTTCTCCCTAGTGCTTTTCATCAGCTGAAAGACTGTATGTTTGGCTTATTTTAGAACGGAAGCTCCATTAGGGCAGGGATCTGTGCTGCTTAGTACATCGCTATAGCTCCAGCACGGAGTCTAGCACATGGCAGATGCTCCGTGAGGAGCTGCTGAAGGAATCCATGATGGGCTGCTTTTACTACTGCGCTGTACGGAAGTGGGGATGGCCTGATTTTTGCACCTTAGGGGTCCTGTGTGCTGGAACCAGCTCTCACACCTTGGTTAAGTTTCATGGCATCTTTGCCAATGCAAAGAGGTCAGTATTAAAAACAGTACATATGTAGGCCCCTGGGTGGCTCAGTCGGTTAAGCGTCCAACTTTGGCTCAAGTCATGATCTCATGGTTTATGGATTTGAGCCCCGCGTTGGGCTCTGTGCTGACAGCTCAGAGCCTGGAGCCTGCTTCAGATTCTGGGTCTCCCTCTCTCTCTAACCCTCCCCTGCTCATGCTGCCTCTCTCTCTCTCAGAAATAAAACATTTAAAATTTTTTTTTTAATTTTTAAAAAAAATGAATAAACCTTAAAAAAATGTTTACCAAAAATAGTAATAATAATGGTACATAGGTTTAGAAAACAGAAGCTAGATCACATACTTGTGGCGGCTCATACCCGGAAGGAGACAAGACCTGGCTCCTGGGGCGACCAGCTAAGCAGTGGACCTGGACAGACCCACAGTGACCCCACCAAGGAGCAACGCAGTGCAGCCCAGGGTTGGCTGCGACTCACAGCAGAGGGTCAGAGAGCGAAGTGTTTTTTTTTGTTTTTTTTTTTTTAAGTGCTTTTATAAAATAAACTTTTTAGGGCAGTTTTGGGTTGGTAGCCAAATTGCGTGAGAGTTCCTCTATTGCCCTTCCCCAGGCACAGCTTGCTCCACTGTCGACATCCGGCACCAGAGTGGTACATGTCCCAGTCGATGAAATGATCCATCTAGAAGGATGTGGGCAATGTTCATCCCACAATGGTCAGTGAGAAAAATCAGGCCACCGTGAAATATACATGTGAAAATATGCATCTGGCCCTCCTGTGGTATATACAACCTCGATTGCCTCAAACTCACAGGTTTAAAAAGCTATTCTTTTATATGCCATTAAAAAGGGAAAAAATATTGCCCATAAGACTCCAACTAATCCGTTGCCATCCTGATTTCTAGTTTGCTGAAATGTGAGAAAAACCCCTGCATCTGAAGATAAATACATTACAGTGTGTATTTCACACATTCTCCTCTTCGTGCTCTTAAAACCTTGCCTGCTTCTTTGGCAAATGGGTGTTGGGAAAGCTGGAGGGCCAAAAGCATGAAGTTGGCTGCTTACCTTATACCACCTACAAAAATGAGCTCAAAATAGAATAAAGAGCTAAACACAAGACCTGAACTGATATAGCTCTTGGGAAAAAAAGAAAAAATAAGGGAAAAGCTTCACGACATTGGATTTGGCAAGGATTTCTCAGAAATGAGACCAAAAGCACAGGCAACAAGAACAAAAACCAACAAATGGAGCTGACGACGTCAAACTTAAGACTTCTGTACTGTAAAGGAAACCACCAACACGACTGAAAAATCAACCTACAGAAAGGGAGAAATTATTAGTAAACAAACGATCTGTCCAATAAGAGATTGATATCTAGGATACAAAAAGAACTATGACCCAACAATAAAAAACAAATAACCAGAATAAAAGGACTTGGATAGACAATTTCTTCGAAGATCTACAAATGGCCAACAAGTATATGAAAATACTCTCTACATCAAAATCAGAAAAATGTGAATCCTACCACAGTGAGATCCTATATCATACCCATTAGGATGATCGCTACAAAAAAAAAAAAGTATTGGCACAGATGTGAACAAATTTGAACCCTTGTGCACTGTTAGTGGGAATGTAACGTATGGCATTTCCTTGAAAAAAAATTAAAAATGGAATTACCATAGGATTCAGCAATCCCTCTTCTGGGTTACAGATCCCAAAGAACTGAAGACAGGCTCTCCTATTTGCATACCCATGGTCACGGCAGCGCAACTCACCACAGCAAAGGGACCTGAGTCACCTAAATGTCCGCTGAGGAACAAATGGATTTACAAAACACAATGAAATATCCTTGAGCTTTAAAAAAAGCTCGGGCACCTTATGCAAGTGAGGTAAGCCAGTGAAAAAAGACAAAAAGGTATACGGGGCCCTGGGCAGTCAAACTCTGAAAGGCAGAAAGGAGCACAGTGGTTTTCAAGGCTGGGAAGCTGCTGGGAGGGGCCGTCACTTACTGTTTGGTGGTAGGTTTCAACAAAAACTCCATTTGTTGCACAATAACGTCCATAGGGCAGACACTGCACTTTTAAAGGTCAAGATGATAAAACTGTGTGTGTCTTTAGCACACACAAAAATAGCTCTCCTGGGTTTCCCCAAATCTCCACGATGTATACTTTTTTTAAAAAAGTCCTATAAATCAGCAAGAATGGCTCTGGCAGTGGTGGTGGAAGGGAGAGCAATGGTGTTATTGGTCTGATGTGTGCGCCCCTTCCTCTTCTCTCCCCCACCCCCACCCCACCCCGCCTCTCCTGGAACAGACGCTGTCGCCACAGGCCAAAGTCGGACCAAGGGACGTAATTGCCTTTAAAAATTTTTTTAAACAAAATACAAGATCTACAAAAAAGTATACAGAATCATAATAAGCACCCATATTCCCACCATTTCAGCTTTTTGCCTGTTTCAGAGAATAGAAACCAAACATTGCCAACAAAGTTCCTTTTGTCCCTTACCCCCAGCCGGTCTCCTCCTCTCCTTTATATTTTACTACTTTATACTTTTACCTACTGTGTACGTCTTGCCCTGTAATCGATGGTTTGTATTGTCCTATATCCTGCTTTTTAAACTCACGTGTGGTTTTGCCCACGACCTATGCGGACAATCATTCCTTTGACTCTAGATCATTCCTTTTAATAGTGGCCCACTGTTGTTGCCTGGCACGGACAGACCATCAGCCTCCTCCATCCAGGTCGCCTTTCAGGTTCACTGCCACTAGCACTGTCGCCACGAACATCCCTGGGGGCGACATCTCGTGCGCCCACGTCCGTTCCTCCTGGACAAGGCCATCTTATCTAAACAGATTTATCAGGAGTCTCCCGTGCCAGGGTTTGAAGGGCAAGAGCGGAGCGTGAACCAGCCGGGAAAGGCTATCCTTACACAGACTGCCGCTCCTGCGGGGTCAGCGAGGGAAGGTCCCCTCCCCTCGCCCCAGAAGCCTGGCCCTCATTCCCCCACCCGGCTTCCTGCACGTTTCTCCGAGGCCAGGACCGTCCAGGCCTGCACCGCCCTTCTGGCCCCTGCGGCTCCCGGTGTGCTCGGCCCGAACCCCCGCCGCTGCCCGCGCAACCAGCCGAGCGGACGGAAAAGACCCGGCCAAGGTCACAGGGCGGCGCGCGGACGCCGGACCTGGCTCGCTCGCGGCCGCGGTATCCGCTTCCGCTCGCGTCGTAGCGAGCAGCGGTCGTGGTTTTTCTCCGTCTGGGCTCCCGGTCCCGCCGCCGCCGCCACCCCTTACACCCCGGCGGGCCGCCTCCCCGGCTCGCCCCGGAACCCTGCAGGAGGGCGGGGCCGGGCCAGCGCGCCGCTAGCTCGGGTCCCCGCCGCAGGCCGGCTGCAGCGGCTCCGAGCGCCTGGCAGAGCCGGGTCTCGGCGGGCGGGTCTGGATGGGCGGGCGGGGGGCCGGGGGCGGGGCCGGAGGCGAGGCCCCGCCCTTCCCGCGCCTGCGCCGCCTACCCTCCACTGAGAGCTTCCACCGCTCGCTCGGCTGTCAGGCGCGGTGGCCAAGTGGTAAGGCGTCGGTCTCGTAAACCGAAGATCGCGGGTTCGAACCCCGTCCGTGCCTGGGGCTCGAGGTTGGGGTTTGGCGGTGGGGCTCTGCAGTCCCCACGTGCGCCGTCCCTTAGCTGCGCGGCATTTTTTACTTTTCATAGTCCTTTCTGGCGTCCTCCAGTCCTGCCCCTCCCCCAGGCTGTGCAGCGCGGGCCGGGCCTTGCCGGGGCGCTGGGGCTCGCGGGACCGCAGGTGACGGCCCGCTTCGCTGGCGGCACGTCTCCACGCAGCCCCACTCCCTGCCGCACTGCGCTGGCGGGACCCTTCTGGGGTCCCTGTGATACCGGTTGGGACACTGACACCCCAGGTGGAGGGCCCACGGGAGGCACTGACGTTGCCCTGGGTGGTGGGGTTGTGTGAGGGGGCTCAGGCGTCGTCTTGCTTGTCTTCAGGGTGGGAGAACTTTCCAGAAAGGACTTTGGAATTTCTGGAGCGGTGTTTTTGGTTTCTTTTTGTTCCCTGGAAGGTGAGTTAGCCACCCGTGCTTACCGCCTGCATCTTGTTTAGGAAGCCAATCAACCACATCGCTCAGCTGGTGGGCGCTTAGTGCTTTCCCAGCCCTTGGAACTGACAGTTTGAGTCTGGTGCCTGTCTGTGTGATCTGTTCCTTCTGGCCCCCTAGCCAGTTATGACACTCCCCGAGTCATCTCTAGGATAAACAGCCCAATTGAACATGACATGATGTTGAGTGCCTCTAATTTCTGAGCCACTCAGCCTGTCTCCTTTAATTGTGATCCTAGGCAATGAAAATACTACTCCAGAGATAGTTTCGTGAATGGAGCTTCGGCTCCCTCATTCCATGTCCCATACTTCTCTTAATGTGACCCCAAATCATGTTACCTTTCCAGTACACCATGGGGAGTTTCAGGTGGACTGAATGTCAGCAGAGTCTCTGAGGGGATGTCTAGGGTTATCAGAAGACAGAGTATGGGGCCCTGGGAACAGGGAAGTATATTGATCTTTTCCCTAAGGTTCCAATAAATGGAAGAAATGCTCTTGGCTTTTGAAGGGAATGCTGAGCTAGGGATTCAGTGTTAACATGGGATTGTTAGTAAATGCAAATTGGGACAGATTCTAGATATTCAGAAATAGGAAGAGGAAAGGTCCCAAACTACTAGATGTTGCCTTGAACCTTATCCCTTAAATTGGACTCCTGATGAGAAGGAACTCCACAGTTAGACGTTGGGTCTCCTGTAGAAGCTGGAGCAGTGAATTTCACCCGTATAGAGGTGGTGGCAATGAACCAAGCCAAAATCAGTAAAAGGTCAGGGTACAGAAGAGGTCAACATCCAGATGTCAGAGGAAACACGGGCCCCCAAAGGTAAAGGGCCAGAGACAAGGATCAAGTGTGGATCCTGGGTCAAGGCAGGTGAGGGGAGATGGAGGTGCAGGAGGGTCAGAGCCACGTACTGGGATGGGCCCCTGAGTAGAGGTCTTGCTATTACCGTGAAGGCCCGCAGGTATCTACACTCACCTCGGTGGGGCTAGGGGTAGGTCATTGGCTTAAAGGGTGAGAACACAGGCAGAAAGGGATACCTATGTCGAGTTTATGGCCTGACCTCTATTAAATCACTCACATACCCTGAACTTCAACTTGTCACAAAATTCAAACGTTGGAAGAGAGGTTTCCTAAATACCTCGTGGCCTGAAATTCTGTTTCTGCCGCAGAGCCAGGACCTCGGGGAAGCAAGGGGGCCTCGAGCTGTCCCGCCCGTCTTTCTCATGGCTGCCAAGGTGGTGAAGAATCCTAGTCCCTTTCCCGGGGGGGCTTGGTCAGCATGACCTCACGATGAGACCTCTAGGATGCTGGCCCCGCCATCCAGAGGGTTACAGAGTCAGTTCTCCCTGATGGGCAGGGGAAGAGCTTGTAAATTTCCTTCTTCTCATTCACTTGAGTCTGTCCGTCTCCTTTGTGACGTGCAGCACCGAAGATACTACTCCAGAGATCATTTCACAGACTGCCAGTTTCTCATCCCACTCAGACCTGCCGCGTGCTCCCCGCCAAGATCTAGATCAGAAGGCCCTGCCTCTGGCACTCCAGCTTGAGAGCCACGTAGGCCAACGACCATTTGTGGGCAGCTAAAACCTCCAGGATATTTTTAAAAATATAAACCACTTTAGGGCAGGCCTCTTCCTTCCTGTACATGAAATATTATTTAACTTAAAAGCAGAATTTGGCAAGTAGATCTGTTTTGCCTCATGCTGTCAGTTTGAATCCAATATTCCAGCCTCGAGAGATGTATTTTTAAATCTTTCCTTGTGCAATCAAACACTGGTTTGAAAGCCCCATGAATCAGGTCAGTGTCTTCATGAATTATACGAAGAATACGACTCAGGTCAGAGAGCCTCGCCAGACACCCCAGAAACCTCTTTTAATGTGTCCCCTTCTCCGTTCAGCCCCCCGCAGCCAGAAGTAATCATACCCACTACTTTTACAGTTGCCACTTATTTGCATTTTTATAGTTACCACTTACTTGCGTTTAAAAATTATTTTTAAATGTTTGTTTATTTTTGAGAGCGAGCGAGCATGAGATGGGGAGAGGCAGAGAGAGAGACAGAGAGAATGTGAAAGCAGGCTCCAACCTCTGGCACAGAGCCTAATGCGGGGCTTGAACCCACGAGCTGTGAGATCATGACCTGAGCCGAAGTTGGATGCTTAAAGGACTGAGCCACCCAGGCGCCCCTTGCATTTTTTAAAAATGTTTTCATGTTTGTTTATTTTGAGAGCAAGCATGCACATGCACCAGTGGGGGAGGGGCAGAGACAGAGGGAGACAGAGTATCCAGAGTGGGCTCTGCACTGTCGCTGTCAGCGCAGAGCCCGATGCGGGGCTTGATCTCATGAGCCTGTGAGATCGTGACCTGAGCTGAAACCAAGAGTCGGATGCTTAGCCGACTGAGCCACTCGGGCTCCTTTGTTCATTTTTAAAACTGCTGTATCTTTTACGCCCTTTTCGTTTCAATCACTAGGATTATCTTCTTTCATTTCCTTGCAATGTATCCGTTGAGGAAGCTGGCCAGCTTGACCTGTAGCGTTTCCTATAGCCTGGACTTCGCTTACTGCAAACTCTTAGTGTAGTTAAACAAGCCCTTGGTATGTTCTGCAAATGAGCAGTCACATCCGGACAGTGGGTCAGAGTCAGGTTCGATCTCTTTGGCATGATTCAGGTATCTTCTCCACTGAGAAACATCTGATTCCCCGAGGTAAGAGGTGATTCAGCTCCTCGGAGGCATCTCTGTGTGTCTCCCCACACGGCTGGGAGGCCCAGTGTCTCACTCCTGTCTGGGTTTTCAGCACCTGATACAGAGATAGAGCCCTGGTATAAGAGAGGTCCCTATTTGGAGGGTTGGGGAAGTCTTCTCTGAAGAGGTGAGGTCATGGCTGTGCTCCGGAGAATGAGTAGGATTTCGCCAGAGCACCACAAGATCTTGCGTACTTCTGCCCTCATTCAGTCATTTTTTTAAAAGTTTTATTTGCTTTTAGAGAAGCAGAGAGTGTGAGGGGAGAGGCAGAGAAAGAGGGAGAATCTCAAGCAGGCTCCACATTGACAGCACAGAGCCTGATGCAGGGCTCGAACTCACAAACCATGAAGTCATGGTTTGAGCTGAAATAAAGAATCAGATACTAAACCAGTTGAGCCAAGTGCCCCTCAGTCATCTCTGACACTCAAATACCATGTCCAGGTTGAAGCTAACAAGGTAGTTTTTCTCCCCCATGATCCCTCTAACCTTGCACATAAAATAGAATTTCGAATTAAGAAACAAAACCAGAGTGAGTATTTTTTTTTTTTAATGTTTGTTTTTGAGAGAGAGACATAGCTCAAGCAGGGGAGGGGCAGAGAGAGAGGGAGACACAGAACCTGAAGCAGGCTCCAGGCTCTGAGCTGTCAGCGCGGATCCCAACTCAGGGCTCAAACACGTGAACCATGAGATCATGACCTGAGATAAAGTCAGATACTAAACTGACTGGGGAACAGGCGTCCCCAGAGTGAATACTTATTAGCAAGCACGAAAGGTCTAACCCCATTCTTGTTGACAAAAGTTACCAATTCGGAATTATGAACTGATGGGAATGAAAATGACCATCCAATCCTCATTTTCTTATAGTCACAGAAACGAGTAAAGAAAGGGAAGCGATTTGTTCAAGGTTGTCCAGAGAGCTCTACCTTTAACTTCTAGATTAAGCTCTTCCACGTAATCAGAGTGATTCTGTTTGGAAATGTCATCTTCCTTATTATTTGACCGGCATCCAGGAGATGGCCCACCTCTTTGCCAGCCTGTGAGCCTAACAGGTATTCTACCTGCCTAATATTCACCCTGATCAATTGGAAAAACATATAGAGACAAAAATCACAGGCTTGATCATACTACTCAGGCTGTAGAGGCAGGGGAGGAACGTAGACACACATTGCCAACGGTGTGTGGAATCGCCAGGTGACGGACTGCTAGCTCCTCTGGACCAAGGGCTCTAATGTCATCCAGACCCTTAACCTGCCCATTGAAAGCCTGGGTGACAGGGCTGGGACTCCGGGCCAGGAGGGCTCCCTATGTGACCTAACTTCCCACGCTGTCAGCCTCCCTCCTGAGGTCAAGGTCAGAGCATCAGACTTCCTGCCTCTTCCCTAACCCCCATCATGCAGGAAAACTGAACCCAGCTTATAGCACTGTCTTGGCATCGCTGACATATTATTACACCTGCAAAGAATTGACCCCTTTCTGGGGAATTTACCCACCTGCTGCTGCTTGTGGGCAAGCTTTGTATTTCCTCAAGTGACCTAGATAGATAAAGGAGTTCTTTTTATGTTGGCTGAATGAATGAAGGTCAACAACAGTAAGAAAAAAAGAAAAAAAAAGTCAGCAACTTCTCTTCCTACAGTTAAGGAATTGCAAAGCCAGGAGAAACCACAGAGAAAATCCCACGCCAGTTTGGTCAGTGATGAGAGAGAGACCCAGGGGCGGAGAATAACAGATTGAAGGTGACACGGGTGTGAGGAACTGAAACAGGTCCCCAAATGTTGACAAGACCAGGGATCCCCGGTGTGGCTTTTCTACAGTAAAAATTTTCTGCCCAGCCTGTCTTTTTCCTGAGCTCTGGGGTTCTCCCCTCTGTCCAAGCCGTCTGGGCCAGGAAACAGTGCGTGTAGATGGCAGTCTGAACAAAATGTGCGGTGTCTTGTGTCAGAACTCTTTCTGACGGATGGCGGGAGACTGAAAAGAAGCCAGCACAGTCGGGACATGTAGACCTTGGATCTAATAGGCTGGATGGTCCAGAGCAGGGAGTGAGGTGGAAAGAACGCAGCAGCACAGAGTGGCCTTGGGTAAATCACTTCATCTCTGCAAGCCCCGTTTCTGTATCTGTCCAGGGGGCTTTTACCTCCCGGCCCCACCACTTCACAGCACTTTCCGTGCTGCTAGATCCAGGTGTCCGTGCAGAGCAGAAGAATCCGTAATGAAACACCAAGTTGATATTAACTACCTTGAATAGTTTGGTTATTGGAGGCCAAGGTGAATGTCGGCCCTCCTGCCCTTGGGGGATGTGCTCTTCCTCTGAGAGGAAACTGGTGAAATCAGTAAGTGTTGGAGGAGTGCCTCTGTGTGGCTCAGCCCTAGGGGGCCCCCAGGGCTCGGGGCGGGGTCAGGCCCATCCGATCCGATAATAGCAGAGCTGGGTTCTAGGGGCAGTGTAGGCGGGACTGAAAGGCATTTGGCAAATATTTACTGAGTGTGCATTATGTGCCAGGCCCTGGGACACAGTAATGTATGAGAGAGACAGAAATTCCTACCCGTGCGGAGCTTACATTCTGGGAGCTGGGGGCAAAGAGCAGCAGTGGGAAGAATATACTCAAATGGGTAAAATATGAGGCACGTTAGAGGGGGAAAGAGCTCTGGGAAAGGGAATAAGGTTGGGGGATAAGATGTGATGGGGAAGGGGGCTGCAGTTTATAATAGGTCAGCCGAGGAAGACATGGGGAAGAATCTAGAATGGGGGGAGGGAGAGAGCAAGGTCAGTGTCTCCAGCTCTATGGGATTTTGTCCCCAAGGCAGGTTGATCCCTCCCAGTCACAGAGATGGATGTCAGAGTATCTGGGACGTAAGATTGTCCGTGTGACTCCATGCCCTCCCCTCCCCACCCCTCCTCAAGGGCTCTAAGGCCGGCTCCTGACTCCTAGGGGTCATGTTTTGGAGGAGCAAAAGGGCAGACCTGGAGAGGCGGGCCACATTGTGAGAAGGGCAAAGGTAGCATGAATGCCCCTGGATTCTGGGCTTTTCTGAGCTGTTTCCCGGGAGCAGGCTGGTGAAAGGTGCAGTAGACTAGGGAGGAATGCGGTGGGGAGGGGCTGGTCTAAGGCCTGCATTTACTGGAGTGACCCTGGCAAGTAATTTCACCTATAAAACGTGGGTAATAATTATACCTGTTATCCCAAGGTCAGTGTGAGAATGTATGGAGGGGCACGGGGTGTGGGCACCTAGAACTGTCTCACTGAGTGCTGTCTCATCTTGGCACATTCTCTAAGTTGGTATTTTTCTCTTTCTTTTTTTTTAAATAAGATTATTAAAATTTTTTTAAATTTGAGACAGAGAGAGAGAGAGGGAGAGAACAAGAAGGGGAGGGGCAGAGAGAGAGAATCCCAAGCAGGCTCTGCGCTGCCGGTGTGGAGCCCTATGCGAGGCCCGAACTCACAAACCACAAGATCGTGACTTGAGCAGAAACCAAGAGTCAGGCGCTTAATCATCAGAGCCACCCACGGGCCCCTAAATAAGATTTTATTTTTAAGTTATCTCTACACCCAACTTGGGGCCCCGGGCCCACAACCCTGAGACCGAGAGTTGCATGCTCCACTGACTGAGCCAGCCAGGCGCGCCCTGGTGGGATTTTCCGAGTTGTAGGAGATAACCATGAATGGATAATGAAATAAACTTGTAACCACTTGAGAGCAGCATCTTTTTCTAAGGGGACAGACTAGGACAATGTAAAATTGTTTTGCGTCCGTGTGAATTGTTTCAGGAGATATTTTATAGACACACGTAGATGTAGATATTTCCTACCTTGGGGCATGACTTCAAGTTTGAAAGCCACTGCCCTAAGGCAGTGTCTTTGTAGATGGTCGGTTGGAAGGGGTGTTTTTCTAACTTACTAATTTGCAGGCCACTGTCCCCATTTTTACCATATCAGAATACCACTCATTGTAGCGTAACCTGACTACCTGGGCTGTGAGTGGGCTCACTTTAACCATTTTTTGCCTCACCGTGACAACAGTATTCGTGACCTTGATATTGAAAGCTACGTATCGAGGTGTTTTCTTGTTTGGGTTTTTTTTTTTTTTCCACCTAAAACCATCTCACGCGTGAGCGCAGTGCAGGGAGACACTGGTGAAGGAGCTTCCAGGTGAAAACGCTTTCTCAAAGTAAGGCTGGAGGAACGAAGACTCAGACCAGTCCCCGCCTTGTCCCTTTCAAGAGACAAGAGTCCCTTTCTGCCCTGTCCCTCACTGCACGGCTTTCCCAGTTTTGGGTGTTGACCTTCCTACAGTGGCCTCCTCAAGAAGTGAGGGCCGCCCCCATCTGCTTGGGGACTGGCTCAGGATCTTTTGGGGGATGTAAGCCCCAGTGGAGGCGGCCAGGGCCCACTCTCTAACTTTGTCTTGTGAGCTTTGTCCCCTGCACCAACGTGGCAGAATTTCCTTTCTAGTCCAGCTTTGATTCCATTGATGGGATTAGGCGCCCCCCACGGCCACGTGCTTTGATGTGGTCAGGGGGCGGCAGGGAGATTTCAGACTCAGGGAGCAAATCTTAATCTTCTGCAGGCTTCTCCGGGGATCAGCGCTGGGGTAAACCCATTACATCCCTGCCCTTTCATCCCCCCAGGGCACCGGCTCCTCCAAGGCTCGAGATCCAAAGGGTTTGTCAGATTTAGAGAAGGCAATAAAAGGAGAAGAAAAAGCGGAGCATGAGCCCCAGGGCCCCTCTAGCACGGGCAGCATCACCGGCAATTTCAGGGCGTCTTCCTCTTTCTTCCCTTCTCATCCTGGCCTCCCACAAAATGGGGAGTTACGGACCCTTGGGGCCAGCCGCTCCTCCTGACCCAGCACTGGGCGCCCCGGCCTGTGCCTGGCCGCCATCTGCCCTCCGAGAGTGACTCTTTCCTGGGAGCCCCTGCTCTCGCCCATCTGTCTGTCCTGCCCAGGAATCTCCCAGGGCCGTAGGGTTGGGGGAGGTGGCGGGAGCTGGCAAGTTGAGCAGATAAACGACTCGACTTCCACTTCCACTTTTAAGGTATGTTTTGCGTTGGTGAGGACAGGAAAGAGAAGACAGGAACACAGCCAATATCTGTATCAGGCCACAAAAAGGTATTTTCCATTATTTTCTTTAAATCAGACTGCGGGGCTCCATCTGAAGGGGGGGGGGCTCAGTCTCCGTGGTTATTTGGGCTTCTCTTCATACCCTCGCACTCTCTCCTCCATGTTCCCTGGAACCCTGGCCATCTTGAGGATGGCAGAGGCCCGTGGACGCTCCAGAACGCTGTCCGATGAGACACGCAGTTACCCTCCCCGACGTGCTGAGAGAGTGGCGCAGCAGGTCCGCACAAAGGGGATTCCTCTGACTTCTCACCCCTCTCCAATCCTGGGAAAGTTCTCTCTGGGCCTCTCCGCTTTTCTCTACCGCCCTTCCTCCCCAGGCCCCCTAAAGGAGCTCGGGTTTTCAGAAAGCACTGCCGGTGAAGCAGGCTGTCTGCAGGCAACTGGAAGGGGGTCGAAAACACAGGAACATCTCAACAGAGCACGCTGCTGGTTACGCCTCTTGGCGCTTTACATTTATTATCATCTCGGTGGTTGGCCACCGGAGCCTGAAGGAAACGCCAGGCCGGCTCCAGGTTCCAAATGGGGAGGTTGAGGCCGGCCGCAGGAGAGCGCCACCGCGGCGGGGACCGGGCCCAGGAGCGGCGTGGCCGGCAGGGGGCTCTCCGCGCCGGCCTTCGCGGGAGGACGCGCCGGCAGCCGCCCCGACCGGCCAGAGGAGGAAAAGGGAAAATTACTGGAGCTCGGGGGCGGGAAGGGCTGCGTGACTGGGAGGAAGGCACTCGAAGCTGTCGGGCCGCTAGCGTCCGGACTCGATCCCCGGGGCCGCCCCGCAGCCGGGGCAGAGGGGCGCCCAGGCCACACCCCACCGCACCCCACCCCCGCCCGGTGCCATCCTGCGGGTGCAGCAGCAGCCCCCGAGCGGGCGCCGCGGCCGGGGGGCGGTGCCGCCGAGGGGCGGGCGGAGGGCGGGCCGGGGCGGGGCGCCGTCCCCTCGGCTCTGGGAGGCGGTGCGGGCGGGCGCTGGCCGCGTCCGCCCGCCCGGAGCCGTGGGGCGCGCAGCCTTCCTGATGTGTCACCAGCACGTGGAGCTAGCTAGGGCCGCGCGAGCGAGCGGAACTCCCCCAACTTTCGAGGGGTCTCGCCGCGCGGCTCCTCTCCCCGTAGCGCCGGGCTCGCGCTCCCGTGGGGAGGGGGCGGCGGCGGCCCCCAGGTCCAGGCGGGTCGAGCGAGGCCCCGGCGCCCGGCCCGGCGCGCGCGGGGGCACCGGGACGTCGGGGCGTGGGACCCGGCTCGCAGCTACTTCCCCGACCCCCGGTGGCGGCGGCGTTGCTGGCTCGGCGGTGCGGGAGGGCGCGGCCTGCGGTGGGAGGCGCCCCGCCCGCCGCTCGGCCCCGGCCCTGCGCCCCGCGGATCTGAGCGCAGGTAACCGAGGCGGCGCGCAGCTGGGCCTCGCGGGCGCGGCGTGGGATCGCGGCGAAGTTTCTCGGTGTGTAACTCTAGTGCTCTCGGCTGGCGGTGCGGGGTCAGGGACGGCTGGGTGCCCGCACCTCCCCCACACGCGGCACTGCCCCTCGGCCTGCGCCGGGGTGGCCTGGAGGCCGCGGCACCGAACGTCGTGTAACCCTTCGTGGGCTGGTTTCGGAGCCCGCGGGCCGAGGTCGGGCGGGGCGGGTGCCTTCTTAGGCGGACGCCGCTTGGGGGAAACCCAGAGTGTCGGCTGAGCGGAGCGCCTTGGTAAGCGGGCAGTGGGATCCAGCCCGTCGGGGGCGCGCCCGCACCCCGACCTCGGAGACGCGCGGGAGCTGAGGGCTGGGTCTTTGCGGGCGAGATGAGGGTGTCGGTTCAACTGGCCTACAAAGTCCCAGTCCTCGGCCCCCAGGACCGGCGGCTTCTCCGAGCTCCAGGCCGGCTGGGCAGGAGCTCAGCGCGCAGGCGGGAGAGCGGACTCCTGCCAGGGGCCACCTCCCGGGGCCACGCTGGATGGAGGGAGTAGCGGGGGACGCTCGGCGCGGGCTCTCTGGGCAGAGTCGAGGGATCCCTGTGCTTCGCAGGAACGGTGGGAAAGTGCTCAAGACTTTAAGTCGGTCACTTTGTGCAATCGGTGTCAGGTCCGTGTTCTTCGGGTGGAGCCGATTCCCGCCAGGGCGACGCGGAGTGGAGGGAGAGACAGTAAATACTCGGCTCCCCTCGCCCATTAGCCCACCTGGGCTGGCCCTGCCGCGCTTTCCAGGGCGGCTACCTTGAGCTTGGAAGTGGGGAGGATCACCCGATTTCTGGAGTTGCCCCTGGGGAGATGGCACTGGATGTGGAGGTTTAGCCTCCGTGGAGGGGAAGCCCCTGCCCCCCCCCCCCACCCGCCTTTCCACCACCCTTTCCTTAAAGGTACATCTTTGTGGAGTGTTCTTTTGTTCCTTGATCTGTGCAACGTAAGGTTGACCGCTCAGAGTCCTCAGGTTTTATGCCCAATTTCCCTTCTTAAACCCTCTACCCACTTTGCTTCTAGCTCCCCCCCCCAAAATAAAAACTCCACCGGCCCCCAGAATCTCAGGTTTGCTGGGTCTTGGAACTTTGTGTTTATTTTTGTTTGTATTGTGCTTTGGCCATCTTGGCAGTGGGAAAACATTTGGGAACGCACACGGCCAGTTGACCTGAACCGTGTGCCGGCAAGTTGACCAAACAGGGCACCTTGGGGCCCCTTCCGCCTGGCTTTGGAAAACCGGAGAGTTTTCTAGAAGCAGGGAGGAGGGTGAGGGAGAAAGCTGCCCAGCCGGCTCGACCCACCTCTCTGGAAGTTGTACAGAGACCCCATCTGGAAGGTTTCTCCACAGGCTTCTGTGGGCTTAGCATAGAGTTGACTGTGCAGGAACCCAGCATAGCCTCTATGCCCGTTTGGGTGGCTCTGTGGGGCCTGAGCACAGGTGTGAGGTATGTGGAGGGGAGCCCCATGGGCTGTGGAGTCACTGAGGCAAGGCTGGGCCTGTGGGGGCCTTGGACCGCAGCTGGCCTGCACTTTATCAGTCTGAGCTTTGTCCTGCAGGCTCTAATGAGTGTCAAGTGCAGAGGCCACAATTATGGGAAGAAGTCTGGTTATTTATCGAAAGGTGCAAGTACCTTAACAAACCCTCCGTTTCGGGCCAACAGTGTTTCGGAGCGGGGTGCCACCACTTCTTTGACTGGAGACCTTGCCCTGTTTCAGGAAAAAAACGCTCTCTTTGGAGTACCGAAGCAAGTTGGGAAAACAGATTTCCCCCTTTGAACGCATGCCTCTCTGGCCCTGGGGATGAGTATCTTAAAGTAAATGAGGTGGAAATCTCCAGAATGCTACGTGGTCCTAAAACCCCCGCAGAACGCCCCGGAGCGACTGAGATTGCGGAAAAGCTGGCGGAGTTGGCTGATTTGCACCCTCCCCGGAGGGGACAGACACGGGGATCAGGGACCTAAATCCTGGGAATACGGGCATAAGGAGCCATCGGTTGGTGTCCCCCGGCCTCCCTGGCCTGGTTCAGGTGGCTGGCAGTTCTCCCTCCGGCCCTGCCTGGCCCTGCCTCGTTCTCTGCGGCCAACCCGGGGTTTTAGGGATTTTTAGGAAATGCTAGAGTGCTTCATTTCTTCAGGGGAAGTGAGTGATTACGTTTTTCCTTCTTGGGATTTTTCCTTTGCAAAATGTGACTGAATCAGCTATGCGGTGGGCTGCCCTGGCCTCCAGCAGCCGATTTGTGCTTTGATTTAAGCCCTTGCATTTAGGAATTGTGCTTTGGTTGACAGCCTTTCTATATCGCTGTCCCCTTTGGAATTCTCCCAGTTTTCCTGAAACCGGCACCTCCCCTCCCCCCGCCCCCTCCCCAGTCCGTCCTTGTAAGCCGGTACCTCACTTTTTTTGGGAAAGTGGCTTACGGCGCAACCCCTTGTGCCCGGAGCTGGCTTCAGGAAGCTGGTGGGAGGGAAGGATTTTAACCAGACCCCCAGGGAGACCCACGGAAGATTTAAAAATCCAGCCGGACTCCCGGTCCTGCCTATTGGGAGGAAACTTGTATTCCCTCAACTCTTAGGTAGATTGCAGCTTGGTGAATAATTAACCTCGCCCCGTGTGGCTTTTTTTTTTTTTTCTTTTTAAAGAAAAATCAAGTCCCAACCTATGAAAGATGGAAGATCCTTTTTTGTTCAGCAGAATCGGATCGGCAAAGGACCTGTTGGGAGAAGCCATCCCTGTCATCTCGGCCCCCAGTGTCCTAGCAACTCTGGAAGTTCTGATACTTAGAAATACCTCTGGAGTTTCACTGGTGGCCGTGCCTCGGGGTGGCCCAGGTCTCCTTCGGTGCACCTTTGCCCAAAGCTGAGCTTTCTGAACCCTCAGCGGAGGTCACCATTCTGTCCCCTGCTTGGCGCTGTGTGTGGCCCTCCCTCCTGCACGGGGCGGATTTCGCTTCCAGGCCGGTTTGTGGCTCTCTGAGCACGATGGTGACTCTTTGGCCTGTCTCCGTTCTTCTCTGCAGGAGAACAGCGCTCCTGCTCTGTGACAGGGTCTTGAAAGAATTGCCGCAGAAGCAAGGGGTCAGTCTGGGTCCCAGGAAGGGTTTTTCTCGAAGCAGCCCAGCGTGAAGGCCATGAAGACGGACCCTGGGTCCAGAGGGGCTTGACTCAGAGTCTTGACTGCCACTTACCAGCTGAGCGACCTTTGACACGTAACTTCCCTGTGCCCGTTTCTTCCCTTGTGCAGGCAGCTTGGTACTACGTTGTAGCATTATAGCGAGGCTTATAGGAAGAACGTAGATTTGGTGCCTGGCACACACCAGTGGACCTTTGACTTGGTCCTCGTCTCCTCGGCCCTCTTATTTGGACTCTGCGTGTGTACACGCGTCAGCCAAGAAGGGTGCAGAGTGACTGAGACCTCAGGCCGGTGGCCTGGCGGGTTGGACGGTTTGTGTACGCTGTCTGCCAGCCTTGGGCAAGTTACTTAACCCCCTGGGAACAGCAGCTTTGTAATCCTCAGGTGGGGCTGATCTGAGAACCTCTCCCCCCTGTTTCAGCCTTTCTTGTCCACCGTGCGCCTGGGTCTGGGCCAGGCTAGGGTTACAGCCTGAGCCGTGCAGGATCCCTCGCTGCTGCTCACTGTGATTTGTCCTCCAGCGCCGAGAGCAGCCGAGGGGTATCGGGAGTCCTCTTGTGGCTGAGGCTCCGAGGGGAGGGGCTCCCCCAGCATCTCCCGGCTGCCAGCGTTGCTTCGAGAGCCTCCTGGTGTAGGAGGGCTTCCCAGGTTGGGAGCCAGCAACGGAGAGCTGTGGAGCAGGAGGGTGGATGCGGCTGGAATGACCCGCACAGAGTACTTAAAGCGCGACTCTAGCGGGACCAGGCAAGCAGGGTACAAAATCAAGGGCGGGGGGGGGGGGGGCGGTGGTGGTGGATGGAAGGAAGTTGATATACCAAAAAAACCCCAAACAAACAAACAAAACCACACTGCAGGGTATTCACCCCGGGAAATAAAAGTCAGAATGTCGTTGGACTTCCTCATCCTTTCTTTTGTGGCTCGGTGATGTTTTTATTTGGAATTTCAGACCAGCGGTCGAGAGAGACCATGATCTTTTTCACGTGCTTGAGAGTTTTTAGGAGTCCCGGCTGGCCGTGGGCCGTGGGCTGGGCTTGCAGATGGACACAGAGCAGGTGACTTCTCACCCACTGCGCTGCCGCTCCCCCCCTCCTCCCTTTGGCACGGTCTGGGGAATTTTGAAATCTGGGGAATTTTGAAATCACCCTGTAGCCAGACCCCTTGTGGTCACTGTCCAGGAGAACTGGGGAGGGAGGTGCTGTGTGGAAAGAACCATCGCCTGATTTTAATCTCTGCTCTGCCACTCTGGGCCTGCGAGCCCCCTTCTCTGTCAAGTGGGGATTGGACTGGAAACAGCATTCACCCCTTCGTAGCCTTCACGTTTCTTCTATGATTCTGGGCCGGGAGGCACAGAGGAGGGCACAAGATTGGAACCTGGGGCTCTGGTTGGTGGGGGGGGAAGGACTCGGAGATGTGCAGCTGGGAAATTTGGATCAGTCTGTGAAGACTTTGTGGTTCATTCTCATGAAACTCACTTCCTCTCGCTGGATTTCTGCCCTGGGGTGTGTGGGGTTCAAGGGAAAAACTAGCCTCTCCTTCTTCATGACTGAGACTTTCATTCTGGTCTTCAGTTGTCTCTCTCTCCATGTCCTATGGCAGGTAGATTTTCCCCCGCTCTCCTGAAAACAAGTGAGTAGTGATACTATATATGGTACCTGGTTTTCCTGGAGGTTGGTGGAAGACAAAATCCATTCCTGCTGAAGGCAGACACTGGGGGGAGGGAAAGGTGGGAACCGGGCTCCCCTGTGGACTAGCTGAGTGACCTTGGACCAGTGGCATGCCTTCTTGGGACTCAGTTTTCCTGGCTGTGATGATACACACCTACTTTGTAGTATGACCAGAGGATCAAAAGAGAATCCCTGTGTGAAAGGCCAGGTGCATGGTGTTGGGGTACGTGTAACTGTTCTCAAGTGATGCTGTTCAAACCGGGGTCTGTAGAGCTGGTGAAGAAACCCCAGGGAGGTCAAGGGAAGACGACCTGAGGCTGGCAAGCTGCTGTTGGCTTAATATCTGGGGAGAAAATACTGGGAGAAAAGTTAAGTCCTTGCTCTGTGTGTGTGTATGTGTGCGGGGGCGGGGGGGCGGGTAGCGGTGTCTGGCTTCTTGAGGCAGATATGCTGGGTGCGCCCTTGTGGAGGAGGTGTAGGGAGAAGTCCCTGACTCTACCAGGGGTGGGTTCATGCAACCACTGGGCTCTATCCTCTAAGGGGACGGGCTAGTAGGAGAATCAGGATAATACCTTTGAATCCCTTTCTGTAGAGCTTGAGTTGTGGGTTTAAGAACATGAAAAAAAAAGTGTCTTTCTTTGCTGTTGGAACTTTGAGGGCGATTGAACAGATACTTGGAACCAGGACTTGCGTGTGAGCAAAATGTTAGTCTCCAACTTGCCTGGCCAGACCACTGTATATCTGGGAAAAGTCAACCAGACCACTTGCTCCGGGCCGCGTCTCTTGGCCTGAGCTTCTCTCCCTCTCCCTCTGCCTCTGGCTCTCCTTCTGTGTCTGGTGATAGCAAGCATTCATTGTCACTCGGGTCTGGGCGCACACTAACCTTGGCCAAATCACTGAATGTTAAACCATCTGGCAAAATATCACATTTCGACAATGGGCCTTTTCTATAGAGAGGGGGATAGAGAGGGGCAGTGCTGGATGCTGGGAAATCACTTAAGCATTGACAGTGGAAAGGGGCAGGGTCCAGGATCCTGACTTGAATGTAAGGGATGGGGTTGGGGGGGTGCTGCTCCTAAAAATAGAAATAGGTTGGAGAACCAGCTCCCCCTGTTTCCAGCGCCCCAGTCGGGGAAGGGGCTACTGCCAACCTACCTTGGCATCCTCCCTCTCGCCCTTTTGGTGGATTTTGTTGTAATTAGACAAGTCATGACAAATACCCCATTGCCCTTTGGGCTGGGGCGTTTTGAGGACTCCTGCCTGGAAACCCAGCCTCACTCACTTGGGAGCCACGATTAGGCAAGAGAACAGTTCTCGGGCCCTTGATTCAATAAAGACCCTTTTATGATGTTGGTTTTTCCCAGAAAAATAATACCACTTTGCCCCGTTTATTGCATTTAGATGTGTAATCATATTAGAGCTAAACAGCCCGGGGGACCGAAGTTACGTAGTTGGGGTTTTCACCAAAGCCTGTTACCGGGTCTTCAGAGGAAAACCGTGTCCTCGGAAAAAAAGAAAAAGGAAAAGAAAATGACAAGGAACATTTTTGACGGTTTTTCTCTCGTGGCATTCAAAGGATATTTTCTGGCATCAGGGTGAGAGGTGGCCCGGAATTAAGAACCAGAAAGTGAAACTAAGTGGAGCGGCCCCTGTGCGTGCGGACGCCTGGTGCCCGGTGCCCTCCACAGCCCTGCCTCGTGGCCAGGCCATGCGTCCCCAGCACGGTCCCCTCCTTGTCGGGCAGACGGTGTTTATCAGATGGGTAGCGCATGTCCCCTGCCAGGGGCTGGAGGAAATACCAGAGAGGATACCTGTGTCCCCTCCAGCAGGAGTCGTGGTGCCCTGGCACGTCTGCACCCCGGTGGCTCACAGGTGGCGGTTCTCGGCCTCCCCAAGCCCCGCCCGGTAAGGGCAGTCAGCCCTGACTAAATATAGTCCTGGAGGTCTCAGGCAGCTTTGATTGGCTGGGAGGTTTGGCGTGGCTCCGCCCACGGCTGCTGGCCCCGCCTTCCAGGCGGGCGGCCCTTCCCCTGGCCCTCTAGCGTTCAGACGCTCTTCTACGCAAGCGTCCCCTCTCACCTTCTTACCCCAGACATTTTGTCAGGCTGAGCACATTCGCCAATCATAGAGTAAAAACCTTCCTACAGACCTGCTAGCGCCAGGTTAAGCAGAGCTCAGGAGTGGAGCCCAGACCGCTTTCCCAACTTGGGGTGTAGAAATCTTAGGCGATGGGGAAATTTCTGGGAGTCCTTCGTAGGAGTGCTCTATTAAGAAACAAGAGGGTATGACCTATCAGGGTGCTGAAACCCTGTGGCACTCAATAAAGGGGGTGGGGGACCCACCTAATTCCAGGACAGCTGATGGGAGCTGTATGCAGTATTTTTCAGATATCACCCTTTGATGCAGAAGCACTGCATTTTTGTAGATGATTCCACTGCTGATAGATAATGTGTCCTAAAATATTGTTTCACAAAGTGTGGGGATTTTTGGTATTTTAAACTTTCTGGATGATTTACACTCTTCGGAAGAAGTGCTGTTAAATTACATACACATACAAATAACGTGTGTTTTTTTTGTTTTGCTTTGCTTCTCCAAAAGGAATATAATTAGAACATCTGAAACTCGATTACCCAATTAGTCCATTTTTCTAATTAGCTGTTAGGAGGGTGTGATGAGATACATTATTTTAGATTTCCAAATGGAACTTTGGCCACAGGGAGGTTCTGAGCAAGTACACAAAGAGGAACAAAATCATGTGTTTTCAGTTTAGGCCACCACCCCCTCACCTGCTCCATGCAAAACACCTTGTGTGCCTGCCCATTGGGTGGTAACAGTGCTCAAACAACAGTTTTATCGCCCTTGACTCGGGTCAGTGGAGTCGGAACAAGTATTCATCTACGTCAGCCTCTCTCTGCTCCTGACCCCGGAGCAGGTAGACGAAGGCAGGTGTAAGTGCCGCTGTTTTACATCTGTCAGCAATAATGTTAGCGGCGTGAGGGGACAATTCTGGTGACAGTTCATTCTGTTTGTATTTTCTTTTTTTTTTTTTAGAGAAACAGAGTGCCAGTGTGGGAGGGGCAGAGAGAGAGGGAGACACAGAATCTGTCAGCACAGAGCCCGACGCGGGGCTCAGACCCACAAGCCGTGAGATCATGACCTGAGCCAAAGTCGGACGCTTACCGACTGAGCCACCCAGGCGCCCCCCTGTTTGTATTTTCTGCATGCTTTGAGTGTGCTTGCCTGGTTGCCCGGGGCCTTGGGGACAGCCTGCAGGGGTGAGGACCTCCAGCCAAGACCAGGGAGTGGAGCTGGGACCCAGCTTTTGTAGTTTGGAGGCCCACAGTCCTTGGCTGAAATTCTGAAAAAAAACAAAAACAAAAACAAAAACCTGAAAACCAAAAGTTTGTTGGCATACCTAATTTCATGGGAGAACCTGACCCACACTGACGTGAGACCATTGGCGTCGATATTTCTCTTGGGGGATGTGAATATCCATGGGTTTCACTGCAGAGATAGGAATGTGTTTAATTAGGGGTGTTGCAAAACCTGTGGTATGTACACTTCATTACCTTTTTGATTGATTGATGTTTTAATGTTTGTTTATTTTTGAGAGCGAGAGGGAGCATGAGCAGGGGAGGGGCAGAGAGAGAGAGGGAGACACAGAATGTGAAGCAGGATCCAGGCTCTGAGCTAGCTGTCAGCACAGAGCCCGATGCGGGGCTCGAACCCATGAACCGTGTGATCATGACCTGAGCTGAAGTCAGATGCTTGACTGACTGAGCCACCCAGGCGCCCCAACATAGAATCTTCCTTCCCCTACTGTTAGCCGAGCCATCTGCATGCCTTCTCTCCTTGTCCTCTTTCCCTCCCCCGGGGAGTCCCCCTTGAGAGATAAACTTTGTAACTCTGATGGCAGGACCCACGGCCCACTTTGGTCCTGCAGATGGTCTGGGACTGTGGTCGAAAGGAGGGCGCTGCCTCCCTGGACCGCCTCATTAGCGGGAGTGGGTAGATGCATTCAGGCTCTGGGCCAGCCTTGCCCAGGGGCACTTGGGCCTCCACCCACTGATGAGTTTTGCGGGGATGAGGGGGGTGGGGGTTGCGCTGAGCCAAACCAAAGCATGCTGGCCATTCGGCATCAGGCCAGGCAGGGCTGGAGAGAGGGGCATGAGGGGAGCTGAAGGGGTGAGTGTAAGCTCACATTAGGAGCTGAGGTGTTCTTAGCAAAAGAATTTCTGGCTCAGAGACGCTGCTTATCGCCAACCCAGGGGGCTCTGATGGGTTTCAGGGCTGCTGGCTTTGTTCATCGCAGCCCACGAACTGCCGGTGAGGGTGGCTGGGCCCAGCGAGTCCAGGAAGGCTTTCTGCTGTTGCACAGGCTCCGCTCCAGCTGTGCCCTCAGGCTCCCACCTCCAGAGCAGCTGTCCCCGGGGCTGGATGGGTAGTTGCTGGAAGGGGAACCTGAAAAGCCCACTTCCCTAAGTTGGGGGCTGGGAGCGCCAGCTCCCCTCCCCAGCCCCCTCCGCAGGGAAATTTGGCCCCTGCCTCAAGCAGGCTTGGCCTCCCCAGGCCCCTGGGGCCAGACGGTCTCAGCCAGCCCCTGCGCAGGCCCCAGCATCTCTCCGGTAGCTGTGTTCCCCCAGCACATTTTGGGACTGATGCCCTCTGCCTGACCACTTCCTTCCCCGCTCGGGGTGGGACTGGCACATACTTTTCTTTCTAAAGCAAATTCCAAACAAGGGCTGATAACTCTGGTTGGCTTCCCTTTTCCTTCCACCATGGTTTTGTGGGCTGCTGGCTATTTCAGGGACTCCACATTCAGCGGGGAGCCTCCTGACTGCAGCAACTCTGAAAGCCCTGGTGGCTTTTCATTCCCCCCGCCCCCCTTCCCGGGACGGGGGCCAGGCCCGTGGTCATCATCAACGTGTGATCAGCACAGGCTCTGAGAAGGCCTGGGGCCCAAGGCCCAGGAACGAGTGAGCAAGCCACATCCAAGTGGGTCACTTTCACACACCTAGCTTGGCAAGCGGGGGGTGGGGGGTCCTCTGGCCACTACCTGGGGCAGCCCTCCCAGCCTCACCTCATTATTGAACAGTGGGGTCCGACACGGCCTGTCCCATGGTGAGTTGACAGCCTGGGGCGGTGCTTAAACTTGCGTGTCCCTGATCATCGTACAAGGAGCCTGCCTACAATGCAGACCAGGGCCCCGGAACCCGCATTGTTAACACAATTGTTAATTGTGCGTGCGATGAGGTGTATGTGGCTTCAGGATCATGCTGCTGGTAGGCCTGTAGGTGAAGCAGCTTCACAAGGGTGGGGTCGGGGAGCAGGGGGAAAGAAGGGGCCGGGGGCCAGAAGGGTCACCCAGAAGAGGTGAGCTGAGTATTGAGAACACAGCGGCGAATGGGTAACAATAGCTCACTCGGCTCAGATGCTCTGTGCCTGGTATAGTCCTCAGCCTTCTATGAAACGAAGGTCTTTAATGCCCCCCCAATACCCCATGAACTAGGTGGTCACCCTGACCTTGTAGAGGAGCAGACTGAGGCACAGAGGGGTTACACAGCTTATCAAAGGTTCTGTGGCTATTAAGCGATGGGCTGGGTCTCGCCCCCTTGCTCTATTCCACTGTACTGGGGCCAGGACACCCCAGTCACCCCTATATGAGCCAGACCAGCTAATACAAACAGGGCTGGAGCTTCTTAGTGGGCGAAGCGTGATGTGGTCGCGCTGTCAAATGGCTCAAATGGCTCTGTTCCTAGTGTGTGGGGGACAGCTGGGGTTTTGCTGGAGGAGCGTATGGCCGTGATCTCAGTTAGGGTCCCCCCCCCATCCCCCCGCTCTCTCCATGAGTCTTTGGCAACTTCCAGGGGGCCCAGCCCCGCCCCTGCCCTGGGGTCTGCGGAGAAGGGGAACGCTACTTGGAGAGGGTGATATGCTCTGGCAGGTACCTGCTGAAAGTGTGTTGTGCACTTGCTTTTCCTCCAGCCCTCATACCACCCTGTCAAGTGGGCTTCCTGTTTACTGACGTGAAAGCCAAGGCACAGAGAAGCATGGTAACTTATAGCCGGTCACACAGCAAGTGAACCGATAGTGGCACCAGGTCTGTTTTCCATGAGTTAGGCTTTCATGGCGCCGGGGCCACCTGTGCTCTTGAGAAGCTGCCTGTCGCGTACGCACTGCATGACTGGGGTGGGTGCAGTGTCTAGCTGGGCGGGGCAAGCTCCCTGTGGCCAGCTGGACAGGTCCCAGCTGAGCTCGGCTCTGGGTGGAAGGGCCTGGCTTCAGGGTACAAGTGAGCCACCAATGGGTCACATTCCACAGATGGGTAGCATTCTGGGCCATCAGGTCCAGAGGAGTCAAAGGCCCAGGGTCTGTGCAGAGGAGCCTCTGCTCCCCTTGGTGGCCCATCCAGGCTGGTCCATAGAGAAGGCCTGGAAACCAGGCTCTGATTCTCGAAGCCCCTTTCATCCTCCCATAAGAAAAAAGACAGTCGGTCACCACTCTCTTTCCTCCAGCCTCACTTCCCCGCGGAGCCTGTCAGCCGGTTGATTCGAATCTGAAAACCATCTGAAACATACCAGCCGTCTTTGCCCATCACAGGCTGTTTCGGTAGGGGGTCGGGGACCTGTGTTCCTTTTCGGGCCCACCTGATGCTGTTGTCTCCTCCAGAGCTCCCCCTGATGCAGTGGGCAGGATGTGCACCGGGACGGCTGGACCGAGGTCCCCGTTCACAGGGCAGCTCCCCCGCGGCGTGCTGGGTCCCAGGGTTCACCCTCCCGTGTCCTGCCACGGACAGGAGGCATGTGTCCGCCGGCTTTTCAAGAACTGTCCCTTGGGTTTATACACCAGAGCTGAAACTCTCTCGTTTCCTCTGAAAGGGGAGAGATGGTGGGAGCGTAGTTCCTTGTGGGCCCATTTTAGAGACAGGGTAACCAAGGCCCTGACCACTGGAAGGAGGCACAACCAGGGTTCAGGTTCTCGCTTCCCATTAGAGTCTTGAGACTTTCACGTTGTCCTTCAAGAGGGCTTTCAGAGCCGAGCAGCTTCCCCCCCAGGTTTCCTGACACCCCCAGTGCTGTTCTTCTCTCCACCTGGACCCGGCCTGGCCTCTGAGGAAGCCTGGAGCAGACTTTTGTGCTTCACATGCCGCGTGCGGCCTGGGACTTTCACTGAGCTTCCCAGGAGCCCCGTTTCTCTGCAAGGTGGGGGGTCTGCGCCCCCCATGTGAAGACGCGGGCCACATGACCCGTGTCTTCCTGCATTCCGCAGCTCTTAGGATCCCCCTCATCTACTTGGGATCCCTTTCCATTCTGCTCCACAGCCATCCGAGGGCAGAAGGCCCTGGGGTGCAAGTTGGCTCTGAGTGGAGCAGAGGCCGGTCATTCCCGGGTGTGCCGTGGGGCCAGTGAGGCTGGTCCGTAGCCAGGCCGGACATTGGAGAGAACTGTGCCGCGGTGGAGACCCGGCGGCCACCCTGCCCACCGCAGGACGTTCAGGGGCCCCGGGCAAGGAGCCCCCCTCTCTCTACCTCGCCCCTCCTCCACCCATCCCTGGGCCGGGCCAGTAGACTTGCCGACTTACCTGGAGAGAGTTCAAGGACAGCAAGAAAAATGAGGGACTTTCAGGGGCAGCTGTGTTTTCTGACTCAGTCATAATGCCCCTAAAAATCCTTATTGTTCTTGCAGTGTGCATCGGACAGCGGCGCCAAGCCCCCCCTTGCCCAGCCGGCCACTCTGGGACAGCAAGAGCTTCCTGGGGTCAGACTGGGATGTCTTCCCCCATCCTCTTAAGATGGGAGTGAATTATTCAAACAATTCTGTTGGGCCCATGCATTGATTTTACGTATATTTTTCCATTTTTTTTTCTTTTTGGTGGAGGATGGGGAGGGCTGGGCATTGAGCTAGTTAGTCGTGCACAGATTGGGATTCAGGGTCTCCCCAGTTCGTGTGCGGTGAGGGTTCGGAGGACCCCGGCTGCTGGTGCAGGGCCCAAGGAAGGCTGTCTTAGGGGCGAGCAGCAGTGTTGGGCCTGCCGGGACGCCCACCTTTTCCGAGAAGTTGGAACTGTTTAGGCGCAGGAGGGGAGAAGGCACCTGGGTGGAAACATGTCGTGTGTTTTTTTTTTTTTTTTTTTAATATTTTTATTTATTGCTAGGAGAGAAAGAGAGAGACAGCATGAGCAGGGGAGGGTCAGAGACAGAGGGAGTCACAGACTGAAACAGGCTCCAGGCTCTGAGCTGGCAGTCAGCACAGAGCCCGACGCGGGGCTCGAACCCACGAACTGCGAGATCATGACCTAAGCGAAAGTCGGATGCTTAACCGACTAAGCCACCCAGGCGCCCCACATGTCGTGTGTTTTAAATGCTTTATTTATTTATTTTGAGAGAGAGCACACGTGCGCACACACGTTGGGGAGGGGCAGAGAGAATCCCAGGCCGGCTCTGTGCTGTCAGGCCCATGAGATCATGACCAGAGCCGAAATCAAGAGTCGGACGCTTAACCAGCTGAGCCACCCTGGCGCCCCTGTACTGTGCTTTACAACAGAGGGAGTTACCTGGCCATTTGGAAAATGCACTCCCAGTGGGTTCCAGTTCTCCCCACTACAATCCCTGTTTCACCTCCTGGGTCTCCTCTCTCCTCAGCAGGCGCCCCGTCCCCACCTTTCCCCGCCCACCCCACAGGTATTTGGCTGAGCCAAGGCCTTAACTTGGGTGGGGCTTACGGATTGTGAGCTGGGGACTGTCAAGAAGAAATACCAATCTGTGACATGACCGCCTCAACCCAGGAGTGCCAGTTCGCAGAAATGTCACCAGATCCCCAAGCCCCAGAGCCTCCCCCTGACAGCTGAGCCTGCCCGTGCATGGGCACACAGGGAGGTGAAGAGAGAGCCTGCGGGACCCTGCCGGCTCCTGTGGTCACCCTGGGGCTCACCGGCCTCAGGGTCAGCAAGGAAATGAATCCTCTAGGTGTTTCTTAGGTTTCCAGGTGCACACTTGCAAGCCCTGGTCACTGGAGAAGACGGCCGTTTGCAGGGCCCTGACCGCATATCATCCTTCGGGCCCCTTGCTCCTCAGGTCTGGTCATCCCAGCCGTGTCTTTTAAAGGGCTGGGTTTGCTCAGGAGCCTCCACATTAAGATCTGCCCAGGAGAAAGGACAACTTCAAGGTAAAGGTTAACGTGGGGGGTGGGGCACAGAGTGACGATTATCCCTTCTTGGTAAGAGGTAGATGGGTCTTTCATGAAATGAGATTGTCATCACCTACGATGGACATGGGGTGATACATTGTTCTTTATAGCTAAGCATTTGCTACCTCTGAGTCACCTATGTGTCCCTGAGGCTCCTTTGCCCTGCCCTTCCATCCCCCCCCCAAACCTCCTTGTTCCTGAGTGCATTCCTCATTCCTTACCCGACAACACTTGCAAAAAGAAAAAAAAATTTTTTTAAGGAGATACATGAAAAATTAAACTGAATACTGTTTCCCGCCCCCCAACTATAGAGCATTTCAAAATACAGGAGGACGAAAAGGCTTACGTAAAGGCCCGTACCTAGAGAATGTTTGCTAATGAAAGAGCTTCTTCCAGCATTTTCCCCAGTGTGTGTACACCCCCTACCCTGTTAGCAGGATTGGGACTTTTAAGAGGTGTGAGGCTCACCACCCACTTGAGCAATGGCCCTGTGCCCTGGGGAGCCAGAGTCTCCCTCTTCTTTTTGCCATGGGGGATAGGCTGAAGCTCGGAGCTCGTGGTGGCGGGTATTGGAGCCACACAGGGGCTCTGTTCTAAACCTGGATGGAGTTGGGATTGGCGAGGCGGCTGAACTGCAGGCTTCGTCCTGACTGGTCTCTAAGTGGGCTGCCGCGCGGCTTCTGGACTCTGGTCGGAATCTGGGCAGCCTTATAAGAATGTCCAGGCCTGCCCCCTTCCTCCCCACCAAGGCCGGTTGGATCTGGGTGGCCAGGGATTGGGGGAGGCGGGGGGGAGACCCAGGGACTGGTCTGTTTGGCTTCTCTTCCTCAGGGGATTCTCAAGCAGCCAGAGGACTATCCGGCCACATGCCCACCAGTTAGAGACGGAAGAGCCTGATCGAGGAAATGTGGCCATTTGCGGCTGGCAGATTTTCACGTCCGTTATTTTCTCTGCCGCTCAGAGCCCTCTTTTGAGCCTCATTCTACAGATGGAGGAGGCAAAAGTGATCAGCAGACGCACCGGAAGACAGCCAGGATGCAGCACGGCTGGGGTTCGGAGCTGCAAGCCTCCGACTTGCAATAGCAGTGCTCTTTCGGTAATAATTACTTATAATTAGCATACGGCTTAACAAGCATATCATAATGCTTTGGTCATCCAGTACCTGGAGGTGAGTGGGTGGGTGCTGCTCTCTCCTGGAGGAGGGATCTGCACCCTGGAGAGGCTGGATTACGGTCTCTTGGTCTCCTGATGGGAGTGTTCCTGGCCAGCCTGGACCCACAGCGGCCCCAGTTCTGGGCAGGGCAAGATTTAACCCCATTTGCAGAACACATCAGAGGGGTGGCCTAGGGGACAGCTGGTGGGTGGCTGAGGCCCCTGGCTCCCTGCCTGGACAGAGGTATCTAGGAAGGACCACAGCCTGCATGGGCTTGCTCATCTGGGCCCTGCCCTGAGCTGGTGGCCCTCAGGGTCAGGACCCCCCTGGGGGTGCCTAGGTCTGCAGCAGGCTGTCCCCACCCCTCCCTCTTTCCCTACAGAGCTAGACTCCAGGAGCCTGGCCCGAGGGCCACCCGGGCAGGCTGCCAGTGCAGGGAACTCACGGGCAGGCGTATTGTGAGGTCCAGGAAGCCGTCCGCCGATCCTAGACCAGTCCGCAGGGCCGGAGGGCCAGCCTGCCTCCAATATGATGGGTGGAGCCAGGAACTGAGAACACTACTTTCCCAGAGCCCAGCAGCTCTGGGCCGGGCCCGCGGGCTTTCTTGGGCACCGAGGGGCCTGAGCCGTGGCCACGCCTTCCCTTGTTGGCCTTGGCTCTCTCTCTCTCAGTCTGGCTCTTCCCCGCCCCCCACCAGCTTTTCTGCAGCAGAGTACAGGCTCTTGGCAATGACATCCATTTAACCTGCTTCCCAGAAAGCAGGGTGGTTGGGCAGGCCAACTGCGCCGGCACCTTGGTGGGAAACAGGGCGGTGGACCTCAGCTCGGGCTTTCCTTGCCCATACTCCTTGGGGACCAGGTGGGGAGGTGGCCCTAAGCTGCCTTGGCTTACTGGGTCAGAAATAACCTCAGCTCAACTCACAGCCTAGAGCAATCAGGCTGAGGCAAGGGCTTTGAGCTCCTGGAGCTGGGGACGGGGGAGGGATAAGCCTTTGCTCAGGAGTCTGATCAGGGGCAGTCACTTAGCTGGGGGCCTTGGGTAACCCCCCCCCACCTCTGAGTCTGTTGCCTCATTTGTTTGATGGGCATGACGGTGCCCTTTAGAAATATGTCTGAATCCACGGCTTCCGAATGCAAGAATGAAGGTGTCATTTCCCTCTTCTCTCCCTTTTCAGGAGGACACTTCAACAGAGAACCCTGGGGAGGCGTCTGGCACGGAGAAGATGCTCACTTGATGTAGTCGCACCGCTCGGGAAGTGAGGTTTGGGTCTCAGTGTGTTGGAAAGGGTCTTCCGTCCTTATCTCTGCAAAGAAGCCCTTTCCTTCCACTTCCTCTCTGGCTCTCCTACCCTGGCCGGACCGTATAGGGATCATGGCTCTGGCTTGAGACGCTGCATTCCTCTCCGGCCCGGCCCGCTGAGACCCAGAGCCCAGGGAGGCGTCCTTCCCCTCCTGGATGTTCATCCTGCAAGTCCAGACGCCGTCAACTCCAAGGCGTTCCCTCTGGGCCTGGGCCAGAGTGGCTGCGGCCGAGCTCCTCCCTCCCCCTCCAGCCTCCTTGGGTGCAGACAGCCCAGCACAGGCAGGAAGGGCCTTCTGTTTGCCTTGGCTGGTGGGGAAGAGATTAGTGCTCACTTTCTGTTATGACTCTTGTATCTAACTAGCAGGCAGGCCCATGACGTCGAAGAGAAGCACACTTGAGCCTTGGATGAGGTTGGGCCCTGTGCCTGACCACTGCCAGGGTGTCCGGGGGTAGGAATGGGTGGTAACACCACCCCTGGGGCATGTGGAGAAATGTGGTGGCCGCCTGTCAGCTTTCCCTACCCAGCATCCATGGCCCTTTCTGCTGATAATGCCTCTTCTCCTTCGAGAGGTCGCTTCTCCCCAATGTCGCCACAGAAACTCCCCTTTGGAAAGTTTGCAGCAACTACGGGGAAAGAGGCATTTGTTTTTTGTGGGATTTGCCGGGTCGATGGACCTGCTGGTGGCCAGCCTGTTCTCTGCTTGAGGTCGAAGCCAGCAAAGAGGAAAAAGCTCAGAGATGGAGAGAATATACTGTCCAGATACCCATAAGCCCCTGGATCCAGCCATGCCTGAAGCTGACTATACTCCTGGATTAACCTGATTCTATGAGCCAATGCATTTCTTCTTTGCTAAAATTATCCTAAGTTGGGGTTCTGTCATGGAAAGGGTCCTATTTAATAAAGCAGTGTTTTTCTTTGGTCTCATTAAAAAAAATCAACTTTGAGGTATACTTTCCATGCAATAAAGTCTACCCATTTGAAGCACCCAAGTCATACGTTTTCTGAAATGTGTACACCCTTGTAACTACCACTGCAGTCGAGATGTAGAACATTTCAAGTTCTCTTATTCCTCCTTAGAGTCCTTTAAGTGTAAAGGACCAAGCACTGACCAGCCTTTGTTGTAGAGATTAATTTCGCCTTTCTAGAATTTTCATATAAATATTCTCATTTAGTGTTTGTGCTTTTGTGTCTGGCTGCTTTTATTCAGCAGGTCTTTGAGATTCCCTCAGTAGTTCCTTATTTCTGAGAAGCATTCCATTGTATGGATGTGCCCCAGTTGGCTTAGCCATTTATCTGCTGATGGACATTTAGGCGGTTTCCAGATTTTTGACTATTACGAATAAAGCTGTTTTAAACATTGGGGTGCCCAGGTGGCTCAGTTAAGCATCTCTTGATCTCAGCTCAGGTATGATCTCACAGTTCGTGGGTTTGAGGCCCATGTTGGGCTTTGTGCTGACACAGTGGAGCCTGCTTCGGATTCTTTCTCTCTCTCAAAATAAATAGACTTAAAAAAATTTTTTTTAGAAAGCTGTTTGGACATTGACCACAAGTCTGCATGTATGCATGTGTTTCCATTTTTGTGCCTCGACATCAGTGTCATTTTATAGTTGAGGCCAAGGCTCAGAGAAGTAAAATGACTTGTCCAAGGTCACACGGCTGATTGATCTTGCACCTTGCACAGGGAACACAAGTAGGGCAGTTACATAGCACAGGTGTGTGGGTGTTCCTTAAGAAACAACCTCGGACTGCTTGGGGACAGAGCTTGTGGGCTTCTGTGCTCAGGAACGTCATGGCCAGGAGGGACGGTCAAAATTGAGTTACAGCCGTGTCCCTCACCTTTGTGTCCCTTGTTTTTCCCCCCGTGGATTCCACTGTTAGAGATTGTATCTCCTACACAGACTGCGTTCCTGAAGCCAGAATCTACTTCCCCAAACACATGAAGATCCAGAACTATCTGAGCGGACAGTCACTGAGCAAGCTTGTAGGAAGATTTGGAGCTGAAGTCCCTCCAGCCCAAACTGGAGACCCACTTTTTCGGGCTGGGGACCAACCAATCATGGAGCTGCCTCAGAAGTCGGAAGATGTCGAGTGGGTAAGTCCTGATTGAATCCAGCCTCTCCTCTCACAAGTTCTTCCACCAGATCTCTGCCTCCGAGTCTTCTCTCTGCTGAGGTCAGCCCTGGGAGTTCAAGTGCATGTTGTGAACGCAACAGGGGTCAACTCCCTTAGGACTCCAAGTCATCTAGCTGTGCCAAAGCCAGATGCATCTCTGGCCCTTTCTCTCCTTCAGTGGAGTCGCCTGCAACTGAGAGTCCTGGCCGGTACAGCTTAGCCAGGACCTCACCCTTCAACGAAGCTTCTCCCGAGGTCTCCAGGCAAAGTCAACGAATGGCCAGTCCGGTGCAGCTCTGGCGAGGCAGGGGCAGATGCTGCTAAGGGTTTTGTGTGCATTGTCTCATATCCTCTCAACAACCCTAGGGGAGGTACTTCCCTGTGAGGGAAACCGGCACAGAGCTGCAGCTGTATCACACCTGGAACGTGGGTGCATTGCATGCATCTTGTGGGCCCCTACGGATTCTATCTGCCCCCCCCGTCCACCAGACTCCTAGCTGCTTACTCTGCCTCCACCACAGCCGTTGCACGGCTGACAGGCTGACTCGACCGAGGCCACGTCCCAGGTAAAGGCCACCAAAGGGGCCAGCAGTAAGCCCGGAGGGAGCCCGTTCCCAGGGATGAACCAGGGAGGTGAGGTGGGGGCATACGTTCCTCTCCTCCCTCCCTCGGACCATCTGATGCACGTTTTCCTCGCAGGGTCTGTTGTAAAGCAGCGACTGCGCGGTTATCCGTCGCCTCGCATTGCTTCCCATCCTTCTCTACCTCCCCACTCTCTTCCCTCCCTCTTGCGACCTTGAAGTTCCCCCTCTGAGTTACCAGCGCTCAGTCCCTAGCCAATGGCTCCATTTCCGGGGGAGCACAGGCCGTCTGGTGCCTGGGGCCGCACCACACTGCTTCAGTGAACGGGGAACAAGTACGTCATTGCCCTAAAGACGGGAAATAGGGGCAAGGACAGTGTCAAGTTCATCGGCTCATTCCCCTTTGTCTCCTCCCTACACACCCGTTCACTAGGTTTAATCAGTCAACTCTTCTCTAACCTCCCCCGTAAGTTCAGAGCCTGGGGTCTCCCCCACTAACCCCCGTCCGGTAGAGTTCATGTTCCTTGAGCCCCCACTTGCTCGTATGTGATACTGGCAAGGTACTCAGCCTCTCCGAGCCACTTTCCCCATCTGTAAAATGGGAATGAGAATGGTCTCACCACACAGGACCGTTGAGAGGTTTAACTGATAGTTTTGTGCCTGGCACGTAGTAGGTGTAGACACCATTGTTGAGCAGTCCTGTTCAACGTCACCTCTTCCAAGAGAGCCCTGCTCTCTTGAAAACCCTCCTCCTCCATTCTCAGTCCCTACTGAGTAAATGGGGCCATCCCCCACCCCATTCCCAAGCCCATCGCCAGACCCAGGCCAATCGGCCCATCCCAATACTGACCTCAAGTGTTGGCTCAGGCCTGGGCACGAGACCCAAGTTGGACTGGTCCTTGCAACCGTGTCCTGAAGTTTCTGGAACAAGAAGGAAAGGGGTGCTGGCTCTTTGCTGAGATCATCAGCTTGGAGCCACGAGGAGCCGCTGTTACTATTTGAGAGTGATGTCAGGAGGCAGCGGCACCACGAGGTGGAGCGGGTCACAGAGCGCTGATGACGTCTTCGGGGCTCCTGGGTCCAGTCGTGCCAGGGGCTAGTTAACCCCCGCTGTTTTTAGGAATCAACACACAAACCAAAGTTTTTAAATTTACATAAGCCGGTTTGGGTTGAGTTTCAATTACTTAAAACTGAAGTGGTCTTGACTAATCCGGTAGGTTCTCCGTATAACTCTGTATAATTGCAATTATTGCAATTAACATGGTTATTATAAACACATTACCAGGAAGGTGCAGCCATGGGGAGGCCTGGGCCAGGTTCCCTCGGGGGCTGATGCTGCTCTCCGCACATTGTACCCTGGATATCAGCTCCCCAAGAGCGGGGGTGGGGGATTCGTGTCTCAGGTGGCCAGCGTCTGCCGCAGGGTAGGAGGGCTAGGGGACATCTGCTGAATGAAAAGTGAAGGAGGCTTGCAGCCCCCTGCCCCCTTCACTATGCCCTGCCTTCCAGCTCCCACACCAGGTACACGTTTGCCCTCGTTGCTTGTCCTTGGCCGATGTCTGAACCCACTGGGGTGTCCGCCAGGAGACCGTCCCGGCAAACCAGTCTATTGTTTTCACAGCATCCTTTTGAGGGCTTCATTCATCCCCTTATCTGTTCAGATAGTGTTTTAAAAAAATCTTTATTAAAAGTGTTCGTTCTATGGGACGCCTGGGTGGCTCAGTTGGCCAAGCGTCAGACTCTTGATTTCTGCTTAGGTCACGATCTCACGGTTGTGAGATCGAGCCCCACATCGGGCTCTGCACCAGGCATGTAGCCCGCTTAGGATTCTCTCTCTCCCTTGCCCTCTGCCCCTCCCCTGCTCGCATGTTTTCTCTCTAAAAAAAAGGTAATGAATTAGGGATACCTGGGCGGCTCAGTCACTTGAGTGTCCAACTCTTGATTTTGGCTCAGGTCATGATCCGTTGTGGGATCCAGCTCCATGTCCGGCTCCAGGCTGAGCGTGGGGCCTGGTTAAGATTCTCCATCTCCCTCCTGCCCCTCTCCCCTGCTCACTCTCTCTTTCTCTCTAAAACAAAAAAATAATTAAAAATTTAAAAAGTGTCCATTATAGACTATCTTACACCACTCACAAAAAGTAACTCAAATGGTTTAAAGACTTCAGTCTAAGGCCAGAAGCCACAAACACCCAGAAGAAAACAAAAGGAAAAAGCTCCTTGACACAGGTCTTGGCAATGATGTCTTCAATGGAACACCGCAAGTACAAGCAACAAAATAAAAAACAAGAAGGAGTACATCAAACAAGAAGCTTCTGCACAACAAAAGAAATCAAAACAAAAGAACTCACCGACAATGTCGAAAGATGCCCTACAGAATGGGAAAAAAATATTTACAAATCATGTCTGATAAGGAGTTAATATCCCAAACGTATAAAGCCTGCATGCAACTCAGTAGTGAAAAAACAGTTTAATTTAAAACTGGGCAAAGGACCCGAAGAGACATTTTCCCAGAGAAGATGTACAAATGGTCGATACATGAAAAGGTGCCCAACATCACTCATCATCAGGGAAACGCAAGTCAAAACCACAATGAGAGATCACCCCACACCTGTCAGAATGGCCAGTATCCAGAAGATAAGAGATAACAGATGCCGGTGAGGATGTGGGGAAAGGGGGATTGTAAACTGGTGAAGTCACTATGGAAAACAGAATGGAGGCTCCTCAAAAAAATTAAAAAGTGAAATACCATATGATCCAGTAATTCCTCTACAGGACATTCACCCAAAGAAAACAAAAATACCAGTTTGGAAAGATACATGCTATGTTTATTGCAGCATTATTTTACAATAGCCAAGATACAGAAGCGACCTAAGTGTCCACCAATAAGTGAATGGATAAAGAAGATGTGGCTTGTATCTATACAATGGAATATTACCCATAAAAAAAGAATAAAATCTTGTCACTTGTGACAACATGGACGGACCCAGAGGGTATTATGCTAAGTGAAATAAGACAGAGAAAGACATATACCATATGATTTCACATAGAGGTCAAATCTAAAAACATATGAACAAACAAACAGGCTCTTAAATATAGAAAGTAAACTGGTGGTTGCCAGAGGGGAGGTGGGGATGGGTGAAATAGGTGAAGGGGATGAAGAGGCATAAACTAGCTGTAAAACAAATAAACCATGGAGATGAAAAGTACAGCATAGGGAATAGAGTCAATAATATTGTAATAATGTGGGGTGACCAGTGGTAACCACACGTATCATGGTGAGCTTCGAGGAATGTATAGAATGTTGAATCACTGTGCTGTATACTTGAAACTAATATAATGTCAACTGTACTTCAATAATAGTAATAATACATTTTTTAAACTTTTAGAAATGTTTATTAATTTTTAAGAGAGAGGGTGAGAGATAGAGCATGAGGGGCAGGGGAGGGGCAGAGAGAGGGGAGACACAGAATCTGAAGCAGGCTCCAGGCTCTGAGCTGTCAGCACAGAGCCCCACGCAGGGCTCAAACCAACAGCTCATGACCTGAGCCGAAATTGAACGCTCCACTGACCCAGCCACCCCTAAATTTTAAAAATGATCCAGCAAATTCCATTTCTAGGAATATATCAGAAGGAAATGAAAGCACTATGTCGAAGACTTACATGCATCCCCATGTCCATAGCAGCATGATTGTAAATAGCCAAGACACGGACATAACCTAAGTGTCAGTTGACCGATGAATGGATAAAGAAAATGTGACACATGGACATGCGCGTGCGCACACACACGGATTATTACTGAACCATAAAGTACAAGGAAACCTTGCCCTCTGTGACAACGTGGATGGACACTGAAGGCATTATAATAAGCGAAACAAGTCGGACAGAGAAAGACAAATACTGTATGATTTCACTTACATGTAGAATCTAAAAAACCAAACTCATAGACAAAGGGATCAGATTTGTGGTTGCCAGAGATGGGGGAGGGGGCGGGGGAGGGGATGCAGGTGTTCAAAAGGTACAAACTTCCGGTGATAAGATAACTAAGTACCGGGGATGTAACGTGAAGCGTGACAATAGTTCACACTGCTCTATGGTGTATCTGAAAGTTAAGAGAGTAGGTCCTGAGAGTTCTTGTCATCACAAGGAAAAGAATCATGTTTTTCTCTTTTTCTTTTCTTTTTGTATCTATAGATGATGATGTATGTAAACTAACCTTATTGTGGTAATCGTTTTACAATATATGCCCATACACCTTAATCTTTTATTTTTTGTTAGTTTCTATTTAAAAGATTTTAAATGTTTATTTATTTTTGAGAGAGAGACAGAGAGCGAGTGGCGCAGGGGCAGAGAGAGAGGGAGACACCGAATCCGAATCAGGTTCCAGGCTCTGAGCTGTCAGCACAGAGCCTGATGCGGGGCTCAGACTCAGACTGCAAGATCACGACCTGTGCCAAAGTGCTCAACCGACTGAGCCACTTTGCTAGGGGCTCCTGGGTGGCTCAGTCAGTTAAGCATCTGACTCCAGCTCAGGTCATGATCTCACGGTTGATGAGTTCGAGCCCTGCATCGGGCTCTGTGCTGACAGCTGAGAACCTGGAGCCCGCTTCGGATTCGGTGTCTCCCTCTCTCTCTGCCCCTCCCCCACTTGCACTCTGTCTCTTTCTCTCTCTCAAAAATAAATAAACATTTAAAAAAATTTTAGGGGCGCCTGGGTGGCTTAGTCGGTTAAGCGTCCGACTTTCGCTTAGGTCATGATCTCGCGGTTCGTGGGTTCGAGCCCCGCGTCGGGCTCTGCGCTGACTGCCAGCTCAGAGCCTGGAGCCTATTTCAGAGTCTGTGTCTCCCTCTCTCTCTGACCCTCCCCTGCTCATGCTGTCTCTCTCTCTCTCCTAGAAATAAATAAAAAAAATATTTAAAAAAAATAATAAAAATAAAAAAATTTTAGAGTGGTGTGTACTAATTATCTCTCGATATAACTGGGCTGCAAGGGGAAGTGTCCATTATGCTAGGTACCAGAGAGAGATGCAAAAATGGATAATGCTTTACCTGCCTTCAGGGAACTTCTGTTTTAGTGGGGAAATACGTTGACAATTTGGGTACAATTCTGTAATTGTTGGCATTTGGATAATTACCTGGTTTTCCACAAACCAGATCACGAAACAATTGTAAAGAATATCTTTTGGTTTTAAACTAAGCTAATCAGTTTATCTGTAAAAAGCTGGCAATGGAGGTAGGTGGCCCTCGGACTCTGGGAAGATAAAGAATTGCCTACTATGTGCCGAGTTCTGTCCTCCACCTCCCAAACCAATCTAATAGCTACATCGGAATATTCGTCCCATTCTACTGATGGAGAAACAGGTTCAGAGAGGGGAAAACTTTTCCCTGAGCAGAAACAGGACCTGGACCCAAGTCACTGTGCTGTAGCTGGGAGTCCCTGGGGGCCCCTCGGGATTGATACGACTTCTGGATGCCCCATGTGAGTACAGGCTGTCTGCTCGTTCTCATAGAACCTTGTGTGAATAACATTGTGGCTCTTCCACACTTTCCCTTGGGTAACCGCTATGATCTCGTTTATCTTCCTCTCTCATCCTGGCTTCCAGTAGGAGTGGCATGATGCAGTCACATCCACATCTTCTACACCTCGTACCCTGTACTGGGCTGGCCCATGGGGATCTCAGCTCATGGGTTATCTGTTGGCTTATTCCCAGCACTCCTTTCTCCCTTTCTTCCAGTAAGTCCCACCCTTTCTTGGAGAACGTCTCCTCTACGGCTCTACCTAATCCTGTAGTATTTCAGCGGTCCTGGCAAGGGCGGGGGGCGGGACATGACCCTGGTGAAGCCAATCACAGTTCAGCACGCCTTGGATTGGCCCACGGGGTGGGCACGTGATCCAATCAGAGTCCTTCCCTGAAATTTTCTGAGTTTTCCCCTTGGATCATAAGCTAGTTCTAAGTATCCAACTCCAGAGCTCCCAAGCGTGGTGGAGTTTGGGAGAGTGAGGTCCTGGAGGAGTCAGCAGAGATCCGCCCCTCTGCCTTTCCGTGTCTGGCTATGGATTCCGATCCCCACAGTAACTTCTAATTTTTACCAAAAGAATATAGGAACATGGTAACAAATCTAACAGTACAAAGAGCTTGGAAAGGAAAACAGCAGACTCCGCCCTGTTCTTCCGTCTTCCTTCCAGAGGCAACTATCGGACACATTTCCTTTTGTATTTTTTCTGACGGTTACCTTTATAACTCTGAGCTTCTACACACACACACACACACACACACACACACGCACACACACACACACACGTCTTGGTGTATCACTTCAGACCAAATCCACTGATTTCTCAATACGGTTGGTGAGAACTTAGCTCACTTAGCAGAGACCCACTGATTACCTCTATTTAAAGGTCTAATTCTTTTGTTCAATTTTAGGCGGCATATCTGGTCTTGCCAGCCCTCTTTAGAAGACGAATAAATATGGATGTCCCCTCCTACCTTCTCTGCGGGTCCACATGCTACCCTGGTCAGCAGTGAGCGTTTTTACATCATCTGTGTGTCTGTGGCATTCAGATTTTCTTCTGCCCCACAATCCAGTTTTTACTGCTTTGTCCACATGTTGACTCAAAGGATTAAAAGCCATGAAACTGCATTTATACGACTATAACTGTTAACTCCTGTTTACCGTAAACACCCCTTCTTAACCAAAGCTCACTGCAATGGGTTTGTGTTGGGATGGCCAACATGGCCCAGCTTACTCAAATTTGGTTGAGCTGGATGAGATCTCTCCATGTGCCCCTGAGACAGAGCTTGTCCAGGGCTGGCTTCGCGGGCCTGTGACCTGAGCAGTCACCCAGCACTGTGCCCAGAAAGGGAAATTCAAAATCCCCGCAGTCGTGTGGCCAGTCCTGAGTTCATGGCCGATAGAGGCCTGAGCCCCCTGAGAAAGCCTCCTCAGGGGGGGAGTCAAGGCAGGGTCCTTAGGCGGGTCCTGAAGCAGCCCCCGGAAGCTAAAGTGAGAGACCGTGGACTTGAGCACGGCTGGTGAATGTGGCCCACCTTGTGAGGTCAGGAAGGGCATCTCCAAGCTCCTTCTTCCAGAGAGCTTGAAAGTTTGGCAAACTTGGGCTGCCTCAGGGAGGTGGGGTTAGCCCCACATTAAGAGAGCATCAAGGCTGAATGGCCTGCCCAAAGTCCCACTGCTTATACATGGCAGGTCCTAGGTTCAAATCCCAGCCTCTGATTCCCAGACCCCAGTCCTCTCTGCTCCTTCATCTGCCCCCAGAGCAGTGCTGTATCTGGCACAGCACCTGGGTTTGAGTTTTCAGGCCTTGCTCCCAATCTGCCGTGTGCCCTTCAGTGAGACACTTGCCCTCTCTGGACCACCTACCCCAGGCTCTGCTGAGGGAGTAGAGACTCCCTTTTGAAAAGCCTCTTTCACGTAGAATCACTATGTGCCAAATAATAGAAAAGAGTACGTTTCTTCTAAAGACTGATTCCAGCTAATAACTGCAGAAGGAATGAAATGTGAAATATAATACCATTTTTGCAGTCCCTACCAAATTAATTGCTTGAATGGCTGCTAACATTATTCAAAAAAGAGAATAAGACACCATGTTCCTGACGGAAGATCCCAACACCATCGAATGATGTAGTCTTGCCAAAAAAAAAAAAAAAAAAAAAATCACCTCAAACTTGAATCTGATCAAACCTCTGCTTCTAACTACCAACTCACAGCACAGGACAGAAGAAGATATTCAACCACACAACAGGGCAGCAATGAGCAAAATACCACAAGACAAACAACTCCCTCCTTACAGTGAACGCATAAAAGCAAAACAAAACTCTAGACCCAAAGAAATTCAAAAGATTTACCCGTCAATTACAGCATGTAGACCTTATCTGGATTGGAATTTAAACTATTAAAAAAAGCAATTAGGAAAAAAAAAACCCACAATTATGTAACAACTGGACATTTGAACACTGGGTATTTGATATCATTAAGAATGATTAATATTGGGGGGCGCCTGGAGGGCTCAGTCAGTTAAGCGTCGACTTCAGCTCAGGTCATGATCTCACGGTTCGTGGGTTCGAGCCCTGCGTCGAGCTCCGTGCTGACAGTTTGCAGCCTGGAGCCTGCCTTGAATTCTGTGTCTGTCTGCCTCCCTGTCTCTCTCTCAAAATAAATACACACTTAAAAAATTAAAAAGAAAAAGACAACGTTGAGAATTATTAATATTTTTGGTGTAATAGTGGTGGTGTGATTATGGTTTAGTTTGCGAGGAAGAGTCCTTTTAGAGATATCCGCGGACATATTCACGGATAAAATGCTGTCGTGTTTGGCATCTGCATCAAAATAATGCTGGAGGAGGGGTGTGGATTGGGGGGAGGGTCTGGCTGAGGCAGGATGGGCCGTGGGTCGATGGTTGTCATAGCAAGTGATAGGGATGTGACAATTTGTTATATTAGCAGCTCTGTTTAATGCATAACTTGCAGCTTTTGAACAAGTTCCTTCAGCCTGAAGGATAGGTCCGTGGTGGCCCAGGCTAAGTGGGAGAGAGGAAGAATAACCCCACTTTTTTGGAGTAGGGCTGGAGGGCCGATTTAGGGGACACCAGGCCTTGCAACTGCCTCCCCACCACCGTGGCCAAGGCCGGGCCCTGGGGTGTTGCGGTCACCAGTGCCAGACACCAGACTAACACGTGCCTTTCTTGGTGTTCAGATGAGCTCACGTAGCCGGATGCTGTCATTGCAGGACTCTGGCCCCGTCCACAAGCCCAGCTCTCCCCTCCTTGGGGGGCGCTGGCTCCACAGTCCAGGCGCATCCTCAGCCACGTCAAGCCATCTGGCCACCAGCACGGGGCAGGAGAAGGGAAAACGGCTGGCCGGAGACACATGTCCCACAGCGGCCCTGGTACCGGTGGTGCGGCCAGGGCCGGGTGCAGAGGACCCAGAGGGTCAGAAGGCCGCCCTCAGGCCCACCACCCGGGAGTGCTCCCCCGAGGGAGTGCGTGCCGACCCCCTTGGCGCCCAAAGTGCTACATGACCCTGACAAGATGCTTTTCCCTCCCTGGGCCTTCCAACAGAAGGCGGCTCAGCGCTTCTCAGTGGGCTGCTTTTGACCTTTAGGATGGACAGTCGTTCCCAGTTAGCATTCCCAGCCCCCTGCCCCTTAAATTCCACCAGCAGTCCCTGTCCCTGTGGCAGCCAAAAAAATGCCCCACACATTTCCAACCCCTGGGTTGCAAACTACTGTGGGTCTCTAATGACCTTGCCAAGCCCAGAGTTCCGTGCATCTGCGTTTCTGGAGAATTCGGGACAGACTGAGGAAGGGCCGGGCAGAAGCTGTGAACGCGGCTCGAGGTCTTGCAGGGAGATGAGATTTGGATGGTCTGGAAGTGTAACTAGGAGTTTGCAAGGTGAGCAAGAAGGTATGGGGACTGGGCGAGGGACCGAGCCTTTTAGGTAGAAGGATCGGCGTGTGCGTGTGGCGCGGAGGTGAGAGAGGATGGGGTGTCTGGAGGGCCCCGTGGCCCCAAGCTTTGCCCTGTGCTGAGAAAACCAGGCAACGGAAGCAAGACATCAAACTATGGTACAACAGGCAACCAACGAGGATGTTCAAATGGGGCAGGATCAGGTTTTTCCTCTCCGGTCCCTCTGGACTGAGAGATCATCAACGCGGATGCATGAGTCAGGAGAGTGACTCACTCGTCAGACATGGGTCAGAACTACTGAGGATGCAGCTCCACAGCTGGGCTCTCTTGCCCCAATCCCCCCCATCACCCCCCCCACCAGTGGGAGAGAGATTTGGAGGGGACACTGTGGGGGGGGGCAGTGCTCCAGCTTCTCAAAGAGTTGAAGAAGCTTGCGCGTGTGAACAAGAGTGAGTGTGTGAAGGCGCGTGCGGGTGAGCGTGAACAAGCTTGTGAGCCTGTGTGTGTACCCCCAAGTGCGCACACGGGCCGCTCGTTCCTTCGTTCATCTAACAAGCGCCGGCCGGGCGTGCAGCACGGGGCACGCGCTGACCTGGCCCTTGTCCTCGTGGAGTGTGTACTCGAGTGCAGGAGAGAGAAATAAAGAAGAAAACAAAACCAAAGACATTCCACAAATTAGACCACAAGCCTGGGCTCTGCAGGAGATAACTAGAGTGGAAGATGGAGAATGTCCAGGGGTGAGTGGGGAGAGCCCTGTGGACCCGGTGGCCGGGGCAGACGTCTCAGAGCGGGTGGTGCTCGTGCTAATTCACAGGGGACACTTGCTGGCCTTGGGCCACCAAAAGCATTCTCCTTCCTATCAGGCTTTGGGGGGTTACCTCTTCCCCACTGGACAGAGCCTACCAAGGCTCCCCCCTCCGCTGCCCACAGGGCGGACACGGGACCCCAGCACGGACAGAATCTTCTTCTGACTGAGGCGGAGTGGCAGACGGTTAGAGACCCCCCACCCCCCGCCACCGTCGCCTCCTGCCCTTCCTGCCACTTGGCCCTCTGGGGGGCCAGCTCCCTTCTTGCCCATGCCCAGGCCTGGTGTGCAGCCTTCCCGTCCATTTTCTGATGGACAGGGTGTGTCCATCCCTGTGGGTTCGCTTTTGGCTTTGAAGGGAGCAAAGCCAGATCAAGGATGCAAGGGGAACAGACGGGGCTCCCCGGGACCCCCCCCTCCTGTTCCCTGTCGGGCAGGGGGCGCCGAGGCCACTGTGCTTCCGGAGCCGGGCACCCTACCTGGGACCCGCTCGCCCGCTCCTGCACCCTCACTCGCGACCCCTGGCAGAGCTGGCGGGGAGGAAATGCCAGCTGCGTGTCTGTAAGCCTCCTTCAGCCTCCCCAGAGACTCTCAGCGCTTCCTCTGAGGCCGTGTCAGTGGTGTGGGCCCGGTCGCCTGGGCGGGCCTCTGCGGGGGCCTGTGACTCAGGGCTCAGTCAGGCAGAGCAGGATGTCAGAGCCATTCACTGGGCCGCGAGGAATCTCACTCTTCTATTTATAGGCAGCGCAACTGCTGGGCCAGCCTGGTGGGAAGCGGCAGCCTTTGCTGGGCGGGGTGGGGTGGGGGGATCGAACAGGAGCAGTGGGTCCTGGATAAGGATGAAGCCAGGCCTCACCGTCCCCCGCCACCTGCCTCAGGGCGGGAGCTAACTGGACTGGCCCAGAAGAGTCCAGGCCTGGGCGAGCCACAACAATGACCACAGAGCCTGCATGATCCCTGAAGTGAGCAACCCAGAGGTGATGGGCAGCTGGGTGGCTTGGCCCATCCTGGCCCTGGAAGGGGAAGTGCCCCTGGGAAGGGGTCTGGTGAAAGCAGAACCCAGAGGCCAGACGTCCTGACGTGTGGCCCCAGAGAACTCACCCAACGTTTCCTGTGTTGGGGGTCCCAACTTGCTTCATCTGTCAAAGAGTCCTGATCCCACCGGCCATCTTGCCCCACGGCCAAGATGGCCCCTCGTTCTTGACGAAGCTGAGATTTGATCCCTACTATGAGCTGGCCCCTGTCTTGTAACATAAGTATCAATAAGCCCATTTCACAGAAGTCAAAACTGAGGTTCAGCATGGTTAAGTACCCGCCTGGCTTTGGACACACGCACAAGTGTCCGCTATGTGTGTAAATGGGAGCCACATTACCCTGTCACTGGGGTGCTGTGAGGAGTGACGGAGATTACAACGCCCGTTATTTGTCCCCATCTCTTTATGGGGCACCTACCCACGTGGTTTACTTTGTCCTCGGTTGAGCGTGTATCTCTGATGAAATTGGAAGATTCTTGTGTTTCATGTTTGTCTGCCTCCTGCGCTGGGTGAGGTGAGGAATCTCACTCCACGCCCCCCACCCCCCCGTACCTGTACCCCCCAGCTTGGACCCTCCACCCCGTGCCCCTGGCCTCTAAGGTGATCAGCAAGCCTCAGGGGCTTTTCCGAGTCTTGCAAATCTTGCAGCCTCTGACAATCTCCGAATGTCACGGACTTTTCTCTTCCAAGCAGGACACAGTGAGGGTTCCCAGGAGGAACAGGGTTGGGGGTGGAGCGGGGATCTTCTGAGGGGCTGAGGAGGAGTTTGCATAAAGGAAAGAGGCCCCCGCCCAGGGGTGAAGACCTTGCGGAAGTGAGGTGAACATTCGAGAATGTGGGAGAAGCACCGGCTGGTGGAAGGGCTGAGGCGTGGAGTCCTGGGGTGCGGTGGCAAGTAGTGGGGGGCTGATCTCCGGGGCCTGGGATCAGGCTGAGCTTCCTCCTGAACACAAAACTGGGTTCACTCAAGGGTTTCAGGCAGGGTGCTGCCTAGAAAGGTCCCTCTGGCCATGGGGGTGAAGGGGCTCGAGGGGACGAACGGGGGGCTTGGAGGACCAATCAGACACCATTGCAGCCTCTTGGTGAAGGCAAGGGGGAGAACACAGCGGGGGAGTGCAGAGGGGAATCCTGGGAGAGAGCTACCTGCTTCCCCAAGGCACAGCTCACACTGATGAAGGTAGGGGTGACCGGAGGCGGGTGAGGAGGAGCCCCTGAGGAGGCCCAGAGAGACCCCATCCGCAGCGCCAGCTGGATGGGTGCAGAAATGACATCATTTTCGTGTACTTAACGCAAGGTAAACAGGGGTGGAAAAACCCAAGTACTCATTATCTAACTTGGTAGCTGGCTGCTGGCCTCCTTAACAACCAGTTTCCTGGGATTCTGCCGGGGCGGAGGGGTTTCCCCTCCCTGTGCACAGTGACTATGTCGCAGGCCCCTTTGCCTGGGCCTCTTCCTTTGAGTCACTCCCTACTTGTTCACGGAGCTCAGGGCCTGCTGGAGGCCAGGGCCCCGGACTGGCCACGGGGCCTGGGGAGGGAGCCGAAGCAAGTGTGTTTGGGGGATTCGATCTGAGCGGCCAGGTGGGCTTGGAGGCCCCAAGAGCGCAGCAAGGAAGTGAGGACACCAGCGAGGAAGCAGTCAGAAGTATTCCAGCATAAGGTGGACGAATCCTAGAAGGTGCCTTGGAGATCAGCCAGTCTGACCCTTGTTTCTATAGGTGGATGAACTGAGGCCCTGAGAAGTCAGATGATGCATCCAGAGTCATATACTGAGAGACACAGAGAGAGAGAGAGAGAGAGAGAGAGAGAGAGAGAGAGAAGCAGGGTCAAGATGAAAACTCAGGCATTCCGATGTCCATGCTTCTTTCTGACGGGTCCACTGAGAACTGCCTGACTTAAGAATAGAAAGAAAGAAAAAAACCAAAGCCCGCGGTCTGGCCTTGGCTTACCACTCCCCACCCAGGCGTGCGCGCATGCGGACTCTCCAGAGGTTCAGAGAGAGAACTGTCTTCTTGCCGGGCGGGTCCCAAGCGCTTTTGTCCCCGGAACACACCCCACACTCCAAGCCCAGGCTTCCTCCTTGTGGATAGAGCCCACGGATGACCGACCGTGTCCACGCAGCCCTGGGAGATCTGACCTCGAGCCGTCGCTTGCTGAGGCGGCTCGGGGAGCACCTGGCCCCTCTCCATCCTCCCTCTGCGGAAAGCCCCAGTGAGGGGACAACTTTCCAAGGTTGGGGGTGGGGGGCAATGCAAGTCTCCGCAGGCACTGATCGGGGGGGCTCCGGGCTTTCCCTTGCAAAACGAACCACACACCCCCACCCCCCCCACCCCCGCCCCAAACCTGGTAGATTTTATTCTCTGCCTTAAACAGTAGGAACAAACAACAGTAATGTTTCCTTTATCTAATGTCAGTTGAGTAAAACAACAGCATGGAGAGAAGCTGGAGAACTACAGCCCTGTGGCTTTGGACACAGAGATCCCCAGTTCCCCCGTTCGTATGGGACCCTCAGCGTCCCCAAACTTCCCTAACTGGGGAGTTTGAATAACCCACTTCATATTAATGCCCAACGCTACTAAATCCAAGCTCCTACTTCTCCCAGCAGCGCTTCCTGGGAGCCCCCAAGGAGGTGCCCCGTCTGTCCTCTGGGGTTACTTATAGCCCTGGAAAGATGGCCGCACCCTACCCCCGGAAGCCGAGAATGATACCTTATACGGCAAAAGAGACCTTGCAGGTGTGATTAGGGATCCCAAGATGGAGAGGTGACCTTGGATTACCCAGGTGGGCCCAATGCAGTCACAAGGGCCCCTGTAGGAGGGGACAGACGGGTCAGAGTCAGAGAATATGATGCAACGACAGAAGCAGAGGAGAAAAGGCCAAGGTCAGAGGGATTCAAGGAAGGGGCAATGAGCCAAGACATGCGGGCAAACATCTGGAAGCCGGAAGAGGCAAGCAAATATCCTTCCCAGGGCCGCTAGAAGAAACACAGCTGCACCACAAACTCAATTCTAGGACTTCTGACCGCCAGGCTGTGAGGGGAAAATGTGTATTGCCCTAAGCTATGAAGGTTACAGTCGCTTCTTACAGCACCGGTGGGAAACTGGTAACGCAGGACCGTGGACAGATGGCCACTCACATGCATCCCTTCTAGACCACCCTGCCTGTCCTCCTCTGCCCCTTCTCCTGGGCCACTGCCACGCCCTTGGTGACCCCCGGACAGCCGCCTCTGCTGCCAAGACTCTGCCTGGGCTTCCCCCCGCGGCCTGAAGTCTGGAGGTCTCTGCCTCTTCACCCCAGCAACAAACACCAGTTTGCCCCTCTCTTGGGTTCCCAGGGTCACGCATCTACACCTGCTCTTTCCTCCAAGCGCAGTCTCACCCCCAGGCTGGAGCAGCAGTCGCAGGACAGATGGGACCATCCCCATCAGCGACTCTGTAGCCGGTCTCTGAGTGGGGCTCTCTGTCCTGGAGGTCCCTCACCCCTTCGTGAATTCTCAGGAACCCCCGTTCTCCAGCCGGCCCGTCGTCTACAAGATGGCCAGACATTCCCTGCATGAACACCTCCAGCTGTGTATGTGGTTCAAGGTTTGTGTGTTTCTTCCCCAGTGGCTCCACAGCCCACCCCCAAGTCAGCTGACCCACACAGATACATGGTGGGAGACAGCGGGGCGGGGCAGGTGCCAAGCTCCACATGCCATGAACCAGCCAGGGACCAGGTTCAAGGGCATGACATAAACTGCCCATTTAGCTTGTAAGCTGGGTGTACCTGTGAGCTGGGGTCAGGGTTGCTTATGAGTCCCCCTACCTCCCTGCTCGGGGTCTGGACCCCCGATACTGATGTCCCCCAGCCCCTTCCTGCCTCCAGGCCTGTTCCTACTTCCTTCTCACTGGTGGCATTAGCTATACCCCTCCCTGCGGCCCAGTTCAGCAGCTCCTTACTGGAGAAGTCACTGACAAGGGCCAGTTATGCAGGACTTTGAGAGCACTTTTCTTTCAAAGACTTTTACCACTTTCATTTAGTTATGCAAGCGACAGACGTTCCCTGAAGACTGTTAAGCCGAAAACCAAAAAAAGACAAATCAATCGAAGTGTCCAGTGAGGAATGAACGGACAGTGAATGGATAAAGATATACACACAACGGAATATTATTCGACCATAAAAAAGAAAGAAATCCTGCCATTTGCAACAGCATGAATGGATGGACCTCGAGGGAATGATGCCAGTGAAATAAGTCACACAGAGAAAGACCAACACTGTATGATCTCACTTCTATCTGGAATCTTTAAAAAAAAAAAACAACCCACAAACAAAACCAAACTCAGAGAAAAAGAGATCAGATCTGTGGTGTCCAGAGGCCGGAGTGGGAGGGGGATGGGATGAAGGTGGGCAAAAGGCTCAGCCTTCCACTTCCGGGATAACTAAGTACCGGGGCTATGATGTACAGCAAGGTGACTAACCCCTAGCACTGCTGTGTGGTGTATTCCAAAGTTAAGATAGTGGATCCTGAGAGTTCTCATCACACAGAAAAAAACAAAAACAAAAACAACCCACATTTTTTCTTGTTGTATCATATGAGATGAGGGATGTTAACTAAAATTACCGTGGTAATCACTTCACAATATATGCAAGTCAAGTCTTTATGCCGTATGCCTTCAACTTATACGGTGCTATATGCCAATTATATCTCAATGAAATGGGAAGAAAAAAGAACAGAGCAAGGTATATTCAGCCTGTTGATAAATGGGAGAAAAGGAAGCAAATAAAAGTGATCTCTAATCCCACTATATAGAGTTAACAATCCAATAATCCATTGCTGACATTTTAGTGTATATCTGATATATACATATCACACTCATCCCTACTGGACTATTATTTGCTTCCTTGTTTTAACACAACCGCGATCATATCATCCATGCCGCTCAAACACAGGCTTTTTCTCGCTCAGCAAATATATGGTAAACTGTGTTCTGTGTCTTCAGACACAGGTCTACATCACGGCTTTTCAGGGGCATATGGTATTCGCCTACGTGAATGTGCTGTATTGTCTTAAGTCTATTGTTAGCCAGTTATGCTGTTCCCAATTTCTCAAAACTATAAACAACGTTTGCCTTGTAAATGCTTCTTGGCCTGCTTTTTCAGCTATTTTGGGAGGATAAATTCCTAGAGGTGAAATTGCTGGATCAGAGGGTGTGCACATTTTTAAGGCTTTGGGTGCATATTTGTGGCCTGCTCTTAATTCCAGACCCATTTCTTTCCTGCTCTGGATTTGCCACCCAGTTTAGCATTAGCTCGAGGACAAAGAAGTTGATCGGTGGTAAATCTGCTATTTGTAATTCTCCAGGCTACGTCTCTCCATTACTATGTATGATTGGAAAAAAAAAAAAAAAGAACTCTAATTTCCATTTTTAAAACGCCAAGCCTATTCCCATCCTGATGTTCCAGTGTACCCCGATCGTTCTAGTAGGGGTGGGCATTGGATTCGATGCTGCCTCTCCCGTTCTAGAGTGAGGAGTTCCTAGATGAAGCCAGAGACGGTGGACAGTGTAATTTCTCCGAACCTCAGTTTACTCATCTGCAAACTGTACTTTGCGTTGTTTTCCTGGGCGGCTGGGGCGCGGGAACCCAGCTCGGTGTCGGACCTCCCTGTCTTTGTTTTGTCCCCCGCACTTCGGACCCACATGTTGGCGCTGGACACTTGGGTCCCCCGGGCCCTGCTCCGGGCCATCCCTATCCACATTTCCAGCCAGTCTCCCTCAAGAACAATCCCCCCCAGATTTGCTCCACCTTAAAAGGCCCTTGAGCTCTCAGAAGGACAGCTGCACTAGAGAACAGAACATTACAGAAAATTGCTTGTCTAAAATGGACAAATAATTTTCATTGCATCGTTACCTCTGTGTTCTACTTTATCTGTCTCTGTGCTGTCCCTTTTTCTACATAAACCAGGCATGAGGGTGATATTATTCTTATAAATTCTTGAGATGGATTACGTAATCACCTAGACTTGGAAACTGCCAAAGAATGGCGAATGCTTGGTAAATGGACAGAAGTCTTTGCAACTATTTAAAGAGACAAAGCCCAGATCACTCTTTGTCTCCTGACACTCAAGAGCTGACTGGCCTCATTCTCGGGCTTTCCAAAGAGAGTCCTCACTGAGCCTGTTCAGAGCCGTACGGCCCAACTTCCGGGATAATCAGAATCACCGGGGACGCTTAGGAACATGCAGATGCCTGGGCCCCAGGACAGACCTCTTGAACCCGATTCTCCAGTGGGGAGACCTAAATATTTACAAACGTACATTATACATTTAACAGGTGGCCCCAGGCAATTCTTAACATCAAGGAAATAATAAACACACTCTTACAGAGGGAGAAAATGCCCATAGTTTTCAACCTTGGCTGAAAGTTTCAGTCTCCTGGGACCTTTATTGATTTAAAATTTTTTTCAAATGTTTATTTATTTTTTTGAGAGAGAGAGAGAGAGAGAGCATGTGAGCAGGGGAGCAGCAGAGAGAGGCTCTGAGCTGCCAGCTCAGAGCCCGGCGTGGAGCTCGAACTCACGGACCATGAGATCATGACCTGAGCAGAGGTTGGACCCTCAATGGACTGAGCCACCCAGGCAACCCTTCCGTGGACCTTTAAAAGCCTGACACCCAGTTAAATCAGAACCCCAGTTGTCTTGAGAAGCATGGACACGGGCCTCTCAAACACGTGAGCCAAGAGACCGGGGTTCTGGCACCAGCTCTGCCACGGACTCATGGGGTAACGTCTCCAGTTGCCAGTTGCCACAGATACAAAACCGGACCTGGACTGGCCCAGCGAGAGAAGGCTTTCTGTCCCGTACGTCAGCCTGACTGATTGGAAGTGGCTGCCGGAGTCCCAGTATTGGGTCCCGATCTTGAAGGTTCAGGGCTTGGAACTGGGCTAAACAGGAAAGAGTGCCTTGATTAATGATGTCTGCCGTGAGTGCAGATGGAGGGTATTCGCCCCTGTCCTGGGGCCTGCTGTCCCCGGACGAGGTCCCCTCCAAGCTTCGGTGACATAATGATAATGGCACCATTATGAGGAAGAATTTAGAGAACCCATGCACATTGTGCCTTGTAACCCATAAAGTGCTATCCAGATGCTAGTTGTTACAGTAGCAGTTATTATTTTGGTTCGAGGACGCTATTTCTTCAACACTTTTTAAGGCAGAGGCATGAGCAGCATGTCGCCTGCTGTGACCAGGGCAGGGCGAGGTGGTGTGTCTGGGTCTGAATGTACTCTTGAGTGGGGAATCCCATGCGATTACCGTAATGGATCACTGAGCTCACTGGGGGTGTCAAAGCTAGACCTCTTCTCTTTGCAACAGGACTGAGAGAAGTGAAGTGGCAGAGGGAAGATAAAATAAAGGGTTCTAGATCCTGAAGAACATCTCTGCCTGCCCCAACCAGAGCCCATGAACCACCTAGTCTTTTTATTTTCAGGAAGCGTTCTATTTAAGCAATCCATCACCTGTCCCTCCACCCATCCCTCTAGTCATCCATTTGTACGTTTCATCCACTTATTTACCGACTCTTACTGAGAATTCACCATGTACCAGACACATTCTAAGCTCTGGGGTCCAGTCAGGGTTTCCATGTCACTCGGCTCTAGGGAGGAGCATTCGCAGAGGTGTTCACATAGATATCACACAGATATTTGCATATACCCATCAGACATAGAAGTGAACAAGACAGACAACGGTCTTTGCTGGCATGGCTCTTTCATTCTAGATGGCAGACAGAATAAAGAAGAAAACTAAATGAACGAACAAGATCATTTCACACAGTGATAAGTTCTAAGAAGAATCCAAGACAGGGTGATGTGATAGACGGTGATGGGTGGGAGGGACAGACTGGGTGCCCAATCTGGATAGAGTGGCCAGGAAAGGTGGTATTTGAATAAAGCCCTGAATGATAAGCAACAGCTTGCCACGTGACCTTCTGAATCTAGAGCGTATCAGGCAGAGGGAGCAGCAAGTGCAAAGGTCCTGAGGTGGGAAGGATTCTAGGAACCAAGAGAATGCCAGTGTGGCTAGAGCTGGGTGTGTAAAGGGGGGTAAGAGATAAATCAAGTTTTGGCTCAAGCCACTGGGTGAATGGTTGGTGCCACTTACCAAGATGGAGAAGACTGAGGGAGGAACAGATGGGCAGGAAGTGAATCATGAGATCTATTTTGGCCATGTTACTCTTTTTTTTTTTTCCTAGGAGAGAGAGAGACAGCGTGAGCAGGGGAGGGTCAGAGAGAGAGGGAGACACAGACTCTGAAACAGGCTCCAGGCTCTGAGCTGGCAGTCAGTACAGAGCCCGACGCGGGGCTCGAACCCACGAACCGCGGGATCATGACCTAAGCGAAAGTCGGACGCTTAACCGACTAAGCCACCCAGGCGCCCCATGGCCATGTTACTCTTGAGGGGAATATCAGACATTCAAGTGGAGATATTGAGTAATCTCTCCAGGCTGGGTTTAGTAATTTGGAACCCGGAGGTCAAAATGGAGATTTGAATTTGGGAGTTGTGGTAGGCGTGGGGGCTAGCTTACCCATTTTGCATGCTAGCTCCCCTATTTCCCGTTGCTGCGTCCGTATCTCCCATGCGCTTGGGGGAATAACTCTACCCTACACTAGAAGTGGGATGTGGAGTGAAAGTCTCAGCCAACAATATACCCCATTCTCTGGTCATGTAACTGGTTTGAGTCCATCTGAGGCTGCAGACAAGTGTTAGTTAGCTTTCTAGCTCTTTCTAGAGCACACTGGAAGAAGCCTCCTCTCTCTCCTGAACATGTAGCATCTGGAAGCCATTAGCAGCCATCTTGCAACCATGAAGGGTAGCGAGGACCACAGTAAGGTTGATGCAATGGAAGACGGAGCAGAAGGACAAGGGCAACAGAAAACATAAACCTTCTGACACCAAGTCACTGGAGCCCATCCTGCCTCAGAGTTTTGTGAAACAAGAAATGCACCCAATCGTCTAGGCCAAATTGGGTTGAGGTCTCTGCTATTTGCAGCTGACAATAACCCAACTGATCATGGCCATGGGGCTAGTGACATCTGGGGAATGGGCGGGGGAGAGTGTAGGTGAACCAGGAAGTGGGGGGACCCAAGGCAGGCTACTGACGTTTTTCCAAAGAAAGTGCTGGGGGTGGGGGTGATCCCTGGATGCTGCCATCTTGGAAGACTTCCTGTGCATAGTCTGGATCTCTTTTACCGGCGAGGAAGAGAATGCACTCAATAAATGCAGGCCTTTGTGCTACAGAGGCTCGATTTAAGCAACCCCTGCGCTTTGCCACCTGTGAGAGTCTGCGCCACACATTTAACCCTCTGCCCTCAGCTCCTTCCCCTGTGAAGAGGAGGTGATGATACCCATGTCAAAGGGCTGTGTGAAGAATGTACCAGGCTGTGGCAGGTGACACTTTCTGTCTTTCCCCTTTGCTTCTCTTTGGTGGCAGAAGCCTCTCTCCCTCAAAGCCCTGTGAAGGATGCTGAGTCATTTATCAGAAAACAAAAGATGTTAAGTGCTCCCTCAAATACTCTGTCTGCAGAGAAGCAGCTGATAACCAGGCACATTCGTTCCTCCTTTTCATGCATCTACTACGTTTTAGCGTGAAAATAGATGCTCTAATTTGGGGGGAAAGAAGCGGCAGCTCGAGTCTGGTGATGACTCCTGTCGATCAGGGAGGAAAGGGTGCTTCTAACGGGGGTTGCCCTGATACGATGACCCATCCGCAGAGGTCACTGAGACTATAGCCCCAAGGGTGGGAAACAGACTTTCTGGAAATAGAATGTAACTGCTGGAGACTGAGGCATCACAGGAGGCCAGGGTGCTGGTTATGGACAGGTTAAGTTTCCCTAACCCATCTTCTAAAAGGCCAGATGGTAGGCTCTTTCCAGGCCATTGCCAGACTTCTTATCTACCAGAGCAACATTTCTTGGCTGGGTCCAACTTCCAGCTCTGCCACTTAGTAGCTGTGTGACCTGGGCAAATTACTCCATGCACCTGTGCTTCCGTTCTTTCAACTATAAAACATAAAATTGGGAGAGTAATGCTTGTCCCTGGTGTGCTCACATATCACCGGCAGGAATGCAAAACGGTGTAAGTCCGATTGGGGGGAATTTGGTAGAATCTAGTAAAATTACATATGCAAGTGCACTTTGATCCTGCAATTCTATTTTTAGAAATCTATCCCAAAACCACAATGGCAAAAAATTCAAAAGATACGTGCCCTCACGTGGCAGCATGACTTAGAGTAGTAAAAGACTGGAAACAACCCAAATGTCCATCATTTGGGGACTGGGTGAATAAATTATGGTCTACACAAAGGAGCTCTATGCAGCCGCTAAAAGCAGCTCTTTTAGCAGCCGCTAAAAGGAGTGAGGACCACTTAGACATACTGCTTTGGGGTGATCTCCCCCAAAAAAGTAGGATAGAGACAGGTGTGTTTAGTATACAGCCATTTATCCAAGAAAGGAGGGAAAGTGTGTGCATCTGGTATAAGAACGTAGTGCAGTTTCATTCTTCTGCGTGTAGCTGCCCAGTTTTCCCAAGACCATTTATTGAAGAGACTGTCTTTCTCCCATTACATGTTTTTGCCTCCTTCCTCACCATGTGTTCTCGAGGAGATGGAAGCCAGAAGTCCAGGCCCTGCCTGTCCCTTGGCCTCTGCTCCAGGCCCACAAAGGAGTTGGAAGGTACAATGACACCTCTGTATTATTGCTGGTCTATAAGCAGGGGACACTTGCTTGGGTCCAGTGGTTTTGACGATGATTCTTCTTTTCAAAATATAGAGTTCTTGTGCTCAAATCTTACAGTGAAGTCAACTTTTTTTTTTAATAATGTTTTTATTATTGACACAGAGAAATAGAGCATGAGTGGGGGAGGGGCAGAGAGTGAGGGAGACACAGAATCTGAAACAGGCTCCAGGATCTGAGCTGTCAGCACAGAGCCCAACGCGGGGCTCGAACCCATGAACCATGAGATCATGACCTGAGCCGAAGTCAGACGCTTGACTGACTGAGCCACCCAGGTGCCCCACAGTGAAGCCAACTTTTTAAGCAGATTTAAATTTTTTTTTAATGTTTTATTTATTTCTAGGAGAGAGAGAGAGACAGCGTGAGCAGGGGAGGGTCAGAGAGAGAGGGAGACACAGACTCTGAAACAGGCTCCAGGCTCCAAGCTGGCAGTCAGCACAGAGCCCGACGCGGGGCTGGAACCCACAAACCGCGAGATCATGACCTAAGCAAAAGTCGGACGCTCAACCGACTAAGCCACTCAGGCGCCCCTAAGCAGATTTAAAAAGCACATCTGTCTGGTTAAAACAGAGACGAGTTCAGAACCCTAAGTTCTCAGCCCCCACTGCAGTGGGACCTACTAGGTGCCCCACCATGATGCTGTCACCCCTTCCCACTTAGTAGAAACCCTATCTTTAGTTGAGCATGTTGCTGTGTGGACTACAAGACTATTTTCTAGCCGCTCTTGCAGCTAGGTATATGTGACTATAACCTGACATAGAAGTAAATCTGGTAGAATTTAGAAGGCTTCTGGTAAATCTTATGAAAAGAAAGGAGGGGGGAAACCCAAAACTATTAGAACAAATAAATGAATTCAGTAATTGGGCTGAATTCAAGATCAATATACAGAAATCTGTCACATTTCTATACACTACTAACAAAATACCAGAAAGGGAAATTAAGACAATAATCTCACTTATAATTGCAACAAAAACAATATAATGCTTAGGAATAAATTTAACCAAAGAGGCGACAAACCTAAACTCTGGAAACTATAAGATGTTGATGAAAGAAATCGAAGACAACACAAATAAATGGAAAGATACATCATGCTCAGGAATTGGAAGAATTATTATTGTTAAAATGTCCATACCACCCAAAGCAATCTACAGATTCAATGCAATCCTTATCAAAATATCAATAGTATTCTTCACAGAACCCAACAACAACAAAAATCCTTAAAAGACCCCAAATAGGGGCACCTGGGTAGCTCATTGAGTTAAGCGTCTGACTTTGGCTCAGGTTATTATCTCATAATTTGTGAGTTCGAGCCCTGCATCAGGCTCTGTGCTGATGGCTCAGATCCTGGAGCCTGCTTCAGATTCTGTGTCTCTGCCTCTCTCTCTGTCCCTCTGCCACTCACACTTTATCTCAAAAATAAATAAACAAACATTAAAAAAAAAAAAAGACCCCAAATGGCCAAAGCACTCTTGAGAAAGAAGAACAAAGCTGGAAGTATCAAAATCCCAGATTTTAAGATTTACTTCAAAGCTATAGTAGTCAAAACAGCATGGTACTGGCACAAAAATAGACATATAGATCAATGGAATAGAATTGAGAGCCTAAACCTACACTTATATGGTCTATCTACAAAGGAGACAAAAATAGACAATGGGAAAAAGACAGTCTCTTCAATAAATGGTGTTGGGAAAAGTGGGCAGCTATACGTAGAAGAGAAAACTGGACCACTTTCTTACACCATATACAAAAATAAACTCAAAATATATTAAAGACCTAAATGTAAGACTTGAAACCATGAACTCTTTTTTTTTTTTTTTTACAAATAGTTTATTGTCAAATTCGTTTCCACATAACACCCAGTGCTCATCCCCACAAGTGTCCTCCTCCATGCCCATCCCCCCTCCCCCCCACATCCATCAGTCCTCAGTTTTTGTCAGCATTCAAGAGTCTCTCATGGTTTGCCTCTCTCCCTTTCCCTCACCATTTCCCCCCTTCTTCTCCCCCTTGTTCCTCCGTCAAGTTCCTCCTAATCCTCCTATACGTCCACACATATGATATTTGTCCTTCTCTGTCTGACTTATTTCGCTCAGCATAACACCCTCAAGGTCCACCCATGTTGCTACACATGGCCAGATTTCATTCTTTCTCATTGCCACGTAGTATTCCATGGTATAGATAAACCACATCTTCTGGATCCATTCGCCCGTTGATGGACACTTAGGCTCTTTCCATGTTTTAGCTATTGTGGACAGTGCTGCTATGAACATTGGGGTACATGTGCTCCTATGCCTCAGCATTTCTGTATCCCTTGGGTAAATTCCTAGCAGTGCTATTGCTGGGTCATAGGGGAGTTAAAACCATGAACTCTTAAGAGAAAACATAGGCCGTGCTCTCTTGGACATCAACCTTAGCAGTGTTTTCCTGGATACATGTCCCCAGGCAAGGGAAACAAAAACAAAAGTAAACAATTGGACTACATCAAAATAAAAAGCTTTTGCACAGTGAGGGAAACCATCAACCAAACAAAAAGGTAACGTGAACAGAAGAAGATATTTACAAATGATGTGTCCTAGAAGGGGTTAATATCCAAACTATATGAAGAACTTATACAACTCAACACCAAGAAAACAAAAACAAAAACAAAAGCAAACCCCACAAATAATCCAAATAAAAATGGGCAGAGAACTTGAACAGACATTTTTCCAAAGAAGACATGCAGATGGCCAAGGGACGCGTGAAAAGATGCTCAACGGCACTCATCATCAGGGACAAGCAAACTGAGGTATCACCTTATACCAGTTGGAATGGCAAGAACCAGAAAGACAAGAAATAACAAGGGAACACTTCTGCGCTGTCAGTGGGAATGTAAATTGGTGCAGCCACAGTGGAAAACAGTATGGAGGCTCCTTAAAAAAATAAAAAATAGAATCATCATATGATCCAGTAATTCCTTTACAGGGTATTTACCCAAGGAAGAAGAAAACACTAATTTGAAAAGATATGAGGAGCCTGAAAGTAAGTCCTCCATTAAGAGCAACCTCGGGCTGCACGTAGCCTCAGTTCCAGGAAAAGCTTCAGCTAAACCACCCTGGGATCAGCCAATCAAAAGAAATATGTAACATTCCTGTAATCTGAGTCAGGGCTGGGAACTGCAGGTAGTTACTCTGTACAAACTAGCCAATCACTCACTGCTTGCCTTAACCCCATGTAGGCCCTTTGATCTCACCTCTTAATTGGTCATTTTCAAAGGATTCTCAAAGGTCATTATTGGGTCCCGCCAAAAGTAACGGGCGCCTCATGGATACTGAATGGTCAAAACTATTACCATGGGTGCTGTACAATTATGATCGGTGCTTATGTGATGATGCAATACGGACAACGTGTGCACTGTAACGCCCCCGTCCCCTACCCCATAAAAACCCTGCTCGCTATTGTTGGGGGCTTCACCTTGCTGCCGCTGCGCTGGTAGGCGGGTGAGCCCCTGCTCGAGCTTGTAATGAAGACTCATATGTACTTGCATCAGTGTCGGCTCCTTGGGGGTCTCTGGGGACTCGCGATTCAGGCACAATAGATACATGCACCCCTCTATTTATTGCACCATGTTTATAATAGCCAAGATATGGTAGCAATCTAAGTGTCTCTTGATAAATGAATGTTAAAGAAGATGATACACATGCACACGCACATACACACGCACACGCACACACAAAATAGAGTATTACTCAGCCATAAAAAAATAATAAAATCTTGGGGCGCCCTGGAGGCTCAGTCAGTTAGGCATCCAACTTCAACTCAGGTCATGATCTCACAGTTCATGATTTGGAGCCCTGTGTGCGGCTCTATGCTGACGGTGCAAGCCTGTGAGGGATTCTCTCTTCCTCCCTCCCTCCCCACCCCTTGTGGGATTCTCTCTCTCTCTCTACCCCTTGCTCACTTGTGCCCTCTCTCTCTTTCAAAAAAAAAAAAATCTTGCCATTTGTGACATGGATGGACCTAGAGAGTATAATGCTAAGTGAAATAACTCAGAGAAAAACAAATACCATATGATTTCATTTATGTGTGGAATCTAAAAAAAAAAACAAAACAAACAAGTGAACAAACAACAGAAAGGAAACAGACTCATGAATACAGAGAACAAACTAGTGGTTGCCAGAGGGGAGGCAGCGGGGAGACAGACAACATGGAAAGAAATTAAGGGGTACAAACTTCCAGTTATAAAACAGATGGAGAGGACCCATAAAGAATATAGACAATACTATTATAGTTACTTTATGTAGTGACAGATGGTAACTATACTTACTGTAGTGAGCATTTTGTAAAGTATATAACTGTCAAATCATGATATACAACTAAAACTAACAATATTTTATGTCAACTAGACTTCAATTTTCGAAGAAAGCACATGTCACTGTCAATTTCTATTGTACTTCATCGTGTTTTAAAATTTAAAAACTTCCTCATATGGGTCAAGTTTAGTCCCAGATATTTTATTTTGTTGTTATTTTAAAAGGGGTCTTTCTTTCTGATATATATACCTATACACATATACACATGTACATATATGTATATACATATATATTTTTTAAGAAAAATAAAAGACATACACTTAAGCTATGACCCAGTAATCTCTTACCTAAGTATCTGTCTTACAGAAATAAAATCACCACCATATAAAAGCATGTGTATAAAGTTATTTGTTATAACAATGCTTGTAATGACAAAAACTAAAAATATATATTTTTATTGGATAAAGCATGGTAGATCCATAATATGGGAGAACAGGAACTATATAAAACCTGAATTAGAGCTGCCTCTGTTGACTTTTATTTTTCATTTCTTTAATGTTTTTCTCACTTTTTGGGAGACAGTGCAAAGTGTGAGCGGGGGAGAGGCAGACACAGAATCTGAAGCAGGCTCCAGGCTCTGAGCCATCATGCGGGGCTTGAACTCACAAACCACAAGATCTTGACCTGAGCTGAAGTCAGAAGCTTAACTGACTGCGCCACCCAGGCCCCCCCATCCCCCCGTTGGCTTTAAAACATAGTGATGACATTTAGGTTAAAGCAAGTTTCAGCAAAAATGTACCAACTACAACTTCAGTTTTTGTTTTTTTTTTTTTAATATTTTTATTTATTTCTAGGAGAGAGAGACAGCGTGAACAGGGGAGGGTCAGAGAGAGAGAGATACACACAGACTGTGAAACAGGCTCCAGGCTCTGAGCTGGCAGTCAGCACAGAGCCCGACGCGGGGCTCGAACCCACGAACCGCGGGATCATGACCTAAGCGAAAGTCGGATGCTTAACCGACTAAGCCACCCATGTGCCCCATACAACTTCAGTTTTGTGTACATGTTATAAGAGCGGGAGAAACATGAAGAAAGATCCATGGCAGACCATTACTATTAGTTATTTGCGGTGGGATGTATATTTATTAAGAAAATTAAGGGGCGCCTGGGTGGCTTAGTCGGTTGGGCGTCCGACTTTCGCTTAGGTCATGATCTCGCGGTTCGTGGGTTCGGGCCCCGCATCGGGCTCTGTGCTGACTGCCAGCTAGGAGCCTGGAGCCTGTTTCAGAGTCTGTGTCTCCCTCTCTCTCTGGCCCTCCCCTGCTCGCGCTGTCTCTCTCTCTCTCTCCTAGAAATAAATAAAAATATATATATATAAAAAATTAAAACGTATGACAACAATTAGCATATAAAACACACCAGGTTAAATAGAGCAAATGTGTTCTAAAGTCCTTAGGAAGCAAATACAAGTGCTAATTAATAATCGATTTAGGTAAATCAAGGATGCATGTTGTTTATCTTGAGCATAACCTATTAGATAATTGTAAAAGGGTATATAACTTCTGAGTTAATGGGGGGGGGTGTGACAGGAAAATTCTTAATCCAAAAGTGGTCAGTGAAGGAGAGGTAAGACACATGGAACAGGAGAAACAGATAGAAAACGCTTAGTAAGATGATAACTTAAAAGCAAATGTTTCTGTAATTACAAAAAATATAAATACAGCAAATGCTCCAGTTCCTATTACGTTAGATTAAAAAACACAACAGCCCGTTGTTTATAGGAAGTACGCCAAATAAAGATACAGAAAGGTTGAAAGTAAAATATGGGGAAAAGACATTCCAAGAAATACTAAGAACAAAAAACAAGCTGGTTGTGCTGCTATATTGGTATCTTTCAACGTAGACTTTAAGTAAAAAGAATCGTTAGAGATAAATAGGGAATTTTGTAACGATAAAAGGTTCGAGTTACTAGGAAGATAGACTAATTCCAAATTTGTATTAGCCTAATAATACAGCTGTAAGTATATGAAAAGCAAAAATTAAGGAGAAACAGAAAATTCCACAGAGAGGAAGATTATAAAATGCAACTCCCAGATACTGATTTTTTAATCAGAGAAAGATCTGAATAATCTGCTCAGTAAAAGTGACCTAATGGCAACATATAAAACACTGCACCCAATGACTTGCAGAAAGTACACGCTTTGTAAGCATACCTTAGACATTTATAAATACACTGGTCCAGAAAGCAAATTTTAAAACCTTTGAAAAAGCTGAAATTATACAGGGGATATTTCTTCTAGGATCCTAATGCAATTAAACTGAAATCAGCATAAACAGATAACCAGAAGAATCCTAATATGTTTGGAAATTAAGAAATAAACTTCTAAACGGGTACCTGGGTGGGTCAGTCAGTTAAATGTCTGACTCTTGGTTTCGGCTCAGATCATGATCTCACGGTTTGTTAGTTCAAGCCCCGCATTGGGCTGTGGGCTGACAGCGCAGAACCTGCTTGGGATTCTGTCTCCCTCTCCCTCCGCCCCTGCCCCGCTTGCTCTCTCTTTCTCAAAAATAAATAAAGATAAGCCTTAAAAAAGGAAATATGTTTCTAAATAACCCATGAGTTAAAAAAAAAAAAAAAAGAAAAGAAAACATAATGGAAATTTAAAAAAATTTTTAACTGAAAAATACAAAAATACCGTGTATCAACGGTTGTGGTATATACCTCGGGACGTGCTTAGAGCGTTATAACTACATATATTAGGAAAGAAGAAAGATTGAAAAGCCAAAAAGTTAAGTCTTCACTTCAAAATGTTGACCAAAGAAGAACAAATTAAACTCAAAGAAAATAGAATGAGGAAAATATTCAAGGGGAGAATTAAATGAAATTTATAAAACACACAAAGAGTATCAAACAGGGATATCAAACAGGGGCGCCTGGGTGCCTCAGCTGGTTAAGCATCTGACTCTTGATCTTGGCTCAGGTCATGATCTCATGGTTTGTGAGTTTGAGCCCCATGCTGAGCTCTTTGCTGACAGCATGGAGCCTGCCTGGGATTCATTCTCTGTCTCTCTCTCTCTCTCTCTCTCTCTCTCTCAAAAATAAATAAATAAACGTTGAAAAAAATAAAGAGTATCAAACAAAATGAATAGTTGTGTCTGAAAGAGTGAAAGCAACTGGTAAACCCCAAGCAAGACTGGCAGGAGAGAGAGGAAAGGCATACATGATGAATGTCAGCAGTGAAAATGGGAATCTTACCATAGATTCCACAGATATTGGAAAGACAAAAATATTGTAAAAACTGTACACCAATACATTTTAAACACTAGATGAAATTGACAACTTTCTTGTAAAATGTGACTTACAGAAAGTGACACAAGAAAACAGAAAAACAATATTCTTAAGACATATTCAATCCAGAATTTAAAATATTCTCACAAAGAAAACTGCAGTTCCAGATAGATGTACTGGCAAAGTCTGCCAAACACCTAAGGAAGAAATAATTCCAATATTGCAAACTCTTCTAGGGAATAAGAGATATTATTTCCCTACTTATTTTGTGAAGCCAGAAAGACTTTGACAATAAAATCTAGCCAGAACATTTAGAGGGAAAAAAAATTACAGGCCAGTCTCATGCATGCATTAAGTGTAAAAATTCTAAACAAAATATTTCCAAGCCTACTTATGAATAGATCAAGTTGGGTTTATTCTATAAATGCAAAGTTGGGTCAACATTTGAAAATCAATCAATGCAATTTATTACACTGACAGAGTAAAGGATAAAAACTATTATATTATCTTAATAGATACAGAAAATTATTTTGATAAATTTAAGATCCATTCATGATTCTTTGCAAACTAAGTGTGGAAGGGAACTTGCTTAACATGAAAAGGGCATCTTGAAGAAACCTATCATAATCTTGATACATACTGAAATATTGAAATAGTGAAATAGTGAAACATGTCCCCTTTGAAATCAGGAACAAAATACGGATGTTTGTCATTACCAGTGTTATCCATAATTGTATTGGCCTAGCATAGTAAGACAGCAAAGGGTTGAAATGTAAGAAATACAACAGTCATTATTTGCACGTAAATTACAATGTATAGAAAATCTAACGGAGTTATAGATACATGTGAGAATTCATGAATAAATTTAGTAATGCATTAGAAACAAGGTCAATACAATAATTAACTGTATTTCTATATATCAGGAAAAAACCAAATACAATGAAATAAAAAAATGTATTTCAATAGCATAAAAATAAACCCAAGAATGAATCCAATAAAACATGTTACAAAGTAAATCTCCAAATAGTATGAGAAATAGCAAGGATCAAAATAGAGGACTATACCACGTTCATGAATTGGAGGACTCAACATTGTAAAGATGTCTGTTGTACCCAAATTATTCTATAAATTCAGTGCAGTCTCAATCAAAATCCCAACTTCTTTTGGAAAACTTGACAAGCTGATTCAAAACTGCATATGAAAACACAAAGGATTAAGAATAGCCATGCCATTCTTGAATGAGAAGAACAAGATGGGAGGACTTTTTCTATCTAACATCAAGAATTATTATTTTCAAAAATACAGCATTTAACAGTGTGCTGTAAGGACAAATTCATCAACGGAACAGAATAAAAAGCTCAGAAACAAACCCTGATGCATACATCCATGGGATTTATGACAGATGCGGCCCTGAAGAGGAGGGAAATGGCAGCCTTTTCAATAAAGGGTGTTGGACAACATAATTATATATATTTTTCGAAGCAAGAATACATACTGTGTAAGTCCATGTGAAGTGAAAACATGAGACACACGTGAAAAAGGAAGGAAAGAAGGAGGGAATGCTTTTAGGTGACAGAGGTAAAGTTCTTCAAGAGCAGTCAAGAAGGAAACAATTGCTAAATTTGACTAGATTAAAATTAAGAACTTAAAATTTTTTTAATGTTTATTTATTTTTGAGAGAGAGACAGAGACAGAGAGAGAGAGAGCAGGGGAGGAGCAGAGAGAGAGGGAAACACAGAATCTGAAGCAGGCTCCAGGCTCTGAGTTGTCAGCACAGAGCCCAATGCAGGGCTCGAATCCACAATGGTGAGATCATGACCTGAGCTGGCGTCAGATGCTCAACCCACTGAGCCACCCAGGCGCCCCCTAAAATTAATAACTTTTGACCATCAAAGGATGCCAAGAGAATGAAAGAACAAGCCACATGTGGGAGAAGATATTTGCAACACAAATAATCACAACAAACTCACAGTGATACTCTGTTTCTAAAAGTCTTTCTAATCAACCAGAGAGACAAACAACCAAAAAGAAAACCAGGGCCAGGGATTCGAAAAAGCACTTTACAAAAGAGATTGCCAACGGCTAGTAATTGAAAAGGTATCCTACTGGATCATGAATCAGGGAAATGAAAAATACAACATAATACAATACCACTCGGCACCCACAAGAATGGCTAAAGTTAAGCAGTGATAATAACAAGTGTTAGCAAGGGTATAGGGCAATGGCCTATAAACCACACACTGTTGATTGGAGCGCAGATTGACATGATCACTTTGGAAAATGCCTTGGCATTAACTACTAAAGCAGCACGCTCACACAGCCTCTGACGCAAGTTCATCCCTAGGGGTATGCCCAATGGAAATGTGTGCACCAAGAAACATGACTAGAAGATTCATCGTGGCATCATTTGCAAAAGTCAAAAATGAAAAGCAATCCAAACGACCATCAAACATGAAACAGAGAAATACGCTTAGCATGTTTAGACAATGCGTAGACTGCAGCCACAGCCTACCACACGGATGAATCCCACAAATATTGAATAAAATATTGAGCATTGGACATTATTCCATAATATTGAATGAAATAAGCCAGCACAAAGGCGTACATACTTGTAGTTCTGTTTATGTAAGTTTCCAAAAAATAGGCACCGCTGAACTAGAGCTGAAGGGCATGTGGGTAGTGAGCAAAGCCATAAAGGGAGGAAAGGAAGAGCTTCCTATCAAGATTGGGTTAATTTCACGGAGAGGGAAAGGTGGTAATCTGGGAGGTTGGAAGGAGGCTTCTGGGGTGCTAGAATGATCTATTTCTTTTCTTGACCTGGGATATACTGGCGTTTGTTTTAGGACAGTCCACTGAGATACAGATGTTTGTTTTTCCCACTTTGTGTATCTACGTTACATTTCAGAAAAATTGGAATGTTTGCTGTAGACAATATTGCCGACAATATTTTAAAATACACAAAGAATCAGAAAACACGAGGAAAATCCTTGGTTTGATTAGGTTACGTAATTATGAGCCATTTTAATCTTGGGTATCTGCTGTTATTTTAGCATGATTTTAATTTAGTAAAGTGACTTCTAAGTGAATATTCTGGAACAAGCAGTGTTAGGAAAGGTAAAATAATTTAGAATAAGCTGACAGTTGGGAAATCTGCTCAAGAAAACACAAAAAGATTCTTAAGGTCTACTCAGAGAAGGGAAGAAAAGAAGGCCAAGGTGAGGCCAGGGCGCAGGGACTCTGAGGTCATGTAAACAGATGATGGAGACAAAGCAGATCCACTAGTTTTTATTTGCTTCTGTCTTCATCCAGGAGAAGAATCTTCAGACTGGAAATGACAGAACAGATACCACCCACGTGGAATTAAAGCCCAAGATGAATGAGGAAACCAAAAACTTGCAGTTGTGATCACAGACCAGTTGGCATAGTCTGGCTTCATCGATGAAGGGTCTATTCCATGTATGCTGCTGCCCCAAATCCAAAGCAAGGTGTAAACAGGTCGTCTGTGGACATTTCTGAAGGCAAGGTACTCACTCGGAGCCTCCCGTGAATTGGCAAGGGCAGGTCACCCCAGACGGTTTCATTTCATACATTAACGACATCAGATGGAAGATGTCAAACATGGCGCACGTGGGGTGCAGATGGAGACTTGTATCAGTTTGATTTGGTTCCGAAGTCTCTAGAAGAATGGGGAACCTACTTGCAAATGGAAAGTTACCCTGCGTGGGTGTCCTAAAAATTTGACTGGGAAAAAAAATTTTTTTTTGACTGGGAAGACACAGTGTCAGTGAGGATGAGCCAGGTTGTGCAACAGTAACAATGGAATCCCGGAACAGCAGCTGCAGCAACAAGGCTCCTTTTTTCTCATCCATGCTTAAGTCCACAGTCATCAGCGGGACCGTCTGCCCTGCTGTCTCCTCTTCTGGGACCCCGGTCGAGGGGGGCAGCTCAACCTGGGGCATTGCTGGTCGCTGGGGCAGGAGGAGGGGAGCGTGGTGGGCCACGTCTCGGCTCTGAGGGCTGTCACACTGGAGTGACAGCGCAAATCACAAAGCGTGACGCACAACACTGCTGTGTCCTGGCAAGATGAAGAGCGTGGATCCCACGCCCCTGACCTCCACAGACGGTCTGCAGCCTCTCGTGCGGCGATGTAAGCCGAGCCACGCAAGGAGGGCACCAAGTACCAGCAGCCGGGCAGGGGTCCGGCCCTTCCGCACCTGGAAGCCTGTAGTGTCCCCTCCTTCCTGATTGTGGTTCCAGAAGTCCGAGCAGGTCAAGCGCGTGGACCAGACTAGCCCTCGGCTGGGGATAAAGAGGGAGGGAAGCGGATGCCAGAGGAGGGCGGGATCTCCTGATGCCACCCACCCTCCATGCCTGCCCTCCCTCGTCTCCAGCACCCCCGCTTCTACTTCCGGTTCTGCTCTTTCCCAGCCCTCTTGGATGTAAGGCGCTGAAATGATGTAAATCGGTCTTTACTTAGTGTTGCCTTAATTAGCCTCTAATACCTCAAAAACACCTGAAACAAAAACAACCTACAAATTCAAAAATAGAAAGGGGCCTAAATGGTTGCCAGTGTAACCATACAAATGGACTATTACTGCTTTTTAAAATTGCATTACAGGGGCTGCTGGGTGGCTCAGTCGGTTAAGCATCTGACTCTTGGTTTCCACTTGGGTCATGATCCCAGGATTTTGTGAGTTCGAGCCTGGCTTGGGGCTTCGTGCTGACACTGCAGGGTCTGCTTGGGATTCTCTGTCTCTTCTCTCTCTGCCCCTCCCCGACTTGCTCTGGCTCTGTCTCTCTCAGAATAAATAAATAAACTTCTTAAAAAACTAAAAAATAAAATAAAATTACCTTATAAAAGAGCATTTACTGACAACAAAATACATCGTGACATCTTTAAAAAGTTGTGATGGGGTTGCCCGGCCAGCTCAGTCCATAGGGCATGTACCTCTTGATCTCAGGGTTGTGGGTTCAAGTCCCCCATCGGGTGTGGGGATTACTTAAAAATAAAATCCTTAAAAAAAAAAAAAAAGTGGTGACAAAATCTAACACCTAGAATGATAAAAACCATCAACAGACTAGGACTAGAGTGGAATGTCCTCAACCTGATAAAGAATATCTACAAAAGCCTACAGCTGGGGCACCTGGGTGGCTCAGTCGGCTGAGCGTCCGACTTCGGCTCAGGTGATGATCTCACGGTTCGTGGGTTCGAGCCCCGCGTCGGGCTCTGTGCTGACAGCTCAGAGCCAGGAGCCTGCTTCGGTTTCTGTGTCTCCCCCTCTCTCTGCCCCTCCCCTGCTCACATTCTGTCTCTCTCTCTCTCTCAAAAATAAATAAATATCAAAAAAAAATGTTTAAACAAAAGCCGACAGCCTAACATCATAATTAATGGTGAGAAACTCCCAAGCTTTTTTCCTAACATCAAGTACAAGGCAAGGATGTCCCCTCTCCCCCTCCTTATCAACACTGTGCAGGGAGGCCCCGCTAGCGCAATCAGACAAGAAAAGGAAACAAAGCCTCCAGACTGGGAAGGAAGAAATAAAAAGCAGTCGCAAGGTGGTGACACAATGTTCCGCAGAGAGGGGGCCCCTGCTGCAGTGTGGGGCCGCGCTCTGGACAGGCCAGGGTGTCCAGGGCGGCTGGCCGACCGGCACCCACAGAAGTGGATGGGACCAAGGAGCGCAGCCGACGCGTTGCGTTGGCAGCCGAGGTGACACTGCCATTTCCCCCTGAGGTGCCGATGACGCACTTTGTGTATAAACTCACACGAGCAAGTTCAGCCCCGGCTGTCCTCTGGCTGACATGCCAGGAAGCGCCTGCTTTCACAGAGGCCATCTGGCCGGAGAGGCCAATCGACCATCGCTGGCTTTTTAAGTCAGGGTGTAGCAGAGGCTACACCCTCTGGAGGTAAGAAGCACTTACTGAGTATGGCGAATCTAGGAATACGAGCATTTTCTAGATGCGGCCACGTGTCTCCCTGTGCCCCCCAGTCTTCCCTCCTCCAGCAGAGCCGCACGTGGTGGGTCAACAGACTGCTGGGGCCCGAATCCCGACTCGGGGTCACCTTGTACGCCCTTGAGTTAGCTACGTGGCCTCTCTGGCCTCAATTTCCCTAACTGTATAATAACACTTCAGAGCCTTGTGTTGAGATTCAAATTAAGTTAGACATGAAGGACTTAGGAAAGAGCTTGGTGTGGAACAAGCACCCAGTAAATACTAAACATTGTATTTATTATTCTAGATATGGCACAATACTGTTACGATACTGTACAGTAATTTCAGGGAAGAATTTGCAAGCCAGTCAGAGTATTTTGTAGGCAAACAGAAGGATGTGAGACTGGTTGATAGTAAAGCCATATGAAGCCAAAGGAGTCCAAGCAGCTGCAGAGAGGACAGATTGAGGAATTAGTGTCACCTTCCAGCGATGGAGGAATTAGTGTCATCCTTTGAAGCAGGTGCTTTGTGGTGTGCCTGAAATATCCAATTCAGAACATCAGTTATGTGGGGGCGCCTGGGTGGTTCAGTCAGTTAAGCGTCCGACTCTTGATTTCGGCTCAGGTCATGACCTCACGGTTCGTGAGTTCGAGCCCTAACACCAGGCTCTATGCTGACCACGTGGAGCCTGCTTGAGATTCTCTCTCTCCTTCTGCTTCTCCCCTGCTTGTACACTCTCTCGCCCTCTCTCTCGCGCGCGCGCCCTCAAAATAAAAAACAAACAAAAAGGAACATCCATAATGTGATGCTTAAAATCAATAGGGAGAAAAAAATTATTCAATTCTGTTAACATTTTGGGAGGGAAAAGTTAAGTTAGGACCCAGTCAGGGTGTCATATTCTGAAATGAATTCCTAACAGACTGAATTAAATGTGAAACATGAATAAAGATCTAGATGATGATGTAGGTCTGGAGACCATTTTGGGTAGTGGGGTGTTCTGATTCCTCTTTCACCCAGTGACCCATTGGGAGTGTGGGCCAGGGGTGGGAAGATGGGGGACAACTTTCTGTCCCCTCGACTCCTCTCAGACCCTAAGTGACTGACTGGCATGGAGCCAGCATTTTGTTGAGTGTGACTCCTACCTTAAAAAAATTTTTTTTAACTGGGGCGCCTGGGTGGCTCAGTCGGTTAAGTGTCCAACTTCGGCTCAGGTCATGATCTTACGGTTCACAGGTTCGAGTCCCACATCAGGCTCTTTGCTGATGGCTTGGAGCCTGGAGCCTGCTTCGCATGACTTATTCATTTCATAATTAGAAGCTGGTATTTCTCATATTGCCCATCCTTTCACGATCCCTATATATTTCTTTAAAATTTTTAATGTTTGTTTACTTTTGAGAGAGAGAGAGAGACAGCACAAGAAAGGGAGGGGCAGAGAGAGACACAGAATCCAAAGCAGGCTCCAGGCTCTGAGCTGTCAGCACAGAGCCCAACACAGGGCTCAAACTCACAAACCGTGAAATTGTGACCTGAGCCGAAGTCAGATGCTTAACCGACTGAGCCACCCAGGTGCCCCTCATGATTCCTACTTTAAAGACAGATCTATTTCTCACAGTGTAGGCTCAATGCTAGCCAACCGCTTCCTCCAGAACTCAACCAAAGAAACCGTGACCCACTCCTGTAACGGCAGGAGGCCTGACTGACGTACTAAATGAGAGACGAGGTGTCCGGTGCTAACAGGGCTGGTTCTAGGGGTGCCTTTTGGCTTCCACCCTGATTTAAAAAGCCTAAAAGATGGGACTCCCTGACACTCCCCTTACTAATTCCCTTGCCCAGCGCTACATCTTCTCCTTACCCTGCTCTACATTTTTTCCAATATCATTCACCACTTTCTAACACATAATTCACTTATTAGGTTTATTGTTTATTATCTGCCCTCCCTCCCCCCCCCCCATACATAACTATGAGCTCCAGGAGAACTGGGAATTTTATCTGCTTTGTTCACTGGTAGATCCCAAGGACCTAGAATAGAACCCGGCACCTGGGGTGGTACTTTATAAACATTTGTTATGTCAATACAACCCTGGATAGGGGATGGCTTTCTAAGCTTGATATCAAAGAAAGGAAATGCAAAGGAGCATCCTGATAGGTTTTTCTGTGTAAAAATAGAAGTTGTCCCGAGCCATAATCACAAAACAGAAACTGAGGTATTTAACCAGAGGAGGTCAATAAATTCTTTTTTTTCTGTTAAAAAAATTTTTTTTAATGTTTATTTACTATTGAGAGAGAGAGAGAGAGAGAGCAGGGGAGGGGCAGAGAGAGAGGAGGAGACACAGAATCCGAAGCAGGTTCTAAGCTCTGAGCTGTCAGCACAAAGCCCGACGCGGGGCTCGAACCCATGAGCCATGAGATCACGACCTGAGCCAAAGTCAAATGCTTAATCGACTGAGCCACCCAGGCGCCCCCAAATAAATTCTTAATGTCCATACAGTGGAGCACCTCCAGCCTTTTAAAACGGTGTTGTAAATCAACCTGAACTGTCTGGGTGAAGACCACGATGTATTGGCAAGTGAAAAGAACCGGTTCTAGAATGTTGACCCAACATTCTATAAATATGTATACAAAACTAAGATTTTTTTCCCCAAGGGTAACTCTCAGTAGCTCCATCGTTAAAAGGATAATTATCACTACTGTATTGATTGTTAATTAATTTTGCCCTTAGGACTCCCCGTACAGAGGTCCTACCCAATAACCCAGAAATCTCTTCAAGTTCTCACTATTTTTCATAATTACTGCTTGTTTTTTGATGTTCTATTATTATTGTTTATTTTAAAATATGCTTCTTTCTATGCTGCGTGATCAATTCCTAGAAAAGCAAGGACAAATGATCAGGTTCAAGGTCTTAATCCCAAGGACTTTTACAGACGGTTCACACTTAGGCGCCTGGGTCAGTGGGGACACCCAGGGAGGAATTAATGTCTGAAGGGTACCGAGCACCCTCCCGGGAGGGCAGCTCAGCCAACAGGGGCTGCAGGGGGTGAGGGTGTCCTTCCTCTGTCTCCTCCATCCCTTGCACACCCTCCTGGAGCCAGGACTAGCGGGCTGTGACGTCCAAGGTCCACCAGGGAAGAGATCAGCTAGGAGAGAATTCAGGTCCTTTCTATCGTTCTTTCAGAGATGGGCTAATCCTGGGGTGGGTGGGCCACGTGGACCCTCACCGGCCCCAGCGAGCTTCCATCAAGACTCTGCCAGCTGCTGCGTTAAGAAACACATGAAAAACGGGGCGCCTGGGTGGCTCAGTCGGTTAAGCGTCTGACTTTGGCTCAGGTCACGATCTCGTGGACTGTGGGTCCGAGCCCCGCATCGGGCTCTGTGCTGACAGCTCAGAGCCTGGAGCCTGTTTCCAATTCTGTGTCTCCCTCTCTCATGCCCCTCCGCCGCTCACACTGGATCTCTCAAAAATGAATAAATATTCTTATGGGGCGCCTGGGTGGCTTAGTCGGTTAAGTGTCCGACTTTCGCTTAGGTCATGATCTCGCGGTTCGTGGGTTCGAGCCCCGCGTCGGGCTCTGTGCTGACTGCCAGCTCAGAGCCTGGAGCCTGTTTCAGTCTGTGACTCCCTCTCTCTCTGACCCTCCCCTGCTCACGCTGTCTCTCCCTCTCCTAGAAATAAATAAAACATTTAAAAAAATGAATAAACATTTTTAAAAATTAAAAAAAAGAAACACTGAAAACATCCGAAGAGACCCATTTCCCATCTTCCCTCCCTCCCCTCTACTCTTGTCCACAGCTACACCCGACACATCCTGCTCCTCCAGACCATCATCCCGGTCTCCCCAAGTGTTTCAAGGCCCCTGGCCTGTGTCTGCCTCCTAAGAGATCAGCCCAGTCATGCCCCATTTTTCCTGAAGGCAAGGGAGAGGCAGCCTTGAAGGCCTGGAAAGAATGCAGGCTCTGTAGTCTGGTTTGACCAGATTTGCTTCTAGCAGCTGAACCTCCCTGAGCCTCAGGGTCCAGATCTGCAGAGTGGTGGGAAATACCCAGCCTCCTGGAGGGGGGTCCGGAGGCTCAGATCCATCTCCCGCCAGCGTTTCTCAGCGAGGGCGCTGTTGGCGTTGAGGCAGGACGTGCTCTTGTTGCCAAGGACTGTCCTGTGTGCTGTGGGAGACTGAACATCCCTCGCCCCGGCCCCTCCGCGCCCCCGGTCACTGGAACAACCCAGATGCCCCAGGCATTTCAAAGTGTCCCCTAAGCAAGCTCTAAACTCCTTGAAGGCAAGGACCAAAGCCAGGTGTCCAGTAGGGGCTCAGTACGACTTTGCTGCTTTCAAAGACTTTTCTTTTTAATTAAAAATAAATAAATCACCCCCGGGGCAGCTCTGTGATTAGGGTGCAGTCGCGGCGTGGCGCCCATGGGTTTTGTCCAGGCGGCCGCCAGGCTGGGACCTGAGGAGACAGGCCAGGCTCGGCAGCCCCTGGGGCAGACAGACTGCCGCCCTCCTATAATTCCGGAGCCCAGCTCAGTGGGACTTGGCCAGGGGAATCCTGTGGCAGGTTGAGGTGTCAGAAAGGGGGTGCCACAACCCAGGGTGACACCGCAGAAACTTCAGGGCAGAGGGACAGGACATTCACACTCAGGCGAGCCTGGCTCCAGGCCCCATTGCCTGCCCTCAGCCCACACGGTCCAGGCTCCTTGGGGCTGCACAGAGAGGGCCACGGTCATGCTCACTCCGTGGCCTCCTTAGGATATGACAGCTTGTAGGGATGCACTTAGCACTGGCTCGAGGGCATGACACCTCCCCGCTCTGGGCCCATTCCTGTAAACAGGAATCATCGCGGTCACGATGAAATCACATAGTATAGCCAGAGACCCGGGGGTGGGGGTGGGGGAGGCTGCACCCCTGTGTTCTCTGCTCTCCCTTCCTATCAACAGCTAGTAGACGCATCCGAAAACCCTGACCTGCAAGCCATGGCGACAGTGTCCCCCAGCCCCCCACACTTGGAGGGGTCATTTCACCTCTTTGAGGATACATTTAAGTACCAAATAAAGAGAATAACTCTTGCTGACCTTCCTACCTCCCAGGAGCTGTTGTGACAATCAAATGAGCTAACGGCTGGAAATATTTTCGCAGACTCCCAAGCCAGCACGCCCTCCCCTCTCCGCGCACCGCACCCCTCTGGCCCGGAACCCTAACGTGATGGTCCAGGAGGTGAGCAATGCCTTCCAATCCGTTCCTACTCAGTCCCTCGGGGGGGACAGCTCACCGGCTTCCAGTCACTCTCCGGGAGTTTGGGATTCACATGTATTCAATAATCTTGTTGCCTTCAACGGGAGGCTTTATTTTTCTGAGTGATGCAAAAATTTGGGGCTTTCCCCCCTCACTTTGTCACTTTTCTCCTTTTGCGTATGTGTGTTTTCTGTCCCTAAGGATAGGAGACCCCTTGGCACAGTAAGGATCTGTCCTGGACACCTCACCTTCCCGCCGCTCCCTCCCCCTGCCCAGCAGGGCTGGTGAGCAGAGCAGAGCACTGTGCAAACAGATCTCTTTGGTCCACGAGCGCAGGCCCCTAGCAAGCAGAGCTAGAGATCTGGGGACTCATAGGAGCACACGGCATTTGTAAGGGAGGGGCCATACCTCTGTGACCAGAAAAGAGGATTCCCTCCCACCCCGAATTCACTTAATTAGGAAGCTATCCCTAAGCCAGTTGGGTAACACACCTTGGAAAACAGCCAGGAACCCGTGGCCCAAAGGTCCTGCCGGTCTTTGAGTTCTTTCTTGCCCAGAGGCCATGGGTGGGGACTCTCCAGATAAAAGCCACTCCCTCCAAAGGGGATTTAAGACTAGAAGTATCTCTGCCTCCCGCCCTCTTAGAGGCTGCACCCAAAACCCAGACAGCTTTAACTGATGTGCCTTCACCCGCCTGTGCTGTCCTGACCACTCACTACTCCCCAGGAGCCGATCCCCATAGGCCATCCAGAGATCTCTTCCTCCAGGAAGTCTGTCTGACCCACACCCTGCCCGCGGAGGGTGGGAGTGCGGGCGCCACTTTGTCCCCTGAAACCCCAGGATCCCATGCTCTGTGGTCTGCAGACTTCCCTGCGCTTTCAAATATTTATCTAGGCCCTTTTCTCATCCACGCTGCCTTTCTAGAACCATGAGCTTCTACAAGACACAGTCCTGCTCCGTGTTGTAGATCCACAATACCAGTACGGAGCTGCCCCCAGAGCCAATGGCCAAAAAGTCAGGCTTTTATCTCCCTTCTCCTTGACTTGGCCACCACCTTCTGGTTGTGCCAGGGCAGAAGGTTCCTTTAAGAACAAGATTCAAATCTTCCCTCTACCACCTGCTGCGTTACTCACGTGTCTCCAGCATTTAGCACAAGGCTCGACGCATAGTAGGTACTCAAATACTTAAATGCTTTTGAGATTGATGTGTAGCCGGATGGATCACATATTTACACCACCCTCAGCTTTGTGAAGAAAACATCATTTCTTTCTTTGTAACTCATGTGCACCTAAAAAAAAAAATTTTTTTTTAACATTTTTATTTTTGAGAGACGGAGACAGAGTACGAGCAGGGGAGGGGCAGAAAGTGGGGGGGGGGACACAGAATCGAGCAGGGGAGGGGCAGAGAGTGGGGGGGACACAGAATCCGAAGCAGGTTCCAGGCTCTGTGCTGACAGCTCAGACGCGGGGCTCGAACCCACGAACCTTGAGATCACGACCTGAGCCAAAGTCGGACCCTCATGTGCATTTCTTACGAGCTCTCTAGGGAGTCAGTCCAACTCAGTCTTACCAGGAAAGCTACTCCATCTTTCCCATGGAAATGGTGACCATGTGGTCACTAGCTGGATGTTCTCAGGGTCCCCCACCTACTTGCACCTTCTTATCCCTTTAAGAAAATCCCTCAGGACTAGAAGGGGCACTATTCTCTGTGTTCTATCTGTCCTCTGCCCCAGAGTCTACCTGCCCACAGAGAAAGCAGTCAAGGGTCCTCCATGACTAAGTCTAACTGGACACTTGCAGAGTGACTAATGTCCTAGCAGATATCCACTGTCCCCCGAAACGGGGGCGTCCTCAATGGGTGAGAAACCTCACCGCCACAAGATGTGTAGGTGTGGAAATACATATGGAAAAATGTTATGTATTAAAAAAGTCATATATCTATATATACATATATGTATATATATAGATAGATGAATTTATATATATCCATATCATATATAGATAGATGATCGATATCATATAGATAGATAGATGAATTTATATATAAAAATATTATTTATACATATGGCTGGAAATATTTTCACAGATTCCCAAGCCAGCACGCCCTCCCCTCTCTGCACACCGCACCCCTCTGGCCCGGAACCCTAACGTGATGGTCCAGGAGGTGAGCAATGCCTTCCAATCCGTTCCTACTCAGTCCCTCGGGGGGGACAGCTCACTGGCTTCCAGTCACTCTCCGGGAGTTTGGGATTCACATGTATTCAATAATCTCGTTGCCTTCAACGGGAGGCTTTTTTTCCCCTTAGTTATGCAATACACACACACACACACAATTAGTCCTCATTATTCACAGATTTTGTATTTTTCAGATTTGCCCACTAGGTAAAATTTGTTTAGAACCCCCCAGTCGATGACTGATAAGTCACTCACGGACACGCCAAGAAAGGCAAAGTTTTGAGCAATACGGTGCACACGTTCCCAGCTGAAGTTAAGCAAGGTGATGCTTCTGCCTTCCTGTCTCAACTCTTACACTGGACACAGGTGTCTTTCTCATGCTCTATTTCGTGACGCGCTTTCTGTGTTTTTGTGCTCTCGGAGGCGATTTCACCGTTTAGACGGGTCCCAAGTGTGGTGCTGAAGTGCTGACGGGTGCTCCCAAGTACGAGGAGGCTGGGTGTGCCTCACAGAGAAAATAGCATTTGGTAAGCTTCAGGCATCAGTGGTCAATGGTGCTGTTGGCTGTGAGTTTCATGTCAGTGAATCAACAACGTGTATCAAATATGGTGTCTTACACACACACACACGTATGTATTGATCTCTTAACAAAAATGTTGTGATCGAAGGCTTGCAGGAACTGAAGCCTGCATGCTCCCTAAGAATGACTCGATATTCACGAATTCAGTGTTTATAGTGACTTTACAGAACAGAACTACCATGAATAATGAGAATTTCAAAAACTGCCCAAATACACATGCTACATCTAGGAGACGTCTGTTAGGATTTTGGCCACCCAGCATCTGAATCCCCTTCTCTGACCTGGGGAATCCCTCCATACGGCTCTTGGGTGAAGCAAGGAGCCCCCCTCCTGCCCCAGAGCCAGGGCATGACGCGTGACCCGGGCTCTGGCCCAGGGTCTGAATGGGAGCTAGTGCCACAGGGAAGGGAGGATTCCAGAAACGACCTGAAGCATCCCTGCTGGTTGAGATGGCACCAGTTCCAGGACACCGTCCAGGGGCCGGGGATGGCACGGCTGGCGACGCAAGCCATCACACACGCCCCTGTGCCCATGACGTCCCGCACCTGGTGCTGGGGGTGCCACAGGGCACTGTGGGTGGCCGCAGAGCCTTCCCAATTCCAGGGTATCTGGAGGTGACCCAGTATCCTTTTAATAAAGACCTTTTCTGTTGGAATGAGCCAGAGTTGGTTACTATTGTTTGCAATCTAGAACCTAGTATGTGTGTGTGCGCACATGTCTATGCTTATATGGCTGTTGTGTAGGTGTGTGCTTATGAGTGAATGGGAGTCCAGGTGGGTTGTGGAAGGAGGCTTCGTGGAAGAGGAGATCATTGGGTCTCAGGGGCTTGCCAGGGGAACAAAGAAAGGAGTGTTTCGGGCAGCGTGGACGTACACGTGAAGGCATGGGGGAATGAACGGCACGGCACGTTGGGGACACCATGGGGTTTTCAGCGAGGCTGGAGCTCCGGGTCTGTGGAAGGTGAAGGTGGAAGTGGGGCAGTTGGGGGTGGGGGTGGGGACGGCCGCAGGTGCTGGAGGGGAGGCAGGACTGAGGTGCTCACCCCCTCCCTGTCGCCCCCTAGAGCCGCGAGCCATGCTCTCATCCACACCCAGCACAACCTGCTTTTACTGCCCAGGCCAGCCTAACGCAGAGTCAACTAAATTGGCGCATTCTTGGGGGTCAAGAAAACCAAGTAAGTGACTTCCCAGCAATCCAGGGAGAAGCTATTACTTATAAGAGCTCTCCAAGCACCACGTGAGGCATTCCAGGGTCCGCTAGCGACGCTGAATGAGAATGTGACGGACTCAAAGGTGGTCTTAGTCAGCTCAGACGGCCATGGCGCAACACCACAGACCGCGCGGCTAAAGCGACACACATGTATTTACTCAAGAGTCTGGAGGCTAAGTGTCCAAGACCATGGTTGGATTCTGGTAAGGGCTCTCTTCCTGGCTTGTACTCGGTGGCCTTCTCACTGTGGCCTCACACGGCACAGAGAGAAATAGAGATCTCTTGGGGCGCCTGCGTGGCTCAGTCAGTTAAGCCTCCAACATTGGCTCAGGTCATGATCTCATGGTTCGTGGGTTCAAGCCTTGCATCAGGGTCTGTGCTGACAGCTCAGAGCCTGGAGCCTGCTTTGGATTCTGTGTCTCCCTCTCTGCCCCTCCTCCACTCATGCTCTGTCTGTCTCTTTCTCTCAAAAATAACCAAAGATTTTTTAAAAATTGAAAGAGAGGGGCGCCTGGGTGGCTCAGTGGGTTGGGGACCAACTTTGGCTCAGGTCATGATCTCACAGTTCGTGGGTTCGAGCCCCACGTTGGGCTCTGTGCTGACAGCTAGCTCAGAGCCTGGAGCCTCTTTCAGATCCTGTATCTCCGTCTCTCTCTGACCCTCTCCTGCTCACATTCTCTCTCTCTCTCTCTCAGAAATAAATAAAACATTAAAAATTTTTTAAAAAGATTGAAAGAGAGACCTCTGTCTTCTTATAGGGCCACAGTCCTGTCAGCCCATCTCCAAAAACAATCCCATTGGGAGTTAACACGTCAACATACGAAGGGGGGTACAATTCAGTCCATGGCACTGCCCTTCGGGGAGCTTCTCTGAGAGGCACAAGCCTGTGCTGCTGGCCCAGCGGCCGGGTCCTCACGCCAGAAACCAGCCACGTGGCCTTGGGGGAGTTCTGTGCCCTCTCTGGCACCATCTGGAAAAGGAGCAGCTCAAGTTCAGCCTCGAAATTCTTTCTCTCGCTAAGGTCCTGCAAGAGTCACGGACTCTTTGCTTGGGGGTTTGGGATGGGAAGACTTTCCCAGGGGGCCGCCGAGTTCCCCCAGAAAAGGTCGGGTCGGGAAGAGTTTGGGCTGTTTTCCTTCCAGCTCTTTCTAATGAATGTGTTTGGCGCAGGACTGTCTGTTGCCATGGAGAGAGATTCCCGCGGTGCCGCACCCTGGAGACCCGCTGTGGAGACCGAAGCAGCATCGGGGGTGGGGGGCTATTGGGAACGGGGAGAGGATGGGGGGTGGGGGGTGGGGGGTGGGAGGGTCAGGCCGGGTGGCAGCGGATTCCAACTCAGGAAGAGGCCCAGAATCAACAGATTTTCTAGCAGCGCTGGCTCCAAGTAGAACTTGGGGAAACAGACCATGGGATTTTTGCGGTTCATCAGACCTCGCCAACCCCACCGCTGTCTATTGGGGACTTTTGTGCTCGGTTACTCTGCCGCGAGTGAGGGATCAGTTCTGTGCTGCCAGGGCTGGCTCCCCGAGGCTGGAAGTTTATCACACATCAGTCTGGGAGGTGGGATGCATGGTGAACAGCGTCGGGTAGAATGTCACGACTCAAATGCCGCGATAAGAAGCCCTGCGTAGAAACCAGCAGACCTGGTCCTGGGGCCGGCGTCGCACTCTGCTGTGTGGCTTTGAGCAAGACACATTTGGCTCTCTGAGACCTCATTTCTGTAAATTGGAGAGGTGAAAAGGAGTTTTTCCTAAGTTGCCATCACCTTCCACTGAGAAGCTTTGTTTGGGACAGGCTAGTATGTCCTGGGGGTCCCCCCTTCCCCCCGCTTTGGAAATCAATCATCCCAGATTGTTGCCCCAGCCAGCCTGGGGTTTTCTGAGCCGCTAAGGAGGTCAAAGACAACCTATGGTCTTTTGGAAACAGAGATAAGCGTTCATGGGACCTTGGGTGTGATGAAACTGGAAGCCGACACATTCAGTCAGAAGGAAGCGGACCCTGGGGTGCGAGGGTGGCTTAGTCGGTTAAGCGTCCGACTTTCGCTTAGGTCATGATCTCGCGGTTCGTGGGTTCGAGCCCCGCATCGGGCTCTGTGCTGACTGCCAGCTCAGAGCCTGGAGCCTATTTCAGAGTCTGTGTCTCCCTCTCTTTCTGACCCTCCCCTGCTCACGCTGTCTCTCTCTCTCTCTCTCCTAGAAATAAATAAAAATACTAAAAAAAAAAAAAAAAAGAAGGAAGCAGACCCTGATTATGGGGGTGGGAGGAGGCATGTGGGTTGGGGAGGGGAGGCTGGCCCCGGCAGACCAGACCCAGTTCCCATCTCAGCCTCCTAGGGCAGGTAGTGAATTTAGTGCAGTGTTTCTTAAGCTTGAACGTGCATCAGAATCCCCTGGAAGGCTGGTTCAACCACGAACTGCCAGTTTCAGACTCTGGATGCTGCTGGTCTGGGCGCCACACTTTGAGGACTGCTGGCTTAGTGCTTTCTGGATTCCACCATCTCTGTGTGCATGTGCGAGGGGTTATCATCATGACGCACATCTTACAGATGAGGACCCTACGGGTTGAGTTGATTTGCAGGAAGGCAGACAGTAGAGGAAGCTGAGACCATTCTAGTACCAATCCTAGTGTGTGTGGGGCGGGGGGGGGGGGAGAGAAAGGAGAGGGTGGCGAGGGAGGGGTGTTTCCCCACCCCATGAAGCAATTCTCCAACACCAGCTAAATATTCTCAATCCAACTCAATTCTGATACTCTCTACTTGAAGAGGGAGAGCTCAACCACCCCCACCCCCTGGCTGTAGATTGGGGGTTCTAACAACCCTCTTTGCTACTTTATTAGGAAAGGACAGAACCCAGGAACAGCCAAGTGGAAGAGATGCATAGGGTAAGGTCTGGGCCAGGTCCTGGGGCTTCCACACCCTCTCTGAGCACACTACTCTCCCCCAAATCTCCAAGTACTCACCAACCCAGAAGTTCTCCGAACCCTGTCCTTTGGGGGGTTCATGGCACAGGCATGACTGATGAAATCATAGGCCATTGGAGACTGATCCAACCTCCAGCCCTTCTCCCACCTCTGGAGGTCAGGGAGGTGACTGGAAGTTCCAACCCTCTAATCACATGATTGGTTCTCCGGGTAACCAGCCCCCATCCTTAGATTAGCTCCGAAAGTCGCCTCATGAACATAACAAAAGACACCTCTACCGTTGTCTTCCCTTAGGAAATTCCAAGCAGTTCTAGGAGCGAGGTGCCAGAGACGGAAGACAAAGCCCAAATATACATTTATTAGAAATCTCAGTATCACGGGAGGAAAAGGCAGAAACGCAGCAAATGTGAGCACGTGAGGTCGGGCAGCTGTCCTGACCCAGACGTCAGTAAAGGAGGGCTCCCAGGTGAGTCTCACCTCGGAGGAGTAGGGGTCTGGGTAAGAACGGGGCAAGGACGGCTGTCCAGGCTTGATGACTGGAGTGCCCGGGGGCTCAGTCCCAGGAAGTCAGATGCTGTGACACAAAGACCTGGGAGCCAGGCTGCGCAGGTATGAGACTCTTGAGCCACAAGGATGGGCCCTGGAAATCCCCTTCCCCGGGCTGCAGGTGACAAGCCCCTGGGGAGGAGCCTGGCAGCCCGGGTCTCCAAGTTTCTCCAAGGTGGGAGCGATGGGTGGGGAGGGATCCAGAAATGACAAAGCCCCGCAGTGCTCAGCACAGGCCTGGGTCGGCATCATCCCTAGGCTCTGTCACTGGGGAAAGCCACAGGTTAGCTCTGCTGCCCAGGAACGGGCTTTCCCTCCACCATCCTCCCAAGCGTAGAAGCCGGTGGATCCCATTAGGAGCTGACAACTGGGGTCCCTCACCAGCAAAGCCAGAAAACCTGCCCTGTGCCAGGCTCATGGGGAGGTGAGGGTGGAGACGTTTCTCAGTGTCTGGAGCCTAGATGGAGCTCAGTCCTTTCTGACCCTCACTCCCAGGCACACGAACCTTTGAGAGGTAAAGGTACCTTACCCACCTCCTAGTTGACAACTCATTTTAAAGATGTGGTCAGGGGCGCCTGGGTGGCTCAGTCAGTTAAGCGTCCTACTCTTGACTTCAGCTCAGGTCATGATCTCACAATTTGTGAGTTCGAGCCCCACGTCAGGCTCTGTGCTGGCTTGGGACTCTCCCTCTCTCTCTGCACCTCTGCCTACTCTCTCTCACTCTCTCTCTCTCAAAATAAATAAATAAACCTAAAAATTTTTTAATAAATAAAAATTTAAAAAGATGTGGTCAGTATATTTGGGAGTGCCTCTCTATCTATGACGCCTGTTCCTTAGCTTCTGCTGAAGTGGCAGGCAGCCCTAGGCAGCCATGTTTGTACCACGTGACTCACCACTCCTTCCCAGTCATCTCTGTTTGGAGGAGAGCTAGTCACATGACCCAAGGGGAGCCAATCTATTGACTGCCCAATGCCCAATTGATTCAATCTCTCGAAAATTTAAATTTAGAGAGTCAGTCATTCATTGTTGGGTACTGGAGCTGGAAAGGGCTACGGTGGCCATGTTGGGCCATTTTGAGCAAAGGGGAGGTGAGGGGAAGGGGAGGGAGATAGGGAAGGTGGGAAGCCAGGGGAAAAATTCATCTCCAATTGGATGTTTCACGGGTGCCGTATAACCATAATGTGAAGAACCAAACTCTTCTTCCTACAGTCTAGGTCTCTTCCCAACATCACTAGCTCAGTGAAAGGCACCACCAACCATCCAATGAAGCAAATAAGAAACGTTGGAGTCACTGCCATCACCTCCTTCCCCTCATCTACAGCATCCAGTCAATCATCGCACCTTGTTTTTACTTCCTTAGTATCTCTCAAGCCCTCCTCTCCCTCTCCCCTGGCAACCACCTACCCATGGCACCATCATCACTTGCCTTGGGCTCTGCAATGGCCTCCCCACATCCGCTGGAATTTCTCCGCTGTATATCCCCTCTACAGCCATTGATCTTTTATTTTACTATTATTTATTTTAGAGAGAGCACATGAGCATGGTAGAGGGGCGGAGGGAGGGAGGGAGGGAGAGAGACAGAATCTTAAGCAGGCTCCACACTGAGCACAGAGCTGGATGTGAGGCTCAATCTCACAACCCTGGGATCACGACCTGAGCTGAGCTCAAGAGTGGGACACTCAACCGACCAAGCTGCCCAGGTGTCCCCGCCACTGATCTTTTTAAACATGCAAATCTGATGTCACTCTTCCGCCAGAGAGGGCCCAGGCCCCGTATGATCTGACCCTGACTCTCCTTCCCCCTCACTTGTCTCTCACTACTCTGTTCTCTGCACTCCAGCCACGCTGGCCTCCTTGAAGTTCTCTCATCTGGAATGCTCTTCCCTCCCTTCTCCACCTACTGCCTGAAAATGGATCCCTTACAGAGCATGAGAAATAAGGTAGACAGAGAGGTTGAGCCCTGGATCACTCTATACCTCCAGCTAGCCCGACACTTGCAGATTCCTTGTTTCGATGCAGTGTGAAGTGGGCTTTTGGTCATTCACAGTGCGAAGAACCCTGACTTAGTCTGCCCCCTCTACTCTGAGATCCTAGACTTGAGGCTTCTGCCTTCTTCTTTTTCATATCCCCAGTGTCTTGAACAAGGCCTCACATTTAACATTCAAATGATTCTTGAATAATGAACCCATGTAGAGATGCTAAAGATGGAACTGTAAGAAGGACCAGACAGAAGAAGAGAGAGGCACGGAGAAAACAGGACCCTCTGCTTGAGTGAGCCAACCAAGGAGAGGTATCTTCAGGAATCTTGAAGACTCAAGACTCCTCCAGGGATCTAGCTTGACTCCATCTCCTAGATATCACCCAGGCCCCCCTCGCCCTCCAGAGGGGACTGTGTTTCCACCGTCCATCTTCTTACAAAGTGCCAGATCCATGCCTAACCAGACAAGGTGAAAGCATCTCGGGTTAGAAGGTTCTCCAAAACCACTGAACTCAGAACGAGAAAACCAAGGCGTAAGTTTCAACTCGAACTAACTCTTCCAGGCTGGGAAGAGTCCCTAAAGCTCTCTGTTCTCAGCTTCCCTATCAGTATAGTAGGCTAATGAGGTCTGAACCACCCTCTGCCCAGGATGGCCTTGAGATGTTGTATGTGAGTATGACTTTTAGATGCTCTTCTATTATTGCTGGTATCATGTCCTTATATGGTAATAACGCTAAGTTAAAAAAAAAAAATCAAACCCACCAAGTAGAGATCTGTGCTGTTTACAATAATGAAAAATATATGGGCCAGTTTAAGACCTTCTAAATGAATGGGTGACATACTAGGATCGAACACTTGATAGACTCTTCTCCCTTAAAATTACTTAAGTAACCAATTATTCATCAATAGTGCTTCTGCACTGTTTAAGAACTTTAGGACCTTTACCCAGATTGTCTGAAATTTTCTTCCAAAGTTTAAGCTAAGCCTCACCAAGTCAGATAGCTCTCCTCTTTACCGACCTGAACCCATAATGCAAATAGAAAACGTAAGCTGGAGGAGCACCTGGGCGGCTCAGTTGGTTAAGTGTCCAACCTTGGCTCAGGTCATGGTCTCACAGTTTATGAGTTCAAGCCCCGCGTCGGGCTCTGTGCTGACAGGTGTGGAGCCTGGAGACTACTTCCGATTCTGTGTCTCCCTCTCTCTCTGCCCCTCTTTCCACTCACCCTCTGTCTCTGTCTCTCTCCCCCCAAGTAAGTAAACATTTAAAAAAAATCTTTTTAAGGAAATTTAAGGTGGAAACAAGAAAAAAAGAAACATAAAAAAAAAGAAGGAAATTATGTGAGCTGTGCAACGCCCTTGCCTTCTTCCACGGCCCACTGGTCATTCTCTTCAACTTACCACGGGAGCCAAGGAAGAAACTGTGGGGACCCCCAACCTGCTCAGACACAGGCCTCCCCAGAGCACCACCCTGGCCATCAGGAGGATCATCTCAAGTGATAGTCACAAGCCAAAACAGGTGCGTGGGGTACAATCCAATCAAGGAAGATGAGGATTTGCTAGGAGATCGCTATGTAAATGACAATGAGGTACCATTTCCACCTATCAAAGGGACACACTGAAAAGCTAGAATGCTCACGCCCCTTGATGAGGTGGTGAGGCAGGCAGGCATGCGCTGCAGGCAGGGACATAAATGGCACAAGACTGGAGGAAAGCAACTATGATGTCTGCAAAGAGCCTAAAAGCGTTCATGGTTTTTGAACCACTAATCCTGCACTTCAGGCTTTCTATTAAGAAAAAAAAAATGGAATCCAGAGAAATTTGTGAACACAAAAGATATTCACAGCAGTGTTATTTATAACGGTCCACCTAGAGCTCTAGGTTTTGGGGGCTTCATGGTCATGGCTTTCATACGGACGCGGCTCATGAGTGAGTGCTGGTCTCGAGGGCTGTGACAGGCCAAGACGCTGTCACTCCTCCTTCTCATTCTAGCGGAGGGGACAGAGTGGCCCCATCTTCGGCCTGGGCTGTGCCCCTGCTGCAGTGCAGACCTACCTGGGCATATCTGATAGATGGTGGGACACAGCCGCCCAGGTCTCTGCCCAAGGACAGAATGCATCAAAATGGGAAAAAAAAGGCCGACCTACCCAAGTCTGCTCAGGCACCGGACCTCAGGGGCCAAAGGGGAAGGGTGACTCAGTCCTGCTTGAATGCCAGGCAGACACAAGGCTGGCAGTAAACACTAAAAGAGCTATTTCACCGAAACCTTTGAATGACATTGGCACAGAAAGCCACTCCCGAAAATTGCTATTTATTACTCACAAAGTGACAGTCGCTCAGGGAAAACACGAGTAATACATCCCCAACTCTGGGAGTTTTACTGTCTGCAAAGCACTTTTATGACCATCTTTTATTTGATTCTCACAGGAAAGGGTTCTTCCTTTTACCTAAAGAAATGAGCCCCAGAGGCCACCTTCCTCACCCAAGGCCATCCCATGGCCGTCGACACTGTGTAGCATCTCTGGCCCATTACTGATGCCACAGGAGACTTTATCCTGGAGTCAGCCTTAGAGGAGACGTGCCGGTGGATGCCGTGGTCCTCAGCACAGGCAACCCTCAACAAGCAAGGCCACCTGCTCTCTCCTCCCTGTATCCACCAGAGCCTTCTCTTTTCCCTCCTTGCCTCAGCACCCCTACCTGCTTATGTATAAGTTTCCCTTCCCTGCTTCAGCCCCGAGGAGACACAGAGGGCAGAAAAAGCCTTGGTACCTGGACTAGGCCTCCCAGGAACTATCCAGAGTGTATTTCCAGGGTTTGATGATAAAGGAGTCACAACACAGCCTGGAACATGATCCCAAGACTAGTCTTAGATACTCCTTTGTTGCCTAGAGTTGAAGAGCCTGGGGGAAGGGGGGGGGGGGCAATTATCCACCCCCAAGGATATGCCTTTGCTTTGTCTGGTGGGCGAGGAAAGGTGGGAATAGAATCAAGGCTCAGCTGACCAGGAATAGAGGTGGGATGGGTAATGAACCTACTGTGTGCTGAATCCAATGCTAGATATTTTACAGAAAGAAGCTATGAGGTCAGGTTCATCACTATAACTTTCTAGGGGAGGAAAGTATCACCCAGGAGTAACCCCCACAGTTCTGTTTCCAGTCATGGGAGAGAAGTCCCCACTAGACCACAAATAACAACTAGGAACCCTGGACACAAAGTTTCAAAACAAAACACTGGAAAGTAACCAGAAACAGGCAAACACCAGGAGTCCGCTTGCCAACATAGTGGAGATGACAGAAGGAAATGAGCAAACCTGGAAACAGATCAATAGAAAGTATCCAACATAAAGAACAAAAAAAAAAAAAAAAAGAACCAAGGAAAAGAAAATAGAGCCTCAGAGACTTGTGATATCAAAAGGTCTACCGTTTGCATAATTTTAGTCCAAGAAGGAAAGGAGAGAGAGAATGGAATGAAAAAAAATGTTTTGAAGGAATTGTGGCTGAAATTCCTCCAAGTTTTGGTGAAAGACATAAGCTTACACATTCAAAGATCCCTGTGAACCCCGAGAAGAATAAGTACGCAATACACACCTAGACATAAAATCAAACTATGAAAAGCCAAACACAAAGAGAAAATTTTGAACACAGAGCAAAAATAATTAATTTCACCCAGAGGAAGAAAGATATAAATATCACAGACTTCTCATCAGAAAGAATGGAGGTCAGAAGACAGTGAGACAGCTTTAAAATCCTGGGGGAGGGTCGCCTGGGTGGATCAGTCGGTTGAGCACCCAACTTCACTCAGGTCTTGATTTCGCAGTTTGTGGGTTCGAGCCCCGCGTCAGGCTCTGTGCTGACAGTTCAGAGATGGGAGCCTGCTTCAGATTCTGTGTCTCCCTCTCTTTCTGCCTCTACCCCACTTGTACTCTGTCTCTCTCAAAAATAAATAAACATTAAAAAAATTATTAAAGAAAAAATAAGCATGAGGAGGGGAGTGAGGGAAACCTATCAACTCAAAATCTTTCAAAACTGAAAGTGAGCTAAGTGAAAACCAAGAAAATTTCTCACCAGTATACCTAACAGAAATATCAAAGGGAGTTTTTCACGTAGAAGGGACGTGACACCAAATGGAAACCCAGATTATCAGGAAAGAGCAAAGAATGTGAGGAATGACAAATTATGGATAAATAGAAAAGACATCCCCCCTCCTTTTAAATATTTATTTTTGAGAGACAGAGCATGAGCAGGGGAGGGGCAGAAAGAGAGGGAGACATAGAATCGGAAGCAAGCCCCAGGCTCTGACTGTGGGGCTCGAACTCACAAACCACGTGATCATGATCTAAGCCAAAGCCGGATGCTTAACCAACTGAGCCACCCAGGCGCCCCTCCCCCCTTTTTAAAAGTGTATGTGACTGTTTAAAGCAACAGTTATAGGAGACCTGGGTGGCTCAGTGGGTTGAACATCTGACTCTTGATCTGGGCTCAGGCCATGATCCCAGGGTCGTGGAATCGAGCCCCACACTGTCCTCCGCACTGAGCGTGAAGTCTGCTTGGGATTCTCTCTTCCTCTGCCCCTCTACCCTGCACATGTGCACTCTCTCTCAAATAAAAAAATAAAAAATAATTATACAATAAATAAAAATATACAAAGAATAAATAAAAATATACAATTATAAGTGTAAGTTGTGGGGTTAGTAGTGTGCATAGATGTGATACATACAATTACACATCACATAAAGAATGGGTAGGTCATGGCTAAAGGACCCATAAAGTTGCAAGGTTATTATATTTTAGAAGAAGTACAAGTAGCTTGCCAGTGTCCAGTGTCAGGAAGTGACAGAGCAAAGGATGACTCATGTCCAAATCCCAACCTGCTTCTTTCACATCAGATCCACTGAGTGGGGAGAAGGAAGAAGCGAGACAGAGAGAGTGTGACAGCCTCCAGTAGCCTCAGGGCCTCCTCAACAGCTGCTGCATCCAGAGGATCCCCAGGCCTCCACGGCGGCGTGTCTGGCCCAGTGAAGGTCAGGGCCAGATACGCCAGAGCAGGGAGGGGGCCTCAGGGAGGGGCCTGAGCAAAGCACCACCCTCTCACCAAGGCCTGAAGTCCGTTCTCGAATGTGAGCAGATGCCCCCACGAAGAGGTGGCCTCCAGAGAGGCTAGGAAGGTATCTGTTACCACACCGAATCTGGATCCTGCCCCCTGGCCAGGAAGTGGCTAATTCTCCGAGGACATCACCTTGTGAGCTGTCCAGTCTCCTCTAAAGAAGACCTGGACAGAGCAGGTCAGAATTTGCATGGAGGGAGCTGGGGCAGGCCGAGGGTGTCCCTCCAGCACCCCCAGCTCCACCCGAGCCTGCTTCCTAGAGCGTGGGAAGCCTGTTCCTTCCTTCTGGTCACGTGGTGTACCTAGGTAGAGCCCTAAAACCTGGACTCGGGGCCCAACACCCCAGAACCGGCCCTACGGTGCCCCTGGGCAGCACCTGCAGGCTGGGAGATGCCCCTCGTCAGTGACTGAGGCCCAGAGACCCTCTGGGCATCTAGATTCTGCCACTCCATCTCCTTCCCCTGCTGGCCTCCCCTTCCCCTCCAGGTGAGAGCTCTTTTCTAGTTATTTCCTCTGGGTTTTCCTCAGTATTCCCTTGCTTCTTTTTTTGCTCTGCGTAACCCAATCCTTTTATTAAATTTCCTCTGTTGAAATCCTGTGTCATTTCTGTTTCCCTGACAGGCTCCTGCTGACATGGAGAGAAACAGAGGGGCTTCTCCGGGAGCCTGGCTCACAAGAGACACTGTGGGAGAGGGAAGCTCACAAGCTTTGGGCTACAGGGGTCCTCAGGCCAGACTCCAGCTTCGCTTTCACTCCGTGGGGTCCCTTGGGGCAAGCCTCAGTTTCTCTGAGCCTTAGTTTCCTCACTTGAAAATAGGCAAGATAACACAAGCCTGATTAAGTCAGAGACAAAAACCACAATGTAAACCAGGTTAGGCAAAAGGGCATCATCATTCTGGGAAGTTTCCAGGAAAATTGCCATCGAGTGCAAAGGGTAAGAAAGCAGAGGAGACCTTGCCCTGCATATGACAGGTGCCAGGACTCCAGGGCACTCGGGATCTCTCTCTGCTTCTCAGTCTGCGAATCTGATTCTTACCCCAGACCCATTTCCCACATGGTGGAGGAAAATGGCCCCTTGTGGCTTCCAGGCTCTCGCCTGCACAACTTTGCCCACATAAGACAGGACCCCTCCTGGCTAGACCCAGCTCAGCAGTTTGCAGGGAAGGGTTCCTACTGGCCAGCATGGATCACCGGGGTCTAGAAGCAGGGTCACATAAGCTACGACAGCCGTCAGTCAGCGACTCATGCCCAGCTCTTACGAAACCTCAGCCACTTCCAGGGTGACTATACCCATTTACAGATGAGTAAATTGAGGGTCAGAGCAGAAGGGGCCCGACCATCGTCACGTGACTTTTATCTAGGTAACAGTGCTGGGTATTAGGTCGCTAAAGACCAGAATTTTACATTTTTTTCAATGTTTATTTATTTGGGGGGGAGGGGCAGAGAGAGAGGGAGACACAGAATCAGAAGCAGCTCCAGGCCCTGAGCTGTCAGCACAGAGCCCAATGCGGGGCTCAAACCCACGAACTGCAAGATCATGACCTGAGCAAGTCAGACGCTCAACCGACTGAGCCACCCAGGCGCCCCACACAGCTACTATCTCATGTTCAAAGTGGGCTCAGCCCTCCGGGTGGTCCCAGCAGGGAGCAGGCGCCCCCCACCCCCCACGGACCAAGAAGTAGCATGCAGTCTGTGAGATGTGGGGCAGTGAAAGCCCATACCTATCCCACCCCCCAGTGCCTCAGGATACTTCCTGACTCATTCCTTCGGCACAGACACCGAAGGCCAGTGGTAAACCGTCAAGCACACAAGGTCATTGTTAGCCAACCACAAGCAGGTTTTCTGAGGAGGCCTGTTTTGTCACTTTCCCTTTCTGAGCCTCAGTTTTCTCATCTGTCAAGTGGGTATACCAGCTCCATGACTATGAGACTGAAGAGTGGCTGTGAAGATGGACATTAACATCTTCATTATATGCCCATGTGACATTGGGCATATAAGAGGAAAGGACAGCTCGGACTACCCCCAGAGAGGAAACTATGCTGCCAGCAGAACAGCAGAACAGGCCTTGTTCGCCGGGGCTGAATTCTTTGTACACCAAGATGCCTAATACGTCCTTCTAGACAGATGTGGTTCTCAGCCCTGGTCTGTGGATCTGCTGTACCAGAATCACCTCAGGAATCATCTCAAAATATTCGGGCCCATCCGCCACCCCCTGAGTCTGACTCAGGGAGTCTGGGATGCGGCCAGGTATCAGGAATTTAAGTAGGTGCCCCAGGCGCTTGTGAGGCTCGGCCAGGGGTGGGGATCGTAGGGTGTGACCTTCGAAGGCAGGGGTTTCCCCTATATCCCAGGGCCTCGTATGGAGTGCTCCAAGTGGCTGGGTCACTGTCGCTCAAGGTCGGAGAAGGCCTCCCTCTGCCAGCAACGCGGGGTGTGGAGCACAGCGTCTGGTACCCACAGCACGCTCCTGGCCTCGTTCCCATCCTGTCGCAGAGGGAACAGGCTGGTGCCCAGAAAGGGAGCCTCTCTGACTTTTGTCCTATATCCTCACCGCTCCAAGCTGGCTCCCAGACCGGCAGCGCCAATGCCACCGGGAGGGTTGTTTGAACTGAGGACTCTCTGGCTCACATGTTCACAAGCTCTCCAGGTGATGTGCACGCACATGAATGCTTAAAAAAAAAAAAAAACGCCACGTCCCAGAGCTCGCTGGAGCCTGGGCACCTTGCGCTGAGGCAGGTTACGGCCACGGCCACCATCAGGCAGGGGCGGCAGAGGGGCTGAGGTGCACACGGCGAGCGGCAGACCCAGGCTTCGAACACTGTCACGTCTGACTCAGGCACAACCTCCAGCAAGGTGTGAGGTCGGAATGGTCCAGGGGCTTCGCCCGAGACCTCCTGCTTCCTGCCCCCCCCGCCAGTCCCTGATCGCGCCCATCTGCTGCCGCCGCTGCTTTCTCTACTCACCTTCCCTTAACTTTACCAACCCTGCAAAGTCCATCTGACCATGTAAGGTAACGTGTTCGTGGATTCTGGGGAACAGGATGCAGACAGCTTTGGGGGCCATTACTCTCCCCGCCTGAACAACTCTCTGGGTATTTCATCAGGACCTCCTGAGTCAGGCCCTGACGGTGGCTCCCAGCCATTCGTCTCCAGAGGCCACATCTGGAGATGACCTTCAAGGTCCCGGCTCTGGACCGCCAGCAGCAGCCCATGAGAACGACTTCTTCCATCGGCCGTTCCTTAGTGTGACCTTTGCCACCGCACGCGCTGATCTCCCGACTGTCAGGGGCTGAGGGGGCAGGGCCAAGATCATGCTGGTTCCTCAAGCTCATTTGAGCTGGGGTGGGGGGGGGGGACGACAGCTTGGCAGCAAAGGAGAAAATGGCCAGTGCCGGCTCAGAGCACCAGCCAAGGAGGTGGAGTGAAGAGTCATGGAAGGGGAAAAAAATGCTGAAAACTCCAGCCCTGCTTTTCCCTAAAACAGCAGTCTCCTTAGCCCTGCGGCCCCCGCTACACCGGTGCGAACCGAGCCCGAATCTCTGAGGGCTGCACGTTATGAGCCCAAGACTGGCTCCTGGGATCAAGCTGAGTGACAGGTGCCCATTTCTGCCAAGCGTCCAGGTCAGAGGATGGCCCCACAGGGCGAACGGAGCCACCCCTTGGCCGTCCATCGTCCCCGTGAATGCGAAGATGGTGCTTTGGACTTGCCAGTGGGACCGTCGGATTTTCCTGGAACTGAGGGCTTTCCTGGGAAAATGGGGAAATGCCCCACCCTACTTGTGGGGCAACGACACAACCCCCCGCGGGGGGCTTGGCCGCTGTTCACCCTCCGGCCCCGGCCAAGCTGGCGGGGCTCGTGGCTCTTAAGAAAGACCAGCCATGTGAACCAAGGCCTGTGGGTGACAGATGAAACCCAGGGGGCCTCTCCACTGGGGCTGCTGGGTCACACCAGTTCCAGGTCTGGGTGACTCAGGGGCTTGGTTTTCCTCAAGTCACTAGGAGGCAGGGGAGGGGGGGGGGCGGTGCTCAGGTTGGAAGGAGGGGAGGGAGCCCCAAGTCCCCAGGGTTAAGACCCCACTGCCCGTTTGGAAGCCTACAATGGTGACATGCCTTTCCAGGGTCAGGGACACCCGTGTGGGGGCCCAGGACATGCCGCTGAAACTGTCGTGTGCTGGGGTCTCACAGACCCTGGATTTCCCACCTTCTGGCAGAGCCACCCTAAGCAAGCCCCCCAGCCTCTCTGAGGCCCCCCCCTCCCCCCAGCCCAGACCAAGGTCAGTAGGAAAACAAATTAGCAACCAGAGGCTGCCTGGCGAGCTTTGAATTAGAACAAAGGAGGACAAACCCAGGGCTTTCACCCAAGCCGTGGACCCAGGGCCCTTCCCTCCCTCCCACGGCTCCTTCTGTATTTCTCACCAGTCCCTGGCCCTCCCGTCCCTCCAGCATTACCTCATGTTGGCTGTGTTACAGATGAATTAGACTCTGCTTCCATTACATGTCACACTGACACTCTGCTAGGGTTGTTGTTTTTTTTTTTAACAACATCAGACCTGTCAGACGGGGCGTCCCCTTGCAGAGAGCGCATGGGGGGGACCCACCCTGGGGGGGACCCACCCTAGCTGACAGCTCCTGGAAGCTGGAAGGCACACCCGCCCTTTGGGTAGCTTCCTGACTGTCCACATTACCTGACTGGTAGAAAGTTCTTTGCAGAAGAATATGGGCCTGCAGAAGAATATGGGCCTCCCTGTCCGTTTCCACTCAGCTGCTGAGGAGGGACACCCCAGTTCTCACGGCTGACTTCCCTCCCTATCCCTCACTCCAGACACCCTGAGCCAATTCCCCTCAGCTGCCAAGGGTCAATTCCAACTTACTTGCACACGAGAAAAGGAAATTTATCAGACGGAGCAGAAAAGCATGTATCTGACACAAGTATGACCATGTAAATTACAACCCGGAAGATGTCCCTGTCACAGGCTGGCTGTGCTGGCCTAAGTCACAAAGCTCGGCTCTCCTACCGGGGTACCTCCACCAGACCCCAAAAAAGGCCTGTGGTCCTCAGGAATCCAGACAGAGGCAGGGAGGTGGTGGGCAGGAGCAAGGCTCTGGACCTTGCCCCCTGACAGAGGGCTCCAAAGCTTTACTTACTGACTTTTTATAAACTGGGAGACTTCGAAGCCCAGAACTGAGCAGAACTTGAATCTATGAAGAAAGCACCAAAGCATTTGTGACCAGCCTCAGAGCCAGTACCGGAAGGGGAAGAAGTCGGGGGTCGAAGGCAATCTTACCAACTCAAAAAGCTGCATCCAGTGATGCTCACTGTAGCATTCTTGGTGACCAGGCAGCCTACCTGCCCATCAGTAAAGGAACCATTGAATGGACTATAATAGCCTCACCTATTCCAAACAATTTTTTGCAGCATTAAAAAAAGAATGAGGACAGAGGCACCTGGGTGGCTCAGTTGGTTAAGTGTCTGACTTTGGCTCAGGTCATGATCTCACAGTTCATGAGTTCAAGCCCCACATCAGGCTCTCTGCTGTAAGTACAGAGCCTGCTTCGGATTCTCTGTCTCCCTCTCTCTCTGCCCCTTCCCCACTCATTCTCTCTCTCTCTCTCTCTCTCTCTCTCTCTCAAAAATAGGCATTAAATTTTTTTTTTAAGTGAGGACAGTATGAATCCTCAAAAACTTAAGAAAAAAGAGCTACCATATGATCCAGGAATTCCACGTCTGGGTATTTATCAGAAGGAAACAAAATCATTAACCCAAAGAGATATACTCACTCCCGTGTTCATTTCAGCATTATTTACAAAGGCAAGCCATCAGAACAACTTAACTACCCAGCAATGGATGGACGGATAAAGAAAACGTGGTATCTGTACACAATGGAATATTATTTGGCCATAAAAAAGAAGGAAATCTAGTCATTTGTTTCAACATGCTTGGAACTTGAGGACATTATGCTAAGTGGAAAAAAAGAGAAAGACAAAAACCATATGATCTCATTTGCATGGAGAATCTAAAAACAAACAAAGAAACAAATTCCCTCCCAGATACAGAGAACTGATTGCTGGTGGCCGGGGAGGGGGTGAACGAAAGGGGTGAAGAGGGTCAAAAGGTATCAACTTCCAGCTCTAAAATGAGTAAGTCATGGAGATGTAATGTACAGCATGATGACTAAACAACACTGCATTGCGTACTTGAAAGTTGCTAAGAGAGTAGATCTTAAAAGTTATCACACACAAAATTTTTGTAGCCATGTGTGCTGACAGATGTTGACTAGACCTATTTCACAGTAGGTGCAAATATCAAATTATGTCATAAACTAATGTAATGATACATGTGAATTATACCTCAGTTTAAAAAGGAATGAGGATAATTACACTGATTAAAAGAACATTTTTAATGTTTATTTATTTTTGGGAGAGACAGAGGGCAAGCGAGATAGGGGCAGAGAGAGAAGGAGACACAGAATCCGAAGCAGGCTCCGGGCTCCGAGCTGCCAGCACAGAGCCCGATGCGGGGCTCGAACCCACGAACCTCGAGATCATGACCTGAGCCAAAGTCAGACGCTTAACCTACTGAGCCACCCTAGGCACCTCAAGACTGATTTTTTTTTTTTTTTAGGGCAGACTACAAGACAATATGTACAGTAGATCCTTTATATTTACCAAATTAAACAAGGCAATTATATATACACATTCGTGTATATAAAGTCATAGAAAAAGGGGGCACCTGGGTGGGTCAGTCCGTTAAGTATCTGACTTTGATTCAAGTCATGATCTCACAGTTTGTGGGTTCAATCCCCACGTCAGGCTCTGTGCTGACAGCCCAGAGCCTGGAACCTGTTTCGGATTCTGTGTCCCCCTCTCTCCCTGCCCCTCCCCTGCTCGCGCTCTGTCTCTGTCTCTCAAAAATAAATAAAGTGTTTTAAAAAATCTAAAGTTATAGAAAAGGATTGGGGTAGATACACAGCCAACTGATCATAAAACCCCTGTTATCGCTGGAGAGGGAAGTAAAGTCGGAGCGGTGGTTAAGAGGATATTTATTTGGAGTGTTTGGATTTGTAATTAAAATAAACGACTTATAACAAAACAGATGTTTAGAAGAGAAAGCAAGTTGGTCTCCTGCTGGCTAAGATGCATTCTGAGCCAAAGAAGGGATGGGGTTGACTTTCCAGGAGGGGCTGGGGGAGGGGCCTGAATGAAGAATGAAGCTGACGTCATTCTGTCCTGGGTGCTAGGACTGACCTCAGCGTCCTAAGCCCTTCCGGAGCAGCTGAGCCCTTGCCTACTGGCTGGTGGAGCGGCAGGTGCATCGCCCATGGTGAATGGAGAGGGAGCGAGCACGTTCCCTTCAGCTAGCATACTCACCTTGACCCCATCTGATTTCAGTACACAGGGGGCTGTTGACCTCTTCTCCCACGCCCCGGGGAGAATGGCGTCCGTGAGGGCAAACTGGGCTGCTTTGTGTCCCCTCATGCTGTGAAGTCCTACACTACAGCACATAGAGAGGGTGCCTCGTGCGTTCTCTGCTGGAGCCAGCGTGGCCCCCGCCTGCTAGCAGAAGGAAGCGGGCCGTGGGAGAAGAGAACGGAGGATCAAAGTGGCTCTCCTACTTTGCATTTCTAGCACAGCGCGAGATAGAAGCTCTCAGGAGAAACGATCGCTTGGAGCCATCTCCCCAGTTCAAGAGTGGAAACCCACAGCAGGGGGCAGGGGCCGAATCTGCGAGGTGCTCCAGTGCTAGGGGCTGGGGACAAGCCGCAGAGGCCGGGGTCCAGCCTCCATGGGAGGACGGGTGGGGGGAGGGTGGGGAGCCCCAGGCTAGACGCCCCCTGTGGGATCAGGGAACTGGGTCTGAGGTGGGGGCGCTCAAGGCAGAGATGGAAAATTCTCTCCCAAAGACTTCCGGTTTCTTGTCACGACAAGCTAAGTTTGGGGATCATCACTTAAAACATGACAGGAAGGAACCCACAGACCCCAGCCAGAAAATCACCAGGAGTCCCAACAGAAAAGAAAGCCTCAAAGTTAGCCGAGGGCCTCTGTGGAGCTGTGGGGACTGTGACTTGCACTCTGCCAACTGCATGGGCCCGGGGACAGCAGATAAAGCCCAGGGCCCGCCTGGGTGGGAGGTCTCCTAGGTCACCCCACAGAAAGCTGAGAGCCAGCAGAAAGGATGAATAAAGACAAATGCTCTGTTGTCTGACACCTTGGCACCGAGCGGAGGTAAGAGGGGAAATTCCCTGCAGATTCGTAACCACAAGCGGGGCCCACACACAGGTCTGGATTCGTGCACCTGTGAGATTAAAACACACACAAAAAAGCCACCTCAAGCAGAGATTTTTGCTTAAAGTGTCCCCGTTTTGGAAGCTCCTCCTTTCTGTAGAGCAGATCATTTCTAGAAAGACCCTGAACCCAGGCCTCAGAGAATCATCACAGACAAATTCTCAGGAAAATGAGCAACTCGGAGGAGACACGCCTACATCACCACCAAGGAATCAAGCCACCCACAGGTTCCCCAGAGGGAGCCGACACCTTGATTTCAGACATCTGGCCTCCAAAACGGAGAGAGAATACATCTTTGTTGTTTTAAGCCACCAAGTTGGTGGAGATTGGTTATGGCAGCCTCAGGACACCGAGGCAGGGGCAGAGGTCATATCTTAAGAAACACAGACTGGGAAAGTTCCAGAATTGTGGTAAATCATCAATGCTTAGATCTGGTGATCCCAGTTAATCCCTGGCACAGAAGTTAAGAAGGAATCCACACCCAGACATAGTGACTGACACATCAGGACACCAAAGACAAAAAGATTAAAAAATGTTAATTTAGTTTTGAAGGAGAGAGAGGCAGAGCATGAGCGGGGGAGGGGCAGAGACAGGAGACACAGGATCTGAAGCAGGTTCCAGGCTCCGAGCTGTCAGCATAGAGCCTGACACGGGGCTCGAACTCAAGAACCACGATATCATGACCTGAGCCGAAGTCAGATGCTTAACCAACTGAGCCACCCAGGCGCCTCAAAGTTGAGTGTTTTTTTAAACCACTATTTACAAAAGCATCAAAGAAACAGTAAATTACTGAGAATAAAATAGCAAAAGATATGTAGTCTCTTTGTGCTGTAATTGTACAGCTGTATTGAGAGATTTTTTTTAAATGCTTCAGTAATAGAGGAAATACATTATGTTTGATTCACACCTTGCATCATGAGCAAAAGTGAACTCAAAATAGATCACAGACCTAAGTGTAAATCCTAAAACTACAGGGCCAAAACACAGGAGAAAGTCTTCGCAAACTTGGGTCAAAGATCTCTTAGCGATGACCACAAAAGCATAATCCATAAAAGAACAAATCGATATGACCCAGCAATAGCACTTCTAGGAATTTACCCAAGGGATACAGGAGTGCGGATGCATAGGAGCACATGTACCCCAATGTTCATAGCAGCACTCTCAACAATAGCCAAAACATGGAAAGAGCCCAAGTGTCCATCAACAGACGAATGGATCAAGAAGTGTGGTTTATCTATACCATGGAATACTACATGGCAATGAGAAGGAATGAAATCTGGCCATGTGTAGCAACATGGATGGACCTTGAGGGTGTTATGCTGAGCAAAATAAGTCAGGCAGAGAAGGACAAATACCATATGTTTGCACGTACAGGAGGATTAGGAGGAACTTAACGGAGAGGACCACGGGGGAGAAGAAGGGGGGAAATGGTGGGGGAGAGGGAGAGAGGCAAACCATGAGAGACTCTTGAACACTGAGAACAAACTGACGGCTGATGGGGGTGGGGGGAGGAGGGAAGATGGGCATGGAGGAGGGCACTTGTGGGGATGAGCCCTGGGTGTTATATGGAATCCAACTTGACAATAAACTATTTTTTAAAAAAAGAACAAATCGATAAATGGGACTTCATCAAAATGGAAACCTGTGCTCTTCCAAAGATACTCATAAGAGAACAGAAAGACAAGCCGTGGACTGGAAAAGAAATTTGCAAAGCAAAAATCTGATAAAAGCGTTGTATCCAGAAGATAAAGAATTCTCAAAACTCAACAATAAAAAAATCATCCAGTTAACGTGAGCAAAAGATATGAACAGAGATTTCACCAAAGAAAAGATACAGATGGAAAATAAGCGCATTTACAGCAGCTTAACACTGTGGAGGGGAGGGTGGAAAGGGCTGGAAAGAAGGATTACCCATAGGAAGGAAGACATCTGCGGGGCTGTTGGATTTGTTCATTATCTTGTTTGTAGTTGTAGGTTTCATGGGTATATACAGATGCCAAACTTATCTATGACTTATTATTACATGTCAATCATACTTCAATAAAGTTGTAGCTTAAAAGACTTCAATAATAGGGGCCCCTGGGTGGCTCACTCAGTTGAGTGTCTGACTTCGGTTCAGTTTGATCTTGCAGTTCGAGAGTTTGAGCCCTGCATCGGCATCTGTGCCGACAGCTCAGAGCCTGGAGCCTGCTTCGGGTTCTGTGTCTTCCTCTCTCTGTCCCTCCCCCACTCATGCTCTGTCTCTATCTCAAAAATAAATATAAACATTAAAATTTTTTTTTAATTTAAAAGACTTCAATAAAAGCAGAAATACGCCATGTTGATGGGCTGACAATCTCAACAGTCTCCCCAATTTGATTTATAGATTCAATGCACTCTCCTCCCCCCCCCCCAAAAAAATCCCAGTTCCTTTTTTTCTTTTGTGGAATCTGATGAGCTCGTTCTAAACTTTATTTGGAAATGCAAAGGACCAAGAATGATCAAGACGCTCCTAAAACTTGTCCCTCAATGCGAGAGAATTTGGTTGACAAAATATAAAGATTATTGTACAATGTGGTACGGGCTCAGGGATGCACCAACGGAACAGAAGAGAGAGCCCAGAAACGGGCTCGTGCTTATAGGGACACTTGAGATGGGCTGCCGAGGAGAAGAAAAAGGGCAGACTTCCCAATAAATGGCTGGGACAGCTGGGCATTCCTCTGGGAGGGCAGGAGGGTGAAAACCCGACCCCTATTTCACACCATACGAAAAAGGTCCCTTCCAGATGGAGTAACCACCTAAAGGTCAGAGACAACAATCGTAGGAGATAATACAGGACCAGATCTTCAAGATGTCAGCGTAGGGAAAAATTTCTTAAACACACTCACAAAAAGCACAAATTCTAAAAGACAGCATTAATTAATAACCTCAACTACTTTAAAATTAAGAACTTGGATCATCGAGAGAGAAAAAAGACAATGCACAGAGCAAGGGAAGATATTTGCACCTCATAGAACCAAAGAGCTGATATCAAAACTATATTAATACCAGGGGTTGGCAGGGACTGGGGGAAACCAGAGACCGGGGAGTTATTGTTGAACAGGTATAGAGATTCAGATTTACCAGATGAAAAGAGTTACAGGGATGGATAGTTTTGGCTGCCCAGCGATGTGATGTATTTAATACCATTGAACCGTACACTTCGAAACGGTTAAGAGGGTAAATTTTATAATGTGTATTTTAACACAATAAAAAAAAAAGAAAAAGATTACCACAAAAAGCTGTATTAACAACAGCCCAGGAGAAAATTGGCAAACACTTTTCTAGGCATTTCATAAAAGAAGAACTCCAAATGGCTAATAATATACTTAATGTGCTTAATTTCATTAGTGATAGGAAGATGCGAATGGAAGCCACCAAGAGATCATTGCATACATATTATCAGGGCAATCAAACCTTTGGGATGTGCTGAGAGGGATGGATGATATTCCAGAGACCCAGATGAGGATTTTCTGGGAGGATCAGACTTAAAGAATCTCTCTCCAGCTCAGCTTCCTAGCCAATGCAGGGGTCCTTTAGCAACGTGAACCCATGAGCCGGCACCTCCGGGGACAGGGAGCCCGCCTCCTCTGCCGGCTGCCCAAGCTAGCGTCAGGCAGACCCCCTGACTTGCATCAAGTCCATGTAATGCCCAACCCACCCCCTGGGCACTGCCAAGGTTGCACAGTGCGCAGAGAGGAATCAAGGAATAGGACTACTTCGGTAGAAGACAAATCAAATAACTCCACAATCTTTCCTCTCAGACCGCAGGAATGCGTCCTTGAGCTCCATGCGTCAGTTTCCAGGAGCATTGAGTGGTTTCCTTGTTTCTTTCTGTGTTCCTATTAGTGGCTAAAGAGCTATTTGTGAATGACGATGGTATTTCCAAGAGTTGTTTCCCGAATGGAGGAGAAATTTTGCAATGAACGATTTGTCTTAATCTTAAATTTGTAGATTTCAGGTCCAGATATATTATACATGAGACACATGCCAATTTTTTCTATTGTCAATTACATAGACGTGGAACTTCAGAATTGCAAAAAGTTTTTATTTTTTTAAACTATTTTTAATGTTTATTTCTTTTGAGAGAGAGAGAGCGCGAATGAATGAATCTCAGGCAGATTCCTCACTGTCAGCACAGAGTCCCGCCCCTGCCCATCATGCAGGGCTTGACCTCACAAACCGTGACATCATGACCTGAGCTGAAATCAAGAGTTGCACACTTAACCGAATGTGCCACCCAGGCGCCCCTGCAAAAAAGTTTTTAATACAAATACTTAACAAGTTTAAGAAACACAAATAGTTTCAGCTTTATGTAAATGATTGCATTGAAATTTTGAGCTTTAATTTGCACTTTGCCTTTGATTTTTTTATTGGATAAATTTGACACCTACCTCATAGCATAGATTTAAGATGCGCACTGTGCTACTTTGATAGATACATTTATGTATTGTAATATTGTTGCAGTGATTTTGATTTTAATAATTTTGAATGATTTAGAACACAGGTGGGCAAGCATTATCTCAAAGGGCCAGAGAGTAAAAGTTTTTGGCTTCTCAGGCTATTTGATTTCCGTTATAACTACTCAATTATGGTGTCAGAGCAAAAACCAGTATCTGACAATAGATTAGTAGATTAATTGGTATTTCAAAACCAGCCAATCCAGGAGGCGCCTGGGTAGCTCAGTCCGTTAAGCATCTGACTTTGGCTCAGGTCATGATCTCACAGTTCCTGGGTTTGAGCTCTGTGTCGGGCCCTGTGCTGATAGCTCCAAGCCTGGAGCCTGCTTCCGATTCTGTGTGTCCCTCTCTCTGCCCCTCCCCTGCTCATACTCTCTGTCTCTCAAAAATAAATAAATGTTAACATTTTTTTTTTTTTAACAAAAATAGGCAATCTAGCCAGGAGTCTTAGTTTGTTGACCCCGGATTTAGAAGAAAAAATTTTTTAAAAAACAAAAGAAGCTGTTTTTCATTAAAAGAAATTTATACTTACCTTAATAAACTCATTCAATGAAAATACATTTCAATGTCATATATTTTTAATACAATTACTTTTTTTTTTTTTTAAAAAAAGAGAGAGAGCAACCATGGGAAAGAGAGACAACCTTAAACAGGCTCCATGCTCTTGTGGAGTCTGATCCCACAACCCTGGGATCATGACCTGAGCCAAAATCAAGAGGAGGGCTCAACTTACTGAGCCATCCAGGTGCCCTAATACAACTATAGTTTTTAAAGTAGATCACCGCTATTAATAGCACACAATTTTTTTTGGAAAATATTCATCCCCAGCTAAATTTTGCTGAAAAGACAAAAAAAACAAATGATATGAAATAGATATATAACTAGTGAATTATGCATGGTTTTATTTTCTTACTCATCTAAATACTGCTGGCCCATCACTAGAGAATTTATACCGAGTCATCAAAAAATTGCCTGCCTTCTACTGATTTTTAATTTTGCCAATTATGTTTAGAACTTATTGTTACGAAGATATATTTGATGGGTAGGAGGATAGATATTTTGTATGACAGCTAACTTGACTTATGCTTAAATTAGCTATTCCTATTACATAGGTAATTTCTAAATAACCCAACTACTGATTAATAACTTTTAACTATTTCGATGTATGACCCAATGAATGTCTACTTGCACTTTTGCTCTGGGCCCTCAAAATGTTAAGGACAGACCTGCCCCCCAGGATAGGGTCGGTCACACATTTGTCCAGGCTCGGGGGTAGTGATTAACGGGGTGTACTTTAGAATCCAGCTTCCCAGGTTCAAACCCTGGTTCTGCTACTCACCTGCTGAGAAGCTTCAGGTAAATGCTTTAGCGTTCCATTTTAGCTTCCTTGGATATAAAAGAGGGGCTCCTGGGTGGCTCAGTCGGTTAACCAGCTGACTTCAGCTTTGGTCATCATCTCACAGTTTGTGAGTTCGAGCCCCGAGTTGGGCTCTGTGCCGACAGCTCAGAGCTTGGAGCCTGTCTCAGATTCTGTGTCTCCCTCTCCCTCTCCCTCCCCCCCCTCAAAAATAAACAAACACTTTTTTAAAATGTGTTGTGGAGAACTGCATGCAACACTGTGACAAATCAGGGTAGAGTGGGTCTCGCCCCTCCCTTGACCTAGAAGCTCCTTGTCTGTTAATCCACCCTGAGGCTGCCCGGACTTCCTTTTGCCCCCCCCCCCCCCCCCCCGGGGCCCCTAGCGCCAGCCTCAGCCCTTGCCCGTTTGGAACCCCTAGCCCGGGCCCTGGCCCACCAGCTTGCCCTCTGCATCTTCCTAGACCCCGCGGGCCTCTTAGGGACCTGAGTTAGAGGGACAGCGTAGGACCAGCTCCTGTGAGAAGCTAGCAGTTCCGAGTTGGGCCAAGAAGAGCCGCGAGGGACAGACCTTTGACCCCTTTTCCCAGCTGGTGACAGAAATGCCCAGTCAAGGAAAATCTTACATCTACCTCGGAAGCTGGCAAGACTCACCCGCGTGCCAAAAGTGACGAGGACTTTGTGCTAAATACAGAGCAGGTAGGGACACGTTACGAAAGGACTTTGGGACCGCCCCCAGGCCACCTCGCCTAGGAGGGGCCCGGCCTCCCAAAATCAACAGCTCTCCAGAAGGGGGGGGAAGAATAATCAGATTGAATCCTGAGGAAGCAGGGTGTAAAATTGCAGCAGCCGGCCAAGAAGTGAGTCCCTGCTCCCTGCCCTCCCCCCCCAGCGCTCTGAAAGTCACTGAATCTAAGAGAACCGTTTTCAGACATCATTACGTGGCTGCTGTCCCAACAGCGCCCATAAATATTTTTCTATTGACTTTTGTTTTAGTCTTTAACAGTATCCTATGAACTATTTCAATAAACAGTGCGAGGCGAAGGAAGAGAAGCCTCGGAGAGCAGAATAAATCTTTGAAAGGTTAACATAAACTCCGAGCCTGCTCTGCCTGGGACCGCCTGGGAGGAGGCACGGAGCCCTGAGGGGCACTTGGGCACAGACTGGGCATAGATGTGGCCACCCGGGCTCTGCCGGCATGTCCAGCAGGGTCACCAAGCAGAGAGGGAAGGAAGGTTCCAGAACTAGAGAGGAAGGCCAGCTGGAGTCTGCGAATGGGAGAGGAGGCCCGGCCAACCAGAGCCGCAAGGCGCCTCTGAGACCCTCTGACCCTCCCACCTGGGAATCAGACTGCGTGGGTTCGAATCCTGCTTACTAGCTACGCACTCTCGAGCCTCGGTTTCTTTATATAACTTGAGGGTAAAAATAGCATTTGCCACACGGGGCCAATGTCAGCACTGAGTAAGACAATTCATTCAAAGTCACTTAGCACAGGGGGTGAGGTGCTCCATCGATCATGCCCGATGTGATTTTTCGAGGCAGGGCATTGGGGACCCAAGGATATCCCACAAGTCAGTCTCTCTCGTTCTAAAATGTGTTTCCTTTCCTTTTCCCCCAGGGACAACCACGTTCTGGGAGATGGGTGACGAATGCCTGGCCTGAGACAGTTACTACAGCTCCTGAGAGGCAGGTACGGTCAGGAGTCCACACCACAGATAGGCTCGTGGCTGGCGAATGTGGGGGCCACGCGCCAGTGCCCTGTGGCGGGAGGAACACAGCTCTGGGGCAGAACCCAGCTCCCGTGACTGCCTGTGTGGTCCCTGAGCGCGTCACTTAACCTCTCCAGGTCTTAATTTTCTCGTTCTTAAAATGGTTGTACCGTCGCCGGGATCACTGCAGAAAGCAACTGCATTAGCAAACCAGAAAACCCGGGCCTGAGCAGGTAGCCCCTCGACCTTAAGGGACTGATTGAATGCTGCCCCCGCTGATGTCAGAAGATCCAGTGGGATTGGCTCTGCTGAAACTCAGTGAGTCACTTCTCTGCCAGGATCCAACTGGATAATGTCCCTAAAGGTGCTTTAATATTGCCAAGCATTCTATTAATTAAGTGATCTTACATACTGGGCCTCACTTAGATTCAAGGCTCAGAGAGGTAAGATGATTTGCCAGGGTCACACAGCAAGGAAGTGGCAAAGCAGATTGGATGCTAATTTTGCAGCTCGGAGTCCCCAGCTGTTTCTGTCTGTGCCTGCCCCAGAGCCTGGGGCTCTACAGCCTGACTTGCAGGCCCCCACTCGCCCCCACACCCCATCCACAGGCCCCGGCATGGACAGCCCTGCCTGGTCCCACCTTTCAGCTCCTTCCCCACTGCTGAGAGGACCCAAGGGGCACTTGGTGCCATCACCCCAGTGTCTGATGTGGTCGGGCTGGGATTTGAGCCCCGGTCCATCCAACACCTTCTGCAAGTGCCAGACAGGATAACACATAGAGACACTAAGTACAGGCGCGCCAGGGGGGCTCCGTCAGTTAAGCATCTGACTTCTGCTCAGGTCCTGATCTCAAGGTTTGTGGGTTCGAGTCCCGCATCAGGCTCTGTGCTGACAGCTCAGAGCCTGGAGCCTGCTTCAGATTCTGTGTCTCCCTCTCTCTCTGCCCCTCCCCCACTCGTGCTCTGTCTCTGCCCCAAAAATAAACATTAAAAGAAAATAAAAAAAATAAAAAGCACGAAGCACGGCACTAAGCCCCTCTCAGTCCTCGGTGGCAGAGTATTGTCAGATAAAGTGCAGGGATCCTGTTTTCTGTGCCTGTAAACTCTGTTCATTCCGGGCTGAGAAAAAACACGGTGCTGTAGGACTGGATGAAAGACAGCAGAAAAGGCCAGCAAATGGGGGAGGAGAACCGAGCGGGGACTGTAGCCCAGCAATGAAGGGAGGAGAGCTTTTAGGGAAGAGAAGGGCACGGTGCCTAAAGTTGGCACCTAGAGGTCTCAGAGCAGACAGCCCCACGCCAGAGCCGCCCCTAAGGGTCAGAACCGGGAGGCCTTTGGGTTTTGCGGTCGGGAAGCCAGGAGGCCATAATAAGAGCAGTCTGTAGGGGACCAGATGGCAGAGCCCTGAGCCACTGATGGGGGCATTTCTTCCAGCCCAACAGGGGTAGCTAATGTTTACAGGGCAGTTGGCACATGCCACCCACCGTCGAGCATATTTTTGTTCGTTATTCCAGTGATTCTTCTCAACAATCCTGTAAGATGTGCTAGGGTGCCCGCCTTAGACATGGAGAGATCAGAGAGGTTAAATGATTTCCTCAAAGTCACACAGCTAGGAAGGATAAATGTAGCTAAGAGTTGAATGTAGTTGAATGTATTTTTTTAATTAAAAAAGTTTTTTTTTTAATTTCTTTTTGAGAGTGAGAACAAGAGCAGAATAGGGAGAGAGAGAGAGGAACAGAGGATCTGAAGGGGGCTCTGTACTGACAGCAAAGAGCCCGATGCGGGGCTCAAATTCAAACTGTGAGATCATGACCTGAGCCAACGTCAGACGCTTGACCAACTGAGCCACCCAGGCGCCCCTCTTTGATTTTTGAACCAAACTCTTCAATGATGCAGGGGAGAAGGGCAGAGGAGAGGAGGCTGAGGTGGTGGGGACCCAGGATCCAGGCCACAGTGAGCTGATACCTCCCTTTCTTCTGGTTTCTGCCCATATGGGTCATTTAGTCTAAAGTAGGACTTACTTTGCGTGCTCACACATAGTTTCACAGGCTGAAGGAACTTCTCTGTACCCCAATTGGTGCAAGGCCTTTAGGCCATGTGGGCCAGTAAAGAAGCTTCTGGAAGAGAATAGAGTCCAGAATCCACCGGCGATGAAAACAAACCTTCCCCCCCCCCCCCCGCCCTCGAACACACACACTCTGTTCAGGAGAACAGCGTTGGAGCTTTCATCCTCTGGGCCATCCTCCAAGCCGCCCCGGGCAGACACTCAGGGAACCCTCCCCAGATACATGAACCGCAGCTCGGGGGGGTCTCTCGGGGGCCCCAGCATCAGGGCGCTAAGCCGCTCTGCTGGGAGTACGTTTCGATCCCGTTCTCGCTGATCAGCTCTGCCAAGAGACCAAGAAGAGTGACATCAGAGGGAAAGTCCGGGATGAGTCATTCCTGCCCCGTTTGCGCACTGACCACCTACTATGAGCAGACACTGTTCCAGGGAGAGACGTAGAGACAGAGAGATAACGATCCCTCCCTTCGCCCTGGGAAGCCAGACAAAGACACGCGTGGTGACCCTTTCTCCAGTAGGTGCCGGGGAGAGCCCTTGAAGCAGGGACGTTGGGATTGGAGGGGCTCATCGCCCAGGAAAGAGGGCTGCTCGCTCTCTGAGGTCGGGGCAGAGACCCGAGTGCACCCTCAGCCTTGACCGTGAGTGGCATCTTCCCCCGTCCTGGCGCTCTCCTCACCAGACACCGGGGTGTCTAAGGCTGCGGTCACAGGGCAGCCAGACACCAGGGACTCTAAGCCTCCTGGTGAATCCCCCCAGTTGAGGTTCAAGACCATGGTCTCCTTGTTCCCAAGGCAGCGGACGAGTTAAATCTGACGCTCTTCGGCCCTTGGGGAGCAGAGGCAGAGCAAAGGGCAGGTCTGGAGGCTTCTTTTGGAAATGACAAGATCCATTTAGCCATCAATTAGCGCCGTCCCCAGGCTCCGGGCCTGCACGCTCTGCAGAAAGAATGCGCCACACCGCGCTGATTAGAAACAGATGCGCTGGCAGCGGGGACCTGGCCGGCGGGGCCGGAATTCCTGGGCACCCAGCTCCGGGCTGGAGACGGGGCTCGCCGTTACACGCTGGGCACCAGCGCTGGCAGGAAGACCAAGGGCACCGGGCTGAGGGAGCAGCCTGCCTGGAGAACGGGGCCCTGCGGCGCGGCTCAGAGGCGGGAGGAGGGGGGAGAACGTTGACTCGTCCGCAATAATCGGGCGTACAACGCGTCCAACCGCATGCAGAATGTGACTGTAGATCAACAGCTGCCGATTCCAGTCTGGCGACGGGGTTGATGGGTGAAGGACGGCAGGAAGCCAGGCGGATAACCCGGGGCCGCCCATCTCCCTGCTCGAGCTTTCGCACTAAGTCCCTTCCGCCCTATGTATCACCGCTACCCAGCTCTCATGTCCATTTGGCAGATGAGAAGACTGAGGTACAAAGAAGTTTCCTCACTTACCCAGGCTGGCCAGCTGATAAATGGTGGATCCAGTCCTTGAACCCAGCAGAGAGGCCCCTCTCCTGCCCGTGATCTACTCCCCACTTTTCCCCTCTCCCCGCATAAGCAGGAGGGGAACGCTGAGCTCCTCTCCTCCAGCCCTGCGGTGCTGCTGGGAAGTTCACCGCGGAGTCCCTGTCAAACCCTCCCCATGAGGAAGGGCTCACCGCGTCCCAGGCCGCTGCTTCTAAGCTTGGATGGTTCACCAGGCTGCCTATTCTTTCTTCTACTCAGCCACAAGCAGGGTCCCTGCAAGCATGTGTCCCCTCCCCGAGCAGCACACTGCTCCCGCGCTCCTAATCCACTTTCTTTCCCCTGGGACCCTTGCAGGCCATGACTGTGACCCTGCCTTATTTTTCTGAGCTGCGGGGCCTTTGTGACAGCTGCTCCCAGTCAGCTGTGCAGCTCCTACACGCCCCTCCCCGCTGGACACCTTCCAGCCCATCCATGTCCCTGGGGGGCCCAGATGTGGACATGGGGTCACCCAGGTCTCCCTGCAGCACACAAAGGAATCCTCTGTGAAATATTCTCTTAAGGGGCGCCTGGGTGGCTCTGTCGGTTAAGCGTCTCACTACGGCTCAGGTCGTGATCTCATGGTGCGTGAGTTCGAGCCCCACGTCGGGCTCTGTGCTGACAGCTCAGAGCCAGGAGCCTGCTTTGGATTCTGTGTCTCTTTCTCTCTCTGCCCCTCCCCTGCTCATGCTCTGTCTCTCTCTGTCTCAAAAATAAATCAACATCAAAAAGATAAAGAAATAAAATATTCTTTTAAATATTTTAAATATTTTAAAATACTAAGACCGTTCATTCGCCGTTATGAGAGCGATACGTGCTCATTATAGGAGATGCAAAAAAATGCAGTAAGCACAGTCAAGCTGCCTCCCCAGGGAGAAAAATCACCCATGGCTCCGCCTCCAGCCTTCTCTGCTGTGCTTAATTTTTACCTAGCTTCATTTATTCTAGATCCACAAATATGTGTTCTGCAGGCTCACTTACCATCACGGCACCGGCAGTTTGCTGTGTTATTAGAAAGTCTATGAAAATGTCGTTCGTAACGATCACACAGTGGTCTGTGAAAGAGGCCTGTTCCGCTCTCTCTCTCACTTGGGGCATTGCTAGGAATCCACGCCTTCACTTCCTCCTCACTCCAGAACCTCGGTTTTGTTCGAGGTCTCCACAAGATGTCACCTACATACTAGACGATAGGGGCCTTGATCCTAAACTCCTTGCAATAATGTCAAGCCTCCTCCACCCCCACCCCCACCCCCGTATTTGCATTATCGGACCCGAGCAGAGAATACAACTAAGGCACAGACCAGGGTTCGAGCCCTATGCCCTTTTTAGTACCCTGCCTGATTTTATAACCTCTTGTCATAGCCAGAGGCCCTTAAAAAAGATCAACCTCCCAAGTTTCGGATGCTAAAACTGTGTTCAGAGAGGGCAAGTGAGCTGCCCAAGGTCACACAGGGGTGATGGTTACCCAGGAACTGAGGGCCACGGGCTCCCAGCTGAGGGCTCTCTCCACAGCACCCCCACCTTGGTGCAAGGTTTGTTATCACTTGATAGTAAGACAAAAATCAAGCAAGGCATTTTTACCTAAAGCATCCGGCCTCTTACCAGGAGTTCAAATTTAACCAGGGAGGGAAAAGAGGGAGAGAATAGAAATCAATGACGACATGTATCCACACATGAGGTGACTCGGAAGCACAGGAGACATTTCCATTTTCCTAGCTGCCCTCCCTCTCTCTCTAGCCTTCCCTCTTCCTCTCGCACAATCTTGGCCACCGCCGAGAACCCTTCTGGGATCATCAGACCGGCAGCTCTTAGGCTCAGATATTAAACTCCTGAATCCTGGAGAAATGAATGGAGGGTGGGACCACACCCACCAATAAAATAAGATCCAGAGGCCAGAACTAAGGGGCCTTCTTAGAGCTGCAGGGATGAGTTGATTAGTGGGAAGCGTAAACGTGTGAACGAATGATGCCAGCTAGAAATCGCCTTCGCTGGCAATCTACCTCCAGAGATGTGTCAATCACTTCACGTCTCCGATCTCCAAGTCCTCATCTGCAAAACCTTTCCTTCCAGTTCATTGCACACCCGTTTCCGGGGGGTCTGCTGTGTGCCAGGCTCTGTGCTGGCCACTGAGGGTAGGCCACGAATCAAAGAAAGAACAAAAGAAGAGAACACTTCTGTCATATCTTTGCCCCTAGGCATTAGGAGCAGCGAAAGGGACACAGTAATTAATAAAAAATACATAGTGAGGCTTATGGGTTTAGACAGATGGTTTACTAGACAACCTGAAACACCCCCCCCACTAATAAATACAGAGATTCTGGATAAATATAAGAGACAGCTTTTTAATTTTGTTTAATGTTTACTAATTTTTAAGAGAAAGAGACAGAGCATAAGTGGGGAGGGGCAGAGAGAGGGAGACACAGAATCCAAAGTAGGCTCCAGACACGGGGCTCGAACCCACGAACCGCAAGATCATGACTTGAGCTGAAGTCGGACGCTTAACTGCCTCAGCCGCCCATGCGTCCCAAGAGACAGCTTTTTTTTTTTAATTTTTTTTAATGTTTTATTTATTTCTAGGAGAGAGAGAGAGACAGCATGAGCAGGGGAGGGTCAGAGAGAGGGAATCAGACTCTGAAGCAGGCTCCAGGCTCTGAGCTGGCAGTCAGCACAGAGCCCGACGCGGGGCTCGAACCCACGAACCGTGAGATCATGACCCAAGCGAAAGTTGGACGCTTAACCGACTAAGCCACCCAGGCGCCCTGAAGAGACAGCTTTTTAAAAGCAGAACTAGGTTCCCAAGTAGGTAAGGATGTCTTCAGGGGCCAGAAATTGAGACATAAGCTTTTGAGTTAATGCTGTAGCTGTCAGCAGGGGAAGCCGGTACCTGCACCCCGAAACTCCCAAACTGGTAAAGTGACCTAGTAAGACAGGAACATTCTCAGGATGGTTATACTTCTCAGATTCTAGAGAGTTCCCTGTCAGCCACCTTCCCATGATTCCCACAGAGTGCAGCTGTAGATGGGCCCATCATCCAGAGTTACAAGCGGGGTGAATAAGAATCTGACAAAATAAGCAATAGGATTTATTCCACCCCTCAGGATTTCGACCATAGAACAAATAGCATATCAACTCCGAAATAAATATATATTTTTTTTAAATTGGAACACCTCAGGGCGCCTGCGTGGCTCAGTCGGTTAAGCGTCCGACTTTGACTCAGGTCATGATCTCACGGTTCTTGGGTTCAAGCCCCGCGTCGGGCTCTGTGCTGACAGCCCAGAGCGTGGAGCCTGCTTCGGATTCTGTGTCTCCCTCTCTCTGACCCTCCCCTGCTCATGCGGTCTCTCTCTCTCTCTCTCTCAGAAATAAATAAAACACTAAAAAAATTTTTTTAAATACATAAATTGGAACACTTCATGAATTTGCATGTCAGCTTTGTGTTCCAGTTTTAGTATGTGTGTCACTCTGGCGAGCACCAAAATGTGTGTGTCTTAAATAATTAACAACATCAAAGGCAAAGAGGAAAAAGATGTTTTCTGCAACACACGTGCTTGGAAAACATCCAACTTGAACTATTAGAAAAATTTAGAGAGCTGCTGTAATTAAAAACCCAGTGGATAAGTTAAATAGCAGATTAAACGCAGCTGAAGGAAGATCAGTGCACAGAGGTAGCTTTGTTAATAATTTACCTTACTGCTTCTTATGCAATATTTGTAAGTTATAAAGTATAAGGTTGTTGTAAGTTGCAGTATCATTTTGAGACTGATCATTCAAAGGAGAAACAAAGAGAAATTGATTATTTTTTAAATCTTTTTATTCATTCATGTATTTTTATCATTAGAAATGTCTTTTTAATGTTTTTATTTGTTTCTGAGAGAGAGAGACAGAGCATGAGCAGGGGAGGGGCAGAGAGAGAGGGAGACGCAGAAACTGAAACAGGCTCCAGGCTCCGAGCTGTCAGCACAGAGCCCGACGCGGGGCTCGAACCCATGGACCCCAAGATCACAGCCTGAGCCGAAGTTGGACGCTCAACCAACTGAGCCACCCAGGCGCCCCGAGAAACTGATTATTTTAAACATAGGTGAGATGAGCGTTTTAACATTAACTGTCAAACATGCCTTTTGAATAGACCAGCTTCTGGCATCATACATTTCAAACCTTATTTCTTCTTTAATAGCCATATACTTCCAAAGCTGACCATCGTTAAGTCCTGTTATTATCGCAGTCCCTCTGCACATCAGGTCTCAATCTCAGGCGAACTGCAACAGTTGACAGTAATTGTACCGGACAGCTAACGATGCCCTCCCTATCTATCCATACGTGGTAACGACTGAAAACAACATAAACGTACACCTTTGGGCTGGATGGCTGATGGTCAATCTACAGACACCATCACTTCTTTTAAATCAGAGAATTGCGTTTCCCTGTATGGCCCAGGTTACAGCTTGCCAATGAGAGAAATGTGAACAAGGCTGGAAAATGGAAGACAAAGTGAAATAGCATCAATTTTTTTTTCCCAGAAGGTCGTGGCAGTCGGACACGGCTTCAGAATTTCTCCATAAGCTACCGCTTTGAGGCCTTATGCAAGGAGAGGTTCACAGGCTTTCCACGAACTCGCTTCACGGTCACAGAGGTAAGATATGGTGGTTTCTCATCCTGTCCCACCATCAGCGGCTTCTCCCAGCCTTTACCCACACCAGACCAGAGGTATAGCTATTCCACAGAGTCATAGGCAGAGGCCAATAGTTTGGCTGGATGGACAAGGACTTCGGAAAAACTAGATTGGAAAGCTGGCACAAAGATGTAAGAGGTGTGAGGACTGAGCTCTCCAAATGAGCACGTTTGTGCGGGGTTGCTCAGCGGAGGACAGTCCCGACAACCAGTGGGAAAGGCAGTCCATTCTGTGGACGTCAGCCTTCCCCCCAGCCACCTCTGTCCTTGCTCAAGGTTCTCATCGACAAAACGGCCATGGTGGAAGAGATGAAGCCTGTCCACCGGCTTAGCAACAGGCGTCCCTACTCACCAAAGCCAATCTGGCTGAACCCCCCACTGCGTGTCCCCTCTCCAGGCACAGAGACTAACACTAAGCCCTGAATACAGCACTATTTCCCAGAGGGACAAACCAGGCCATTTGATCGAACATTGAGAACACTGAACTAAGTTCATCCTAAAAACGATATTTTATGGAAGCAGACAAGGTGATTCTAAAATCTGTCCGGAAGACTCTTGACCTATGGAAACCTATCGTGCTTGAAGAACAAGAAGGGAGGATTAAGGTATCCCAACAGTCTGATACTGGCAAATAGGCTGATAAAATAGAAGAGCGTCCAGAGACCAAGCCGGGCATATACGGAAGCTGGATTTTTGGCAGAACAGACATTACAGATTACTCAACAAAACAACACCCAAAGGATGGCACAAATAAGACAAATGGTTCCCACACGGAAGCAAAATTAAAATTAACTCCTCCTTATGTCCTACTTACAAATTGATTCAAGGTAGATTTTTTTTTTTTTTTCATTTTTGAGAGCAAGAGAGAGCACGAGCAGGGGCGGGGCAGAGAGAGAGGGAGACACAGAATCCGAAGCAGGCTCCAGGCTCTGAGCTGTCAGCACAGAGCCCGACGCGGGGCTCGAGCTCACAGACTGCGAGATCATGACCTGAGCCGAAGCCGGACGCTTAACCGACTGAGCCACCCAGGCGCCCCAATTCAAGGTAGATCTAAACACAAATGGGAAAGATAAAACTATCATAGAAAATAGGACACAATATAGGATAATCATTTTAGGTCCTCAGAGCAGCCACCTTAAGCAACAACCACCACCAAGTAGATAAATTAAGAACTTCTGGCTTTCCAGAGACTCCACAAAGAATGAGAAAAAACAAGCCACAAACTTAAAGGCGACGACTGTTAACACATGTTACAAAAGAGTCACTTCCAGAACATGTAAAGAACACTTATAAATTAATAAGGAAAAAAAATAACCCCAAAGCAAATAGATGAAAGGGGAAAACAGGAATTCTACTGAAAAGACAAATGCCTAATAAATTCGAGAACATGCTCAACATAATTGAGAATAAAGGAAATGCAAATTAAAATCAGAATGCAGGGGCGCCTGGGTGGCTCAGCCGATTAAGCACCCAACTCTTGATCTCAAGGTCATGAGTTCAAGCCCCACATTGGGCTCTGCACTGGGCATGAAGCCTACTTAAAAAATAAAATAAAATTGTGGAGTCTGGGTGGCTCAGTCAGTTAAGCATCTGACCTTTGATATTGGCTCAGGTCATGATCTCTCATTTGTGAGATGGAGCCCTGCCTTGGGTGCTGTGCTGAGCATGGAGCCTGCTTGGGAATCTCTCTCTCCCTGCCCTTCCCCCACTCATGCTCTCTCCAAATACATAAATATTTAAAAAATAAGAAGAAGAAGAATCAAATCAGAATGCCAAAATGAAAAGTTTAAACACACACACACAATTCCATGCCATTCCACACTCACCTGTTAGGCAAAAAGACACTGACAATGTCAAGTATTTGTGATCATGTGAAGCAAATAGAACTCATATATTGAAAGTAGAAATGTAAGGCTTGATACCACCACTAATTGTTGGGTAATAGTAAGATGAACGTGCCCTATGAACCCTGTGACCCAGAAGTCCCAAAGTCTCAGTGATAGGTATATAATCACTGACCACTGAAAACATCGCAAGTGTCCATAATGAGATTAGATTTATATACTGGGATATACTCAAGCGACAAGTCCACTGTTTGACTCTACTCTAGGGAAGTGGGTGAACTCCAGGGCTGCTTAGCAATGTGAATTAACTTCAACAGCATAAACTTGAAGGGAAAAAAACAAATCAAAGAAGGCTATATACAGTATGATTCCATTTGTATATACTTTTTTTTTATGTTTATTTATTTTTGAAAGAGAGAGAGAGAAAGGGAGACAGAGCATGAGCCGGGTGGGGGGGTGGGGGCAGAGACAGAGGGAGACACAGAATCTGAAGCAGGCTCCAGGCTCCAAGCTGTCAGCACAGAGCCCGACATGGGGCTTGAACGCACAAGCTGTGAGAACATGACCTGAGCCAAAGTCGGATGTTTAACTGACTGAGTCCCCTCAGCTGCCCCTATTTGTATACCCTTGAAAAGCAGGCAAGATGAAATAACAAATTCTTTAAAGTACATATACATGGGGGAAAACTATGCAGACAAGCAAAGGAAAAATCAACATAAAATTCAGAATGGTGATTACGTGGGGAGCAGAGCAGCATGCACTTGAGGAGAGGCACTGAGGGAGCATATTGGGTATTAATGTTCTAGTTGTTGTCCTGAGTGCTGGGTACGTCATTCTTTGATAGGTGTTTTATATAGGTTTATATAGGTATTTTTATGTCTGATTGCACAATAAAAGCAAACACACAGAGAGTTGAAGTAAGTAACAGAATGGAGGGCACAAAAAGGGTCCGTTACACATCATATCGGGTATATTAGAATAGTAGCCATGATAGTTTTAAAGGGTATCAAACAATTTGAGGAGAAGAAGGATGTATTAACTTAACCGTGTACTTAGTAACTTATCTCTTAAGATATAATTTTAATTTAAAGGTTTTTAATGTACATTTTTTTTAAAAAGAGAAAATGGTGGGGGCGCCTGGGTGGCCCAGTCAGTTAAGTGTCTGACTTTGGCTTTGGTCGTGATTCCTCAGTTTGTGAGTTCAAGCCCCACGTGGGGCTCTGTGCTGACGGCTCGGAGCCTGGAGCCTGCTTCAGACACTGTGTCTCCCTCTCTCTGCCCCTCCCTGCTCACACGCTGTCTTTCTCTCTCTCTCTCTCTCTCTTTCTCAAAAATAAACACACATTACAAAAAATTTTTTAAAGAGAGGGAAAATGGTGAAACATTTTTAGAATTGATGAATCTTCCGATACAGGAAGCACGATGAATCCTCAGAAAGGGAAGTAAAAATGAAACCATACGTATACTCACTGTAGTTGGGGGACCACATAATTAACCATTCTAACAAGGATACCTTTGGTGGCACCATTTCTAATGATGCCCGGGTAACAGGTATTAACCAGGACTGGAGACGGCAAGTCAAAATCTATCTTCATCCTGGGGAAGCTGCAACCATTTTGCTTAAAAAGGAAACCCAACTGACTGGCAACAGACTTTCCACCAGCAACAATAGACACCAGGAGACAACGGGAAAGTACCTTCAAATTACTCAGAGACAATAAAGGTCAACCTGGAATTCCATACCCAGCTAGATGTTAGAATGGGGGAGAAACTACTTTGGGTCAAACTAAGACTAAGAGAGTTTATCTAATATACTCATGTTAAGAAGAAGGAAGGAGAGGCAATAAACAGCGGTGAGAAAATGTATGGGTAAAATTGCAGATAAATCTAAATAAGCCATAGCAAACAACATTAATTATGACCATGAATAATGTAAGGATTAAAATAAGGTATCACCAATAAACTAGAAAATGGTAAATAAGCTAGGACACAAGCAATGATCATAGTTAAAGAGTCAAACGGTACGTACGTTGTTTGGGAAGAAAACAGAGATAGTGAAGGTTACTATCATGGTCAGTTTAAGCATATATATTAAAATTTTAACTCTAACCTCTGAAACATAAAATAGAATGCTTAGCTCCAAACTAGTAAAGAAAAAAGTGAAAAAACAAAAACCAAAAACTATCAATCCAACAGAGACAGGAAGTAGAAGAAAGAAAAGGAAGGGGCCCTGGGTGGCTCAGTCGGTTAAGCGTCCGACTTCGGCTTAGGTCCTGATCTCACGGTTCATGGGTTTGAGCCCCGTGTCGGGCTCTGTGCTGACAGCTAGCTCAGAGCCTGGAGTCTGTTTCGGATTCTGTGTTTCCCTCTCTCTCTGACGCTCCCCTGTTCACGCTGTCTCTCTCTCTCTCTCTCTCAGAAATAAAAAAAAAAAGAAAGAAGAAAAGGAAAAGCCGAGAACCTAGAAGGGACAAAATAAAATGATACAAGTAAGGCTATCTGTCATACATGTTAACCAAAATAAGAAAATCAATACAAAAATATTAGTAATCACAGTACATTTTAAAATACTAGATTATTGGGGTGTCTGGGTGGCTCAGTTGGTTGAATGGCCAACTCTTGATTTCAGCTCAGGTCACGATCCTGGGATCATGGGATCGAGCCCCACATTAGGCTCCTCACTGAGCGTGGAGCCTGCTTAAGATTCTCTCCCTCTGTCCCTCCCCTGCCGTACCCTCTCTCTCATGAATGAATGAATGAATCAATGAATGAATGAATAATAAAATACCAGATTATTCACTCAGGAGATAGAGATTCTCTAATTAGATTGAGAACAGAAGCTAGAAATGTGCTGCTTACAGCAGACACTTAAAACACAGGGACTAAATTGGAAATTTTTTTAAATAACCAATGAACTAGACAAATGTTAGTCAAAAGCAAACTGGTGTAGTCAACCAAGGGCTAATAAGCTATACTTTAAGGTCACAGCGTTACAGTGAAACCTTGGATTGTGAGTAACTTGTTCTGTGAATGTTCTGCAAGATGAGCAAACCTTTCTAACACATTTTTTTTTTATTTAAAAAAATACTTTTTTAATTCTTGAGAGAGAGAGACAGAGCATGAGCGAGGGAGGGGCAGAGGCAGAGAGGGACACAGAATCCGAAGCAGGCTCCAGGCTCTAAGCTGCCAGCAGAGAGCCCGACGTGGGGCTCAAATCCACAAGCCGTGAGATCATGACCCGAGCTGAAGTGGGACGCTCAACCAACTGAGCCACCCAGGTGCCCCAATGTTTCTAATAAATTTTAACTTGATAAATGAGAGATATCCTGCAATACAAGTAGTATGTGACACCAAACATCACATGATCACAACAGTCAATGGTTCTTAAAATTCATTTTGATATACAAGTGCTTTGGATTACAAGCATGTTTCCAGAACAAATTATGCTCACAAACCAAGGTTTTATTGTATTAGAAATAAAGACAGTTACTCTATGACAATTAAAGAAAATTTTCATTAGAAAGGTAGAAAGAAGATGGGGCACCTGGGTGGCTCAGTCAGTTTAGTGTCCAGATCTTGATTCTGGCTCAGATCGTGATCTCATGAGTTTGAGACCCCCAATGGGCTCTGCACTGACAGTGCTTGGGATTCTCTCTCTTTCCCTCTCTCTTTCTCTCTCAAAATAAATAAATAAACTCTTTAAAAAATAAAGGAAAGCAGAAAATTATTAATCTTTAAAAAAAAGAAAGATTTCTGAAGGAATATGCATCTAGGTAATAGAGTCTCAGAATCTATAAAGCAAAATTTGACAGACTTACAAGAAGAAACTTAAAGTCTATAATCAAAGGGGTACCTGGGTGGCTAAGTCAGTTAAGCATCTTTAGCACAGGTCATGTTCTCACAGTTCACAAGTTCAAGCCTCACACCAGACTCTATGATGACAGCTCAGAGCCTGGAGCCTGCTTCAGATTCTGTGTCTCCCTCTCTCTCTGCCCCTCCCCGCTCACGGTGTCCCTTTCTCTCACAGAAATAAACAAACACTAAAAAAAAGTTTTAAGTCTATAATCATAGAGTTTCACTCATATCAGAAACTGAAATATCAAGGAAAAAAACTACCAGGCTTTAGAAGATTGTAACAACACAATACGTTTAATCTAACAACATACACAGAATTCTATAACCAACAACTAGCGAATACACATTATTAAAGCTTCTGTGAAGATTTTCAACACTGGTCACATACTATACTACAAAGCAGATCAAGAATCTAACAGACGGACTACACTCTTGCATCGCAACTCAGTTAAATTCAGAATCAGTAATGCGGTAGAGCTTTTCAAGTCCCGTATGTTTGGGAAGCGCAAAAAGAGAGTTCTAGCTAACAAATGGATCCAAGACAAAATCAAAATGGAAAAAAAAAAATATGTACAACCTGACAAACTGCTTCTAAAGTTTATGTAGAAGAACACAGGCCCTCAATAAACAAGTGGATTTTGGAGAACAAAGTAGGATGACTTATCCTACCAGAGAGCCAGACATTTGATGAATTATAGTAATTAGTACGGTGCAGTAATGGCATAGGGATAGGAAAATAAACCAGGTGTTATATGTAAACGATGAATCGCTGACTCTGCTCCTGAAACCAATATTGTGCTCTATGTTAACTACATCAAATTTAAATTAAAAAATAAAATAAGATAAACCAATGGCACAGAATGGAGCCCAGAAACAAGTCTAGGTCCATGTAGAAACTGCATATATGAGAGCACGTTACAATGAGGTGAGGAGGTGATGCTCTAGTCAATAGCAGTGTTGGCAATATTAATTACCCAAATGGGGAATGGGGGGAGGAATAGGTTCTTCTTATCTCACCCAGTAGATAAGAATCCATTTCAAGTGCATTACGCATCCCAGTGTGAAATGCAAAGTTTAAAACTTTCAGAAGGGAAATGAAGGAAATTCGCATGATCTCAGAAAAAGATTTCTTTCTTTTTTCTTTAAGTCTTTTTAATGTTTATTTTTGAGAGACAGAGAGACAGAGCACGAGCAGGGAGGGGGCAGAGAGAGAGAGGGAGACACAGAATCCGAGGCAGGCTCCAAGTTTCTGAGCTGTCAGCACAGAGCCCGATGTGGGACTCGAACCCACAAACCATGAGATCATGACCTGAGCCGAAGTTGGCCACTCAACCGACTGAGCCACCCAGGCGCCCCACAGAGAAAGATTTCTATCTGAAGACAGATAATGCCCTTAACAGAGTTAAAAGACAAAACGCAGTATTTCTTATAAAGCCAAGCATATACCCTCCCCGTGACTCCAGCAATTCCACTCTGAGGTATTTACCCAAGAGAAATAAAAACATATGCGCACCAAAAGGTACAAGAATGTTGGTAGCCATTTTATTGGCAGTAGCCAAAAACTGAAACCACTTCAGTGTCCATCAACGGGATGCTGGTACATTCATACAATAAAAATCTACTCAGCAATAAAAAAGAAATCTATGCCACATGGATGAATCTTAAGACAGAATGCTAAGACGCCAGACACACTACATAATTTCATTTATCTTAAGTTCTGAATCGGGCAAAACTAATAGATGATCAAATAAGTCCAAGCAGTGGTTACTTCGGAAGGAGCACAAAGGATCTTACTGGGGAGAGAGAAATGCTCTATAACGGGTCGAGGGGTGGGTTACGTGGCTGTATGCATTTGTTAAAATCTATCAAACTGTCCCATTCACAACTGCACTAAAAATAATAAAATATCTAGGAATAAACTTAACCAAGGAGGTATAGGGCCTGTACTCGGAAAACTACAACACGCTGATGAAAGAAATTGAAGATGGCACAAACAAATGGAGAGATATTGCATGCTCATGGATCGTGAGGATAAATAATGTTAAAATATCCATACTACATGCTACCCAAAACGATCCACAGATTTAACGTTTACCCCTACCACAATGCCAATAGCACTTTTCACAGAACTAGGACAAATGACCCTAAAATTTGTACAGAACCACAGAGGACCCTGAGTAGCCAAAGAGAAAAAGAACGGACTGCTGGAAAGATGGTGGAGTGGGTAGACCCTGCATTCATCTCATCCCGCAGACACACCGACGTAACACCCACATCGGCGTAAATAACCCAGAAAATGACCCAAAGACTGGCAGAACAGACTCTCCGCAGCTAAACATACAGAGGAGACCTCGTGGAAGAGGGGAAGAAGGGTTGAATGGACGTTTGGGGCATCGGGGAGTGGTATGTGCGGAGAGGGGAGAGAAACAGACCCTCACATCAGGAAAGCCCACATGGGGAAGACGAATCCCCCTAACATTAGGCTTTGAAAACAGAGGGGCCAGATTGTGTGAGTTCTTCAAACCTGGAATTTTAAAAATCAGTGGGTTGGTTTGCGGGAGACGGGGGGGGGGAGGAAGCTGAGTCCCCTCCCTTAAAGAGATAGCATGACAAACAGTTGGCAGAGACATAGCAGAGAACCAGCAGTTTGAAAAAAGTCTGGGGCACAGGGTGGGAAAGTTGTTTACTCATCTCAGAGTGTATCCTGAAGGGACAGAGATCCGTGGGGGGCCTCCTCCAGGAACAAAGGAGCTCACAAGCTCCATTTCTCTCCCCTGCTCCCCAGCCGGGACACGTGGCCCCCTGTGGGAACCAGTGCAGCTATCTGATTTACCTACACTGACTGCTGCCTAACCACTCCCCCCACCTGACCCCTATTCCCCCTCCAGCTATGCTTTCACCCCACCTCTCGGGATTGGCCCACCGCAGTCCCTGTGCGGCAGGGTCCCTCTTGCAGGGGATCAACAGTGCACAGACTTTGCCAAGCCTGCCCTTCCAGCCCCTGTGCACATTGCAGATCCACCCCCGCAAATATGCTCTTGGCCAGAGCCCACCCGAAGCAGTACCACAGCCTGGCAGGGTGCAAGCACTCCAGACAGGGGCCAGTACTACTCGAAAGTGATTCCTTCCCACAGGGAAAGGGGAAGAGAACCACACACACCAGTCCGACTGTGGCCCCAGCAGTGGGCTGGAGGCAGACAGCTGGTCTAACTGTAGGACCTGCCCACCACCAAGAGCTTCTCGGGGAAAGCACCCTGCAGTTTGGTGCTACTTCACCTCTGGCAAATGCCTGGGCTGACTCAACTCAAGCCCAAGGCATCCACAGACTGGCCCACTAACCGCTTGGGGATCAGACTCTGCCCACAACAGGCAAAGAGAACCACTGCAGACAGGTGGGCAGAAGGCAAACACAACTCAGCCACGACACTGGGATGTATGCCACGCAAATAGTAAAAGGCAAAAGATTTATACGATCTGAAGAGAAACTAGAGTATATATGCAACACAAACAGGAGACACTCCTGAAGCACCATTTTCTGGTGAAGAGGAGACATCGCACTGCAGGCCTCTACAGGACCTCTTCTTCATAAGGCCACTACTTTCAAGAGCAGGAGACATAGCTCATTTTCCTAACATGCAGAAACAGCCGCAGAGTTAAACAAAATGAGGAGACAAGGGAATATGTCCCAAATGAAAGAACAGAACGAAAGCACAGCAAGAGACCTGGGCAAAATGGAGAGGAGTATTATGCCTGATAGAGAACTTAAAGTAATAATCATAAAAGTGCTCACTGGACTTAGGAGTGGAGCACCTCAGTGGGACTCTTAACAAAGAGATAAAAAAAAAAAAAAAAAACCTATCAAAGATAAAAGGAAGGTTGCCTGGGAGGCTCAGTCAGTTGAGCGTCTGACTCTTGATTTTTGGCTCAGGTCATGATCCCAGGGTTGTGGGATCAAGCTCTGCATCAGGCTCCATGCGCACTGTGAAGCCTCTTTAAGATTCTCTTTCTCTCTCATTCTCAGGGGTACACAAGTCAAAATTACAATGAGAGATCAGCTCACACCCGTCAGAATGGCTAAAATCAAAAACACAAGAAACAACAAGTGTTGGCAAGGATGTGGTGAAAAAGTACACTGTCGGTAAGGGGTGGAAACTGGTATAGCCAGTGTGGAAAACAAGATGAAGTTTCCTCAAAAAGTTAAAAATAAAATTACCATACAATCCAGTAAGTGCACCACTGTGTATTTACCCAAAGACTACGGAAACGCTAATTTGAAGGTATGTATGCATCCTTATGTTTACTGCAGTATTATTTACAATAGCCAAATTGTGGAAGCAGCCCAAGTGCGCATTGACAGATGAATGGATAAAAAGGATGTGTATATATACACTGGAATATTACTCAGCCATAAAAAGAATGAAATCTTGCTGTTTGCAACAACATGGATGGATCTAGAAGGTATAATGCTAAGTGAAATAAGTCAGTCAGAGAAGGACAAATACCCTATGAAATTGTTCACACATAGAAATTTAAAAAGCAAGCAAACAAAGGAAAGAAGAGACCAAAAAAAGACTCTTAAAAATAGAGAAATGATGGTTACCGGGGGGGAGGGGGATACGGGGATGGGTAAAATAGGTGAAGAGGATTAAGAGTACACTTATCTTGGGGCGCCTGGGTGGCTTAGTCGGTTAAGCGTCCGACTTTCGCTTAGGTCATGATCTCGCTGTTCGTGGGTTCGAGCCCCGCATCGGGCTCTGTGCTGACTGCCAGCTCAGAGCCTGGAGCCTGTTTCAGAGTCTGTGACTCCCTCTCTCTCTGACCTTCCCCTGCTCACGCTGTCTCTCTCTCTCTCTCTCTCTCTCTCTCTCCTAGAAATAAGTAAAAATTTAAAAAAAAAAAAAGAGTACACTTATCTTGGCAAGCATCAAGTAATGTATAGAATTGTTGAGACACTATATTTTGCACCCAAAACCACTGCATGTTAATTATACCAGAATTAAAAGTTTCAAAATTAAGGGAAAAAAACAAAGCAAAAATCTATCAAACTGTAGCAATTAAGATTTGTATATTTCACTGCCTTTAAAAAACAAAAAAATCCCAAACTTCATTTCCTCTCCCCCTTCCAAAAAAGACGAACTATAACCTGCCAAGAGATTCGTGTTTAAATCTATTTTAAAAAATTAACAAAAAACACTGCAAATCGATTCTCAGGGGGAAAAAAACCCCACCAAATAGAAGAGGCAGAAGATATGAACAGGCAATTTGCAGAAGAGAACACATTTGAAAATAGGCTCAACTCCATCAGCAGTGAGGAGAATGACAAGACAGTCATACCCACTGGAGGCACGGTTTTCGAAGTCTGAGGAGCCTGAGCACTGGTGAGATTGTGGAATCTCTAACATTTGGGTGCCGCGCTGTGGGAATGCAGCTCGGCAACGTCTGGGACAAGTGCAGCTGCACACACCTCGTGACCCATCGATCCCATGCAGGTGTGCTCCTGGTGGTGTTCAGCTCGGTGAGTGTTTGCATCCCTCATGTGTGGATGGAAGGGAATCCTCACTTCAACACTGTTTGTAATGGGGATAAAAAGGAGAAAGAGGCAGGCAGGTGAGCAAAGCAAACTAAATGTCGGTCATATCTATCAACAGGAGAACAGATAGAGCATGATGTGTCTACCCAACAAAATAACAACCGTTAGTGAAAATGAATGATTTTCAGGCCACATATAATGTCAGAATGAAACCATAATAATAATGGTAAGCAAAAAAAAAAAAAAAAAAAAAAAAATCACAGAACACCGACTACATTTTTTCATTTATATAAAGTTTTTAGGGGCACCTGGGTGGATCAGTCCGACTTCGGCTCAGGTTGTGATCTTTCAGTTCATGGGTTCAAGCTCCGCATCGGGCTCTGTGCTGACAGCTCAGAACCTGCAGCCTGCTTCGGATTCTGTGTCTCCTTCTCTCCGTCCCTCCCCTGCTAGCACTTTCTCTCTCTCAAAAAAAACCCAAACATTTTAAAAACATGAAGTTTTTAAAAGCAGCAAAACCAAACAACTTCATGTTTAGGGAAACAAATACATTTGGTATATATATAAAGAAAAGCAAGAAAATCACACATGCACACAATTCAGGGTAATAACGGTTACCACTGAGGGAGGGAAGCAGGTGGGATGAGGAGGGCTTCTGAGAGACTTTAAAAGTAACCGTTATATTCTTTTTCCGAAACTGGGTGGTGGATACACAGGCATTCACCGTTTCTTTAGTCCTTAGACATGACACATAGTTTATAAATATTTGCATCTACTTAATATTTAAATATTTAATAAAAGCAAGTTTTTATGGACAAGCATAGAAACTTAGAGGCCTTCAGCCACGTCTGTAATCTTATCTTTATAAAAAGCACCTGGGGCACCTGGGTGGCTCAGTCGGTTCATCTGACTCTTAATTTCGACTCCAGGTCATGATCTCACAGTCTGTGAGTTCGAGCTCTGTGTCGAGCTCTGAGCTGAAGTGTGGAGCCTGCTTGAGAATCTCTCTCTCTTTCTCTGTCAATAAAGAATTAAACTTAAAAAAAAAAAAAAAACCACCCGAGGCAAATGACAGGTGGTGAGATTGGACAAAGTTGGGGATCGAGTACACAGGTGTTCATTAGTCTCTCAAAATATTTAATAGTCATTTACTATGCTCTTTAAGCAAAACAATATCCTTGGGGCGCATGGGTGGCTCAGTTGGTTGAGTGCCCGACTTCGGCTCAGGTCATGATCTCACAGTTCCTGGGTTCGAGCCCCGCGTCGGGCTCTGTGCTGACTGCCAGCTCAGAGCCTGGAGCCTGCTTCTGATTCTGTGTCTCCCTCTCTCTCTGCCTCTCCCCCGCTTATACTCTGTTTCTCTCTGTCTCAATAATAAATAAACATAAAAAATTTTTTAAAAGAAAAACAATATCCTTGTTTAAAAATAAGGATATCTCTGTTCTCACATAGCTTCGAGCCGGTGGAGGAAATAAGAGCTAATCAGATTCTACCAGCGGATGCTCATATGTAGAACTGCTAAGTGAAGCAGGGGGTCACTCCAAGAAGTAGGAAATAAAGGGATTTGACCCAGACTGCAGTGTCAGAGTGGAAGTGGGGCCCAGGGAGGCAGACAGACAGGTCAGAGTGGAAGTGAACCCCAAGAAAGACACTGGCCCAGCTGGGAGGGGCAGGGCTGGTCCCGGAAGCCTACCTGCCAGAGGGGACAGGTTGGTGGAACCCCAGTGGGGACTAGGATTTAGCCAAAGGCAGAAGGCTGTGAGATGCTTCTGCGCCATAAGAACATTGTGTGCGCAGCAGAGATGGGAGGAGATTAATCTGGGACATCCGACCAGCTCGGGGTGGCTGCAGAACAGGACTTGGGGCGGCGGTATGATGATGTGGGGGCACCTCAATCAGCAGAGCATCCCTCTCTTGATTTCTGATCTCGTGGTTTGTGAGATCAAGCCCTGCTGTCTGTACAGAGCCTGCTTGGGATTGTCTCTCCCTCTCAAAATAAAGAAACTTTAAAAAAGAAAAGAAAGAAAGAAAATGTGGCTGGAGATAAAGCCACGGGGAAGGCAAGCACTGGTCTGGGGGCCTTGTATGCCGTGCCAAGTAGGGATGTGGGGAGAGGAGTGGCTTCGCCGGAAGTATCACGGGGTTGATAGCGAGTGGAATGAAGCCCCCTCCCCCCCATCACAGGCAGCAACCAGCGGGTGGCTGTGGCAGTGACATAAGGGGGAAGTGACGGCGGCCTGAAGGCACGAAGAGAGGGGGTCAAGGCCAGGGCTGCCTGAGCATGGGGTGATGTGTCAGAAGCTACCAAGAGACCAGCAAAGCCTGGGACTTAGAAGATTGGCGTAGACGCCTCAACCAGGAGAGGAGGACTGTCCCTGTGGAATGAGGTGTGTGAGGACAGGCGTGGCCGCGACCCAGAGGGAACAGGGCAGGGGTGGGGAGGGCGAGAGCTGGGGAAAGCGGAGGCAGCAGTGGAGAGAAGGGCCAGCTGGTGGTCCAATGACATGTGGAGTCCAGGATGGAAAAGGCTAGAGCCTGCGGAGCGGTAGGTGAGACAGACACAGCAGAGGCTGGGTTCTGGACTGAGTGACAATTGTGGAACCATGATGGGGGTCAACAGGGGGCGGGGAGGATTCCAGAGCAGGGGCCATGGCATGGGGTGACTGGAGACCAGCCCAGGAGGCCTGGGGATGTGGGAAGCCTACAGGAATGGACAGGAAGCCAAGGGACCTCTTGTCTTTCTTTTATGGAGGAGGGAACAGACTGTCTGCTGACAAACCGGGAGAGGAGATCACCCCCTCTCCCCAGCCTGACTGCAAATGCCTGTCTGTGCACATCCTTCAAGCCCACCTCCCACAGGAGGGAGCAGACGGCGCCCCCTGCTGCAGACACCTGCGGGGAGATGGTGGGAGAAGAGGTGGGACCCGCTGCCGTAACTGCCCCTCCCCCCCAGGGGTCACTCTAGACAGTGTACAGAGGACAGCAGTGCACACGCGGCCTCTGTGGCTACCGCACTGGTGACGCCAGGTCCTGAGAGAGAAGCTGGAGAAGGCAGCCTCCGGCCAACGGCGGGGGCGCTGGGGGCTCTCTTCCAGATGCATCCACCCCCTGCCCCCATCCCAAGTTGAGCTCATTGGCAAGCAAACAACGTGAAAACAAAGGGAAGTCGTCCAGCAGAGCCTTCCCATCGGCACAGCGAGGAAGTCTCGGTCTCAAGGTTAATGAGGAAGAGGAACTTGCCCGGCTGCACAGGTCGTGGGGTCGACGGGACTCTCGATAAACAAGAGGGGAAGGTGGCACCGGGCGGCATGGGGGTGGGGGACGGCTAAGTGATCTGGCCGCAGGGTCAAGGGGAGGCCAAGAGTGCACAGTCTCAGGGAAATGAAGTGGTGATCATTTACGAGCGCAAATCGTTTCACATTCCAGGGGGGCTGGCTTCCAAGCCAAACTCTTTCTGCAGAAGTTTAGGTGGTGGGTGAGTCATTGTTATAAATAGACCAGCCATCAGAATATCATCGGAAAGGACACGGTCCGGTAGGCACCACCTTGGAGGGAGTGGAAGGTGCCGCATGAATTGAGAGCTGGCTTCTAAGGGGGGTGCAGAGGGAGAGCTTTGCGGGGGAGCTGTCATCCAAGAGGAAGCAGGCCCCGGACAAGGTGGCTCCAACTGAGCAAGAGCAAGAGATGACGGGGACTGGCCGGGACAAGCCTTCTGCGTGGCTGAGCAGAGCCCGGATCACTGTCTGCCAGTCCCTGGACTGACCTGAGCGGCTGGCCTTCTAGCAATTCTTCCAAAGAATTCCAGCTTGTCTGAGGTCCCCTCAACCAAGACACAAGAGAACACAATTCCTCAACTGGCATCAACTCATGCATTTGTTCACCCAGAAAGAGGGTGCCCGGAAGCCTTTCCTGGGCCCTTTGGCCAAGCTGGGTGTGTCTTCTTTGTGTCCCCTTATCACAGGTCATATCCCAAAATGGAGCTAAGGTCCACAGCTTCGCACGAAGGAGCTAAGAACCGAGAGTATCTCTATACCCAGAAGCGGAGGCCTGGGTCTGCCCAGCCACCATAAACTACACCCCCCCCCCCATAAAAGGACCAGGAAGCTATGGAATCCATCCAAATGTCAAGGGACAGGAAGGGGGGGGGTCAACCTAGAATAATGGAAAGCAATGTGAAAAAAGAAACACGTTTCCTGTTCAGACACCCGTGAACTGACACTCCCCAATAAACCACAAATCACAGGATTGCCGTATCTGTTTCCACAAGAGGACTGTGAAGTCCTTGCCAGGGAGGGACGCCGTCCCCTTTGTCCACAGCACCTGCAGAGCTCAGGCGCAGTTACTGCTCGGCGGACAGACCCGAACCCCCAGGCGTCCCTGTTCTCAGTATAGGGGGCACCTAGGCGGTCCATCCCATTGCATTGCTTGCCTGTTGGACAGGATCAAAAGCAGCCACGTGGCATGGCTGGCATCAGCCACCCGGGGTCCTCTCCCAGCCCGCGCTCCCCCCTCCCCCCCCCCGCCCCACTATGGGCTTCAGAGCAAAACTTCCTTTTTGAAAGACCCCTAAGTCCTGGGGCTTCTGGCTTTACTTGGGTCTCACCCCGCTATCCTCTTCTGGCGTGAGGTCTGGGGGACCCCGGAGCCTGGCCCAACTCTGTGGAGCGGACATGCCAGATCTCCGCCGGGCGAGCAGAGGGAGGGAGTCGCCCCCTTAAAGCCCACTGGCCAGAGGTCAACAGGAAGTGGCCAAGAGGCTCTGGCTGAGCCAGGGGAGAAACCTCTCCCTCCCATCAGTGCAGGCGAGGCCCAAGCATGTCTGTTTGCGCAGGAGGAGGGAAGAGCGGGTGGCAGTCTCTTGTGGGGGGAACAGCCCTGTCCTCGATAGGATGACCATCGCCCAGGGACACTCAGGGCTTTCCTCTACCACTGCCCCAAAGTGGGGGGGGGGGGGGGGGGAGGGCGGTCCTGAGCCACCAGCTCCTCAGACACCCCAGTCATCAGGGACCCGAGACCCAGCAGCCACTCACGTCTCAGGACACCCAGGGGAGGCCTCAGGGTACAAGTGTGCAGCCCCCAGAAAGCCCTCACATGCCACCCAGCCTGTCTTCGCGGTGCCCCTGGGAGCCCTAGTTCATGGCAGGAAGGCAGCACAGCCAAGACCCGGGCCTCTCCTCCCCTGAGGGAGCTTAGCTTTGCTCTGTTTCCCACATGAGCACGAAAGGGAGGTCTGCCTGGCAGTCTCACTCCACAGCTGGGGAAACTGGGGCCAGAGAGAGGGAAGGACTGGCCTAGCCTGACGCAGGGAGTCTGTGCCGGGCTCGGGAGTCGGTGCCAAGCATGGCGGGCATGGGGAGCCATGGGAGGTTTTATAGGGAATGCATGCCTGAAACAGGCAGGGAAGAGATCACCTAGGGTGTGGCTGAAGTCGGCTACATGTAGGGAGGGGGCATGTAGCAAGAACTCAGGGTGAAGCCAGAGGGGGGAGACGAGGAAGGAAAGATCTACACTGAACACATATAGATCTGGGTCTTGGCTACTGCTTGGATGATACCACCAAGTGTGACGTGGAAGACTGTGGTCTGGATAGAAAAGGGGCCACAGATGCCCCCGGGATGGTAGTGCCTAAAAGGGTGATGAGGCCAGTACCAGGAACAGAGAAGACCGGGGTTGGGGACTTGACGCATTTCAAAGTCAAGGAGGTTTGCTTTAAGGAACAGGAAGGACAAGCCCATTTCCTATGGGAACAAATGGGTTAGGGGGTTAACCCCTACAGTGGGCTTTGAAGTCAGCTCAACCTGGACCCCAGTTCCCCAAGATCTGACACTGACTAGCTGTGTGACCTTGGTCAAGTCATTTAGCCTCTCTGAGCTCCATTTCTTTACCTATATTTTGAGGATGATGGCTCACCCGCCAGATGGTTGTAAAGACTAAGGTACCAGGTGCATTAGAAGCCCTGGCAGAAATTTGCTGTTATTCTTACTTTGGGCCAAAGGCTTCATATATACAGCCTCAGGAAATTGTAGCAATTTGCAAAGCTGGCATCATATCCCTCCCCCCGACCCCAGTTTTCAGACGAGAAAACTGACGTTTAAGAGGTTAAAGAAATTGCTCAGGGTCACAGAGCAGGCACTACTGTCAGAGCAAGGATTTGAACCCAGATCCTTCTAGCTTAAAGCACAAACTCTCCAACACCGATTGTATCTCCCCTGCCTTCCTGGAGCTAACAGGGCCGGCTCCCACTTCCAGGAAGGAGGAGAGCCTATTCACTATTCAGATAGCAGGTGGTAGGCTTGAGCCCACGGGACCTGAGCCCGGAATCACCTGCACACGGTTTGGACAATTCTATTTGTCTCCAAGAGACCTGGTGACATTTTCCGTTTTTTTCTTCCCCCTACATTTTCTTCTCCAGTCAATGAGACCGTACTCTCAACTCCAGTGAGTCACCGGAAAATGTAAATTAAAAAAAAAACCTAAGAGGAACATTGCTCCTACGTAAGCCCTTGCCATGTGTGAGTCATTCAAGATAGGTATAATGGATATAATTACAGTTCACCCACAAGCTAGACCCAAAATCGGTCTTCAAGTCTGATTTCAGACTCTAGCGGTTTCCCCAGCAGAGCCCGGAGCAACTGAAGCAAGCCCAGAGGACAACTCAAACCTGAAACCGTGCTCACCAGGAGCCCAGGAAGGGAGGAAGGCCCTGACACCAGAGAGCCAGCAATTTCAGAACCCGCCTCCCACCCCACCCCCACTTTTCACATCCCCCCTCCTGGCTGCAATCTCAGGGCTCCTCCCTCCATTTGAACGCCTCTTCCTCCCACCACCTTGCTTCTTAGAGACGACAGACCTTTATTCCTTTTTTATTTTTTTAATGTTTTTTCAATTTATTTCTGAGAGAGAGAAACAGCGTGAGCAGGGGAGGGTCAGAGAGAGAGGGAGATACAGAATGTGAAGCAGGCTCCAGGCTCTGAGCTGTCAGCACAGAGCCCGACATGGGGCTCAAACCCACGAACCGTGAGATCATGACCTGAGCCGAAGTCAGACGCTTAGCCGACTGAGCCACCCAGGCGCCCCAACCAGACCTTTATCCCTTTATCACTGCGTCAAGCCATCTATCTTGGCAAACCATGTGGGGGGTGGGGGGGAGCGGGGGCTGTCTAATTCATTTTACAAATATGGTGGCTCTTTTGTGTACAGACAGCCGGGGCCTTGACTAACCATTTTCTGCTTCTCTTTCCTCATCTGTAAGATAGGACAATGATAGATAGGGCTCATGTGGCACACCTGTGTGCGGTAAATGCCAGCTATTATTAACACCATTGTCCTCTTCATCATCTTGGGAGATGGGAGTGCCAGAAGCTTCCATGTAAGATGGCCGCCTCTTCCCCTGGCCTCGGGGCCCTACACTCCAGCAACCAAGATTAGGAATCCCAAAGGCAGGGGCGCCTGGGTGGCTTAGTCAGTTAAGCGTCCGACTTTCGCTTAGGTCATGATCTCTCGGTTCGTGGGTTCGAGCCCCGCGTCGGGCTCTGTGCTGACTGCCAGCTCAGAGCCTGGAGCCTGTTTCAGAGTCTGTGTCTCCCTCTCTCTCTGACCCTCCCCTGCTCACGCTGTCTCTCTCTCTCCTAGAAATAAATTTAAAAAAAAAAACAGTAATAAAAAAAAAATAAAGGAATCCCAAGGGCATAATAGTTAGGAAGTTAGAGCTGGAGTGTCATCCAGTCCTGGTAGGGAAACTGGGCCCCAAGAAAGGCAGAGACCAGCCCGAAGCCACTCAGCTGGTCTGTGGCAGATCAGGACAGGCTCCCAGGCCTCCTGCATCCAGGCCACTTCTCGTTCCACTCCAGCAGGTGTGGCCCCTCAGCGTCCCAGAGGTCAAAAGACAAGCTTAATGCATTTCTGTAATCCAGGGAGATGAGATGGGCTCCTGGGAAATGGGAGGCATAAGGCACTCAGCTAATTCATTCCAAATTTCTCAAGGTCAAGGCCAAGTGTAGGGTGCTTGTGGTCAGCAGGAGGCCTGCTCCCGTGTGTCAATGCCAATGCCAAAAGGAAAAAAAAAAATACCTGAGACTTCTCGGGGAAAAGGCATTCCCTTGGAATTGCCCTGAAATGTCAGCTGGAAGCATGGTTTGCAGCCCACCCTTTCCAGCCTGTCCTCTCCCAGACACCTCTGCATGGGCTGCTTCCCCAGACCCATCAGCTTACTGCCTCCCCCTGGCCTGGAGACACCCACTCCTGCACCTCTTCCTTTTCCCCAACAAGAATGCAACAAATGCCCACTGGCACTCGGCTGCAGAGACAACGGCGGCGTCTTTCCCCTCCCAGAGCTCACAGGCTATCGGCCTGGCAAGGAGGCAGGCAAATGGAGAGGAAGTAGGTGCGAGCCAGAACTCGCAGAGGCCAAAGCCAAGATGTTACACCGAGAAACCTGTCCTCTCTGCTGCTGTGCTTTCCCAAGCAAATTAGGTGTGTCCTTCAAGGCCTTGGCCAAGGCCCACTCCTTCTGGAAGCCTTCTTTGATACATAGGTTATAACGACAGTCCTTTAAAATTCTGTCCTAATTGGTCTCTGACCATTCCATCCCCCTGGCTGCCCCCCACACTGCTAGGGCCCTTGACCTCACCTGCTGAGTCTACCCTGCTCTAAGCGCAGAGCCAAGGTTGACCAGAGGCAGGAATTAGCCGAACCAAGGGTCAATCCCAGACCTTCTGACTATAACCAGTACCTTTCCCACTTTCTCCAGCTGCCTTTGCCTGTTCCCTTCCGTCAGTGATCCAAGGCAGCAAGAGGCTTATAAAAAGCCTTCCCACCCCTGAGTAGTGTGGTCTCCTGGAGCCAGGTGGAGGCCAAGGTTCTCGGTCTACGGGAGAACAAGTATCAGAAGGGTCCTGACCCAACCTGCCCCCATTACTAGGGAGGGAAGTACCCCTCCCCATCCAACTGGCTCAGCACATACCTCGTTAATGTGGGGCTTCGACATATACAGGTTCATTTTTCTCACAAAATGTCCAGAGATAAATAGTGTCAGCTGTGTTCAGCTTGTCACCAAGGATCTAGACTCAGTCCATCTTCCTATCTGTCATCCTTAGAGTCTGAGCTCCTCTCTCACCAGACGGCAGCATTATATCCATACTGCATGAGTGCCAGCCATGTATGTCCCTTGGGGACCCCTCAACACCAGCAGCCTCTCGGACATGTAACAGAAGACCTGACAGGGATGGTCCAGACTTCTGGACTTCCTGCTGCAGCTGGCAGGAGGGTGAAACATGGGCCCTCCGGGGGTGCTCGGGGGCTTATTAAGGGTGCCCTGACCTAGGCAAAGGGTGAAGAATGAAGCCCAATCTAATGCAAGGCATCCAAAGTCACCTTCGGCTCCCCGCATGGCTAGGAATTAACAGCCAGGACTCTAACCTACAGCTTCTAACGCCAAACCAGAGTCTGTCTCACTTTCCCAGGCTGCCCCTGGCTCTCCCGTTCAGCCAGCCATCGATTCCAAGCAGCCAGACTCCAGAGCGAGAGGTAGGAGTGTGGGCTCTGAAGGCCGGTGGGGCTGATCCCAGCCTGGACTCTCAGGGGCTTTCCGGAACGTCTTTGTTCTTTTCCAGAACAGCTACCAGAGAGCACCTGGCAGGCGAGTAGGCGGACAGGCTGGCCCGTGCCACAGCTCTTCCGGCAGGGCGCCGAGAGGGTGAAAATTTATTCAAGAGAAATTCTGGGACCAAGACAAAGCAGCACCATTGGACTTGCCTTTAAACTGCCCTCAAGAAGTTCTACGCACGCGGGGAAGTGGAATCAGTGGAGGGAGCTGGCTGGGCAGGCCTGGACTAAGAGAGATGTGGCCCAACTGACCTGCACCCAGAGCAGCCAAGCCTCTGATTTCCCTCTCAGTTCCCCCCTTCCTTAGTTCCCCACCCCACATTCGTGCATGCACTGGGGTATCTGGAATCCCCCCAGCGCACCCCCCAAACCATACCAGCACCATTACGGCATGCACTAGGAAAAAAGTTGTGTCTCTTATACGTGAGATCTACAGGCTGACATCCAGATGTCAATCACAGTGCCTGACCCAATAGGCAGCAAGTTTTGTGCCATGTGACCACGCCCTGCCCCAACCTGCAGCTAATTGGTCAAGAGAGTGGCACATGACTCAGCCCGGTGAGTCCATAGGCCGGCGAGCTGCATGGCCCAGGGTTGAAATGTGAGCCGGGCCAATCAGACTCCCTCTCTGAAAATGTGAACGAAAATCTCCAGAGATGAAGAATCCCCAGGGCTCCACACAGTGGCTCCGCCCTCACGGCTTCCGTTGGAGGTCATTTGCCCCTTTGAAAACGAGCCCGAGGCTCTGATGATCTCAGAATCATCTCAGGGTCCTCCTTCCCTATTCATAAAGGATAGAACACATTAAAAGCCTTCCTTTATCTCCTCCTACATCTGTTTCTTAGGTCCCAACTGGGAGTATTTCTGCTGGTGTAATCCCATCTTTATTCCGGAGCCAGATGATTAAATCCGTGATTCACACTCACACTAATCTCTTTATCAAGTGGTCCTTCTGCACGCCCTTAGTGTTCTCTTCCAAACATACTTTTTCTCATTTTTTATAAATGAGAGCCTTCCAGATCTTTAAGCTCTCATTCCTTTTTGCCTAAACAATTCCATCTTCAACTCCTTTCTCTTCTTGCATTTTGCTATAAGATGTGAGGAGGAACTGGGCTTCTCCTTGAACACTTTGCTTAGACACCTCCTCAGCTAAACACCCAATTTCATTGCTCACAGGTTCTACCTTCCACAAAACGCTAGAACGTGAACACAATTCAGCCAGATTCCTGGCTACTTTGTAACAAGTATTACCTTTTCTGCCATTGTCCAATGGCATAGAAAACCCCAGTATCTTTTGGAATGTAGCACACCTCCTCATGGGTCATACTTTGTACCTCACCTTTAGGCACCTGTTGGAACTTGAGTCTAGTTATATGTCTAGAAACAAGGGTGGTGGTCAGGGTGGATCCTGAAGAGAATCAGCATTGTCTTTCATGGCCACTGCCTCAGAGGAGGCCATTACAGTTTCCTCGGGCAATGCAGGGTTAATTTCCTCAGAAGGGGTGGAGGGGTGGCTACTACCACCGCGGATGGGAAGACCTCTCCCAGGACCAAAGAAGATATTGGGTGATCAATGTCCCCAGCTTCATTGCAGACTTTCCATATATCCCCATCTTGATTTGCAAGAACCCATTCTTTTCCAGGAAGAGGTACTTAGGAACATTTGTTTGTTGGATACCAACCATCTTGATGATCGCGTTGCCTACCACTGAACAGAAGGGTACGGTGATCCAAATGTGCACGGCCTCTAGTTCAAGCATGCCTGTTATCAGAAAGGTGGAAAATATGGAGTTTGTGCTCCTGAGAAGAAACAAGATTTCACAGGGCTACCTGACTCATTTGGAATGAAATGTAGTGTCTAGAGCATAGTTATTTCATTTAATGTAGGTTTTTATAAACTAGAAGTAAATATCTGGGCCTTAAATGACCACTAGTCTCACTGGATACTTTTCCCTTCAACTCACCCTGACTGTATGGAAAATATAAGTAAATCATTTCCTAGATTATACCTTCTTTAAATCTAGACTAAAGGAATATGTGTTTACTTTATTGTTTTCCCCCAAAATAACATGGCTCCAGTTATTTTTAAAACTCCATTTTATTAACTTTATTTTAAAATTCATTTTTTAGCCACTATTGGGTGGTTGAGCATCCGACTTCAGCTCCGCTCATGATCTCATGTTTCGTGGGTTCAAGCCCTGTTGCTTTGGAGTCTACTTTGAATTCTCTGCCTGGCCCTCCTCTGCTTATGTCTATCTCTCTCTCAAGAATAAATACACATTTAAAACATAAAAAAAAAAAGAACCCATTCTTTTCCAATCTATGTCCCCACTTTAACAGATACCTTGTGAGGCTGGGGGCTCAATTAACATTGTAACTGAGCCAGTTAGAGGACAAGATTCTGCATTTGATTTTCAGCACTCTCACCTGTGTAGCTACTGGAGCTAAGTTCTCAACAGGGCACAGATAGAAAGAGGCCTTCAGGTCGTGTATGCAGAGTTTGAGCCGGAAATTTGAATTCCTGACCTGTTCTTTTATCGCTTTGTCCAGCAACATAGGAGCCACGAGCCAACATTATTTCATTCGTTCATTTTCCAAAGAAGTTCCAGAGTATCACACTTACCCAGCTCCTTGCTTCTTAGAAGAGGCTGATTAGGACTATCTAATGTGGATATTTTGCATATCTCTATTGTCAGGTCACACCGTGGACTATCAGTGCTCTCTTTACCGCTCGAAAGAGAGTCATTAGTGTCCTCAAATCTAATCAGGTCAGAGACCTACTTCCCGAATCCCCAGAACCAATTCAGTAAATGCATCCTCAAAATTCTGTTTTTTGAGAACCCGTCCTAGTACCAAAATCTTTATTAGTCAGGGTTCTCCAGAGGAACAGAACAGAGAGAGAGAGAGAGAGAGAGAGAGAGATTTATGACAAGGTATTGTCTCATGTTCTCACAATCCGCTGTCTGCAAGCTGCAGACCCAGAAAGTCAGTGGCATATTTCAAAGGCTGGAGACCCACGGTGTAGATTCCAGTCTGAATCTTAAGGTCTGGAAGCTGGGAGCACTGAAGGCAGGAAAAGATGGGTAGCCCAGCTCATGGGTCAGACAGAGAACCAATTCAACCATCTTCCACCTTTTCATTCTATTTAGACCCTGAACAGATTGGCTTGGGTAATGCCTACTCGCAATGGGGAGGGCCATCTGCTTTACTCAGTTGACCAATTCAAATGCCGATCTCTTCCAGAAACATCTTCACAGACACACCCAGAAAGAAAATTTAACCAGATACGTGGGCATCTCGTGGCCCTGTCAGGTTGACCGCATTAACCATCACGCCGCGCAAGAAGATCTGATTCCGAGGAGTGGCCAGGAATCTGGTTTAACCTAGCACCCAAGGGAGTCTGATGCAGGTGACTCAGTGACCATGCTCTTAGACCCATTGAAATAGGGGCAGAGGGCCGCTAATGGCAGCATACGGAGGAGCAGACACACGACGAATAGCTGGTGGCATTGGTCCTGGGAAATCCTACAGCTGACTTGGGAAATCCTACAGCTGACTTTCTGGAGCCTCCTTGGTTAGGAAACCCCTCCAGCCCTGCTCTCTCTGAGGCCTGGGTCTGGGTCTGCCTTTCCCACAATGCCCCCTCCACTACCTGAAGTGACCAGAATGTGTGTCCGGGTTTCACCACCGAAAGGGCCCTGCCAGGACCGGGCTTCACCTGTTCATGAGTGGCAGCTGCAGGGAGAAGGGTCTTAGACCCTCTCACTTCCCCTAACAGAGTCACCGAGTGGAGCGGTCTCGTTGGAAGTCTTTGGAGTCAGACGTGCATGGATCCCAATCCTAAATCCCCCAGCTTGCTTCTGCGCCCTGCTGACCTCAGTAACGCGTCCTATGGGGACCAGCTCAGGAATACGTGCCTCACAACGTTGCCATGAGAGGTAACTGACCTTCAATATACACTGGCTGTCTCGTCCAATCTCATATAAAACTATTTTCAAGACCAGGCTCAAGTTGGATAAATGCCATAGCTCTGACCGGCCCTGTGGGGAACTTGGCTTCACAGCTACCGTTGTCATCCCCTTGAAGGGACACAGAGCAGAAGCAGCGATGCATCAGTAGTTCTTTTACTATAGAGACTTACATTTTTAAAAAACTATATAGATATATTTAGGATGTATCTTACTAATTTATTGACATCCAATCACATTAAAATATACAAATAATATATTAAAATATATAACAAAATATTACTTCTAAAAAAATTATTCAGAGAGAGACAGAGAGAGGATGGGGAGGGGAGGGGCAGAGAAAGAGGGAGACAGAGAATCCCAAGCAAGCTCTGAGTGCCGTCAGGGCGCAGAGCCCAACGCGGGGCTCAAACCCACGAAACCAGGAGATCACGACCTGAGCCGAAATCAGGAGTCAGACACTTAACTGACGGAGCCACCCAGGTGCCCCCAAAATATTACATTTTAAAATATAAAAATAAATGTTATATAAGTATATATGTATTTATTTATCAAGGGAGAAGGAGAAGAGGGACACGGAAAAGGTAAGACACCATATTTTTTTTCCCATCCATAACCAGTTGCTAAAACAGGCTCATTTTTTTCCAAAAAAAAAAAAATGACCTTCAATATAGAAATATTTTTATTATTTTATCTGATTACAAAAGTAACACTTGTTCATTTAAAAAAAAAAAATTACAGGGGCGCCTGGGTGGCTCAGTTGGTTAAGCATTCAACCTCAGCTCAAGTCATGATCTCACAGTTTGTGAGTTCAAGCCCCGCGTCAGGCTCTGTGCTGACAGCTCAGAGCCTGGAGCCTGCTTGGGATTCTGTGTCTCCCTCTCTCTCTGACCCTTCCCCGCTCATGCTCTCCTCTCTCTCTCAAAAAAAAATAAACATTTTTTAAAAATTACCAAGTCTATATGGTAAAAATGACCAATTCCCACAGAACACTAATCCACAAACAAATCCACTGCCATGGGTTAGGCCAAGTCCTCCCAGATGCCTTTTAAAATGTGTGTATGACTTTGGGGGCGCCTGGGTGGCTCAAGAGGTTAAGCATCCGACTTTGGCTCAGCTCACGATCTCCAGGTTTGTGGGTCTGAGGCCCGCACCATCAGTGCGGAGCCTGCTTGGGATTCTCTCTGTCTCCCTCTCTCTGCCCTTCCTTCCCTCAAGCTTTCTCTCTCAAAAATAAATAAATCCTTAATAAAATAAAATAAAATGTACATATGACTTTAAAAAAACATAATGGAATCATTTTATACTGCTCTGTATTCTGCCTTTTCCCACCTATTATATCAACCTAGTCGTTTCAAGGGCATCTCCTTGCTTTGCTCCAGGAGGGAAGCGAGCCGGTAGCGACACAAGTTACCAGGACCGACCAAGTTGAGAGTGCCTTGACGTAGTGCATTATGCAACATATGTATTTTTCAATAAATGCTAAAAAGAGAAAGCTCTCAGACACTGGATAATCAGTCCTTGCCCCCATTTTAAAGGCTGCGTCTATCAGAGAAGTGCTAACGGCATCAAAAGTAATTTTACCAAGAGGGGATCTGCATTTTAAAACGAGTATAGGCAAACCATGAGAGACTCTTGAATGCTGAGAACAAACTGAGGGCTGATGGGGGTCAGGGAAAGGGGTAGGGGGGACACGGGCATGGATGAGGGCCCATGAGCTTGTTGGGATGAGCACTGGGTGTTATATAGAAACCAACTTGACAATAAACTATTAATAAAATAGAATAAAATATAAAATAAAATAAGATAAATAAATAAAACGAGTACAACATGCAAACGGAAGAACAAGGGGATGCCATTTTTCCCTTACCAAAGTAGCCAAAACCTTTCATTTTAAGTAGATACCTGGTGGTGGCAAAGAATGGAGAAGCCTCTCTTGTATGCTCCTGGTGGGCATATTAACTAGAATATACTTTCTAGAAAGGAATTTGGCAATATATATCACAAGCCTGACAGGGCACCTGGGTGGCTCAGTCGGTTAAGTGTCCACCTTTGGCTCAGGTTTGTGGATTGATCTCACGGTTTGTGGATTCGAGCCCCGCACAGCACAGAGCCTGCCTCAGATCCTCTGTCCCTCCCCACTTTGCCCCTCCCCTGCTCACACTCTCCCTCTCAAAATAAACATTTTTCTAAAAAAATTCAAAAACCTGACAAATTCTCATATCTTTTGATCCATCGGTAGGAATCTACCCACAGAGAAACAATTCAAAATGTTGGCAAGGAGGTAGGCACAAAGATTCGTTCTATTTTATAATGATGGGAAAACGTGAACAGCCTAACAGGAGAATGATCAAGTAAATTATGGTGCATTCAAAGTACCACACATTATCCAGTTCTCATTAATATAGGGAAGATCAAAAACAGGTGATTGAGTAGTGATGTCTGCAACCGGAAGGGATTGGTGGGAAGCATCGGGGCGGAGACTTATGCCATTTGTAGAGGTAATTTGGTGGAGGCTTTGAGGTCACCAGGTGGGAGCTGGGGCTGCAGCCTCTGTGCTTTCTGTTCTGAGTCTGTTCTAAGTCGATGTGGGCTTCCCTTAGCACCTTTGCCTTCTTCCGGCAAGCTCATCTACCACATTCTCTGCAGACATTCCGCTAACCGGGACAGCATCTGTAGTTGGGCACTTTTGACGTGTAGAAATCCAGAGACTGAATGCTGTCTCATTTTTCTTTTTTTGTTTGCATGATTATTTGTTCTACTTTAAAACGATGTTCTAGGGGTGCCTGGGTGGCTCAGTTGGTTGAGTGTCCAACTTCAGCTCAGGTCATGATCTCACGGTTCATGGGTTCGAGCCCCACATTGGGCTCTGTGCTGACAGCCAGCTCAGAGCCTGGAGCCTGCTTCAGTTTCTGTGTCTCTCTCTCTCTCTGCCCCTCCCCTGCTCATGCTTTTTTTTCTCTCTCTTTCTCTCTCAGAAATAAATAAATACATTTTAAAAAATAAATTTAAAAAAATTAAAACAAAACGATGTTCTATGTATTTATCCAAAGAAAATGAAAACACTCGCTTAAAAAGATATAGGCGTCCCCGTGTGTATTGCTGTGTAATTAACAATAGCCAAGATGTGGAAGCAACGTAAGTGTCCATCGATAGGTGAATGGATAAAGATGACTTGGTACACATATACGATGGAATATTACTCAGCCATAAAAAATGAGCTCCTGCCTTTGGAGACAACGCTGGATGAACCGAGAGGGTATGACACTAAATGCAGCAGGTCAGAGAGAGACAAGTACTGCAAGGTTTCGCTTCTATGTGAAATTTACAAAATAAAACGAACAAACAAACAGCAGAACCAGACCCAGAAATACACAGAATAAACTGATGGTTGTCAGAAGGGAGAGGGTGGTGGGAAGGAAACTAGAGGGGGTGACAAGGAGTGGGAGGTATGGGCTCCCGGCTACAGAATGAGGAAGTCACAGGGATGAAAGCTACAGCATGGGGAATATAGTCAATGGTGTTGTAATAGCATCGTATGGTGACAGATGGTAGCTACGTTTGTGGTGGGCATGGAGTTATCCAATCATGATGCCATACACCAGAAACTAACGTAATATGCATGTCAACACAATATAAATAAATAAATAATAAATAAATAAATAAATAAAACAAAGTTCTAGGATCATTATATAGACATTTTCGAAAGTACGGGGGCCAGTGGGGAAAGGGGAATGTAGTAAGAAAAAATCACGAGGTCCACAGGACCACGGCCCCTGATTAAGGCTGGCCCAGAAGTAAAACAGCTCTTGTAAGAACTACCACCCTGCTTCAAGACATCTGAGGAGCCCAGGCCTCTCAGCCCCAAACTTAGATCAGAGTTATCTTAGATTTAGAGGCCCCAGGCACCTGATGGAAAATTTTTAAATCCTCTTTAGAGGAAGACAGCATTAGACAAGGCCTCAAACTATTTTTACCAATCATCTTTCAGACACAGTGTCTTACACTCAAAGATAACCAAGTCCACAAGGGACTAGACCCCATGGGGAAAACCAGCGGGGAAAAACAGACAAGAGATATGCATCAACCCTGGATCCTGACGTTATTGGACAGCACTGTAAAACACCTAGGCCCACAATGTTCAAAGAGGTAAAAGCCCAACTGGAAAAAACTGGCCGAAAACTAGACATTATAAACAGTGACGTGGAAGATCTGGAAGAGAACCAGATAGAGTAACCGGATTTCCTAAAGTAAAACCATAATAACCAAAATGATCAAAGCAGCTGCCAGTAGCCAGACCGGCCCTCTCTGGTCTGTGCAGAGAAGCGGACACCCAGTGAGCGCTGAAATTTCTTTGTCTCCCATGGAAGCACGTGGGACACGCTGCCACCTCACCTCCAGTGAGGTGGGGAGATTTGGGCTGCTTCCCAGCCACCGGCCCCGGGTCTGGACGCGGCTTTGGTATCAAAGGCACCAGCACCGGCAGCTCCAGAGGGCACTAACGGACAGATCTTAACATTGATCCTGGCGCGTGGCAAAGTTTGTTTGCTAAGTGTGCTCTGTTTGCTAAAGCAGGAGAGGGTGGGATACGTTTTAGGAAGGCTTCCTTCAAAATGTTTTCCAAGTTGCCTTCAATTGGTCTGGAAATCTCATCAGTACACCTAGCACAGCCTCTCTCTGTCAACTTCCCCGAAGGGTTCTGTTTGTAGGGTTATGATGTTACTTATAATGGAGGCAAACGGAAGTGTGCTTCCGTAGTGAAATGGCTCCGTTAACAGAGACGCCAATGCCATGAACCACGTGTTACGCTGTCCTGCTGCTGCTCAAACCCGGCGGGGATCCAGAAAAGGCCAGAGCTTCGACCCTGCACCCTCCTAATAGCCAGCAGACCCCCATGGCTCCCTACTGCAGACTTGAGAGACAGAAAGAATGCTAACCAGTGAACCAATCCCAGGGCAAACCCACCAGCGAGGTCTGTGGGGAGGTGGCCTTTGATCTTCGGGTCTCCTGACCTTGAATTTATTCGCTGAGATTGGCCAAAACCTAGAGTCCAGCTGCCGACAGAGTGATTTGATTGTTCTGAGGCTCTGGAGTCAAAGGTTTGGGGCTTGATTTCCAGGTGCCCAAGGGGAGATCATCTGTTCCCAGTCAAGAGAGCTGGCTTCCCATCCCAGCCAACGCATACTCTCCAAAACACGTTTTAGCCCAGACTCGAATGTCACTGAAAAGACCTGGAGATCCTCCGAGGGCTCTGAGACAGGGACCCAAAGAGGCAGGACTAAAATATTGAGTTCCCTGGAGATACCAATCATCAACTCCAAAGACCACATGAAAACCTGGCCAAGCGTGGACGATCGTTCACCCATCCCAGGTGAGGAGGGGACTGGAGCCAGAATGCGGCAGACCTAAGATTCTAAACTAGATCTCAGGCCAACCATCCTCTTCCTCTTTTCATGATACCAGCTAGGCTGCTTGGTGTTCGCCCCACTGCCGTCTCCCACACCCCAAAGCTGGTCCACGGGACTTCCCTAAAAGTCTCGAGAGAGAAAGAGGTGACAATATGGTTGCTTTGCCCAATAAGACGTGGTGATTTACCCAAACATGCTCAACCTCAAGGAAAATACTGCATGACTTTACAAAATCCTTCCTCAGACACATCGCTGGCACCTCTTCTTCCACATGCTGAGAATTTAAAAGAGACAAAAACTTCCTCATTAAAAAAAAAAGGGTCCAACAAGTGAGGTAATGGATGAGTTAATAAATGATGAGAATCTTTCACAACGTGTATGTAAACAAATCGCCACTATGTACACTTGAAATATCTTACAACTTGTCAGTTACATGTCAATAAAGCTTTAAAAAAAACACACAATGATTACTAAGAAGGAAACAGGGAAAGAAAAACCTCTATTTTCTTTCTCCCCAGAAGGAAGAGAGGTAACATTCACTGGACGATAACTCTGCCCCAGTTATTAAACTAATTATCTCATTTAAACCCAATCGCCTGACAGGAACACTGAAGTACGGAGGTCTTCGCCCTTTCAAAGCTGCGTGGCAGAGCCCATTCTCAGACCAGCCAGAGCTCCCTTCCCTTCCGACTTGGCCATCAGAGTGACCCATTCATGCCGGTTTGCCTGGGGCTTTCCAGGATTTAGCATTGAAGGTCTCCTATCTCGGAAACCCTCCAGCCTGGGGCAAACTGGAAGCATTGGTCCCTTGAGAGGCTGGGAGAAATGTCATGAGAGCCATGAAGGCCGCTGGCTTTCACACCATTTTGGTTTGACTTGAACATGTTCCTTTTTGGTTCATACAATAGTGAAGCACAGAATCTGGTCAACACACCCCGATTTCCCGATTTCTCTAGTTCCTCTGTTTTTAATGGCCTGGAAGACACAGACCTCATCTTCAAGTCTACGGAACTCTACCTGCGATGGAGGAAGGCTTGAATATGATACAGAAACCCCGTATATAATCCACTATAATATTGGTGGCTCCGTGTTTCCTTCTCAGAGAAAATGAGGCTTCTAGGAAGGTAAAGTGTTCTCCCAGGAACCAGAACCACTGAGCTGGTTCAGCCCGTTAAAAAACTGTGTGTCCTTTGGTAAGTCTCTTGCCCTCTCTGAGCCTCGGTTTGAAATACAGGCATTTTAAATGCCTTGATGCTCAGCCCCTTGTTCTACGGATGAGAGCATGAAGGCCAGAGAAACAGGGAGGTTTGGCCAACGTCACCTGGCAAGCGAAGGCAGGACAAGATGAGTGGCACTCTCTGGAGATCTGTTTCCCCCTCCAACACCCGCTAGAGAAAAAACAGAGTGTGCTGAGAAAGAGAATCTGTTTAATGTTGCTCTCTAAGCCTGTAAGGAAAACGAGCCAAATGCTGAAAGATTAAGAATTCTGATCTTTCAAAACAAATCAGGGTTTAATTGGGGTTTTCTTCAAGCCTCATAAAAAAGGGGAGCTGAATCCTTGACCAAACACTCAGCATTCCAAACGGGGAAGATGAGACAGATTTTAATCCCCTGCGTGAGGAGCAGGCCGATCGGAGGATGTATGTTTCCACTGGTTGCATATTTCTCAGATGTGTAAATGGCAGGCAGCCTGGAAAGAGGAGGCTGGCCCCAGAGAGGCGTGCGGGGCAGGTGGGGGCTCTGAGGAGAGCATCCGAGCAAAGCCCTAAGGAAAGCCAACGGGGCCGAACACTGGTGGTGCAGGGAGGTCGAGTAATTTGCTTAAAGTCATTCAGCAGGTAGGTGGCAGAGTCAGGAACTGAATGCAGATCCACATTCAAGCCCAAGTGCTCAGTGGCCATGCTAGGTCTCCTCGGGAGCTGGAGGGTAAATGGAGACATCAGGGCACCCTTCCCTGAACCAGGGAATCTGCTGTAGACTCTCTGGGCTCCCTTGTGGGTGTCTCTACTGCAGTCTTGCAGGCTGTTTCTTTAGCTTCCCAGATTAGATTAAGATTCATTCATTCATTCATTCATTCATTCAACACTTAAAAGTCTACTGTGTGCTGGCTGACACTCCCCCATCAGGGAAGTAAAACAACCGAACTATCATGGAGATGTGTCCAAGTGCTGTGAGATGAAGGAAGGCTTCCTGTAGGAGGTGATATTCCGGGTGGGTCTTGAGTGAGATTGTGATACATCAACTGTCATATCACAATAAAATTTGGCTGAATTATTCAATCATTTACTAGCGGCGTGGGTCCCGTTTGGTAGGGAGGGCCCCGGGTTGGTACTCCTGACGGAAACAAACTTGAGGATTGTCTAGGAATGCCAATTATCTCCAGATACCCCAAAACTCAATACATCTGTCAATGATCTGTATCTCACTTGCACCACCCCTGCCTCCACCAGCATTGGGAGTCAGGGCAGGAAACGCCCACATCCCTAGCACCTCTGCACCAGTTATTTCAATGAATAGAAGCCCGTAGGGGAAGCAATGTAGCCTCTTGTTAGAGAGGAGAAAACAGAAGCTGAGAGAAGTTGGGTGGCTTACCCAAGGTCACACAGCTATACAGGACAGCACCAAGATCAAAAAGCAAAGCCCACACAATTCCCATGGCCCCGCCTACCTCCTGTGTGCCAGACGATGCTTCAGAAACAAAACCTCTAGTTGGTTAAGTGTCTGACCCTTGGTTTTGGCCCAGGTCATGATCTCAAGGTTCATGAGTTCTAGCCCCGTATCAAGCTCTATGCTGACAGTGCAGAGCCTGCTTAGGATTCTCTCTCTCTGTCCCCTCCCCACCTCTCTCTCTCTTTCTGTCTCTCTCTCAAAAAAAAAAAAAAAAAAAGAAACAAACCTCTGCAAAGAATAGTCCCATAACGACACCAAACAGGAAGTGATTTGCCCCTCTGGGGTGCTTAGCCCTGTGCTAGCCTCGCCAGAGGTTCATGGAGGCAAAACCTCAAGGAAACTCTCTATTCAGACGTGAAGAGACCTAACAAGTCTACTTGAAATCACAGAAGCCCACATCTAACCAGGATCCGAGTTGTGTGGCATCCCTGGTGTCAGCAATCAGTGTCCCCAAAGAGGTGACTTTGTGCTAGCCTACAAGGTCAGCAAGAGCTTTGGTGGAGGATGTAGAGAAACTAGAGCCTTGTGCCCTGTTGGTGGGAATGTAACATGGTGCATCTGCTGTAGGAGACATGGCCGTTCTTCAAAAAGTTAAAAGGTGAATCCCATATGATCCACTTCTGGCTGTACACCCCAAAGAACTGAAAGCAGGGTCACAAAGAGATGCGTGCCATGTTTGTAGCAGCATTTTTCAAAACGCCCCAAAGGTGGAAACTCAAAGGTCGATTGACAGATGAACGATGTGGGATATACATACAATGGAATATTACTCAGCCCTGAGAAGGAAAGGAATTCTGACTCCTGTTCCAACATGGGTGAACCTTGCAGGCACTACGCTGAGTGAAAGAAGTCAGACACCAGAGAACACATCCTGCCTGACTCCACTAGCCAAACTTAGAGGCAGAAAGTTGCCAGGGGCTGGGGGTGCACGGAAGTGGAGGACATGGGGAGCTCTTTTATGGGTGTAGAGCTTCAGATCTACAAGATGAAAACATCCCAAGATGAACGGCGCAGCATTGGGAATGTACTTAACCCCGCTGAACCATAGTATGATTATTTTCTTAAGTTTTTATTTAAATTCCAGTTAGTTGACACACCGTGTAACGTTAGTTCCTGGTGTACAACATAGTGACTCAACACTTCTATGCATCAGCCGGAGCTCATCATGATAAGCGTACTCGTCAATCCCCATCATCTATTTCACCCACCTCCCCTCTGGTCACCACCCCTTGTTCTCACTAGTGAAGAGTCTGTTTTTTTATTTGTCTGGTTTTTTTTTTCCTTTGCTTCTTTGTCTTGCTTCTTAGATTCCACAGATGAGTGAAATCATGTGGTATTTGTCTTTCTCTGGCTTATTTTGCTTTGCATGAGACTCTCTAGCTCCATCCATATCATTGCAAATGGCAAGATCTCATTCCTTTTTATGGTCACGTAATATTCCATTTTATGTATATATGTATGTATACACGTATGTACATACACACATCTTTATTCATTCATTAGTTGATGGATACTTGGGCTGTTTCCACAGTTGGATTATTGTTGATATCGCTGCTATAAACACCAGGGTACGTGTATCCCTTTGAATTGGTATATTTGTATTCTTTGGGTAAATCATAGTAAAATTAGTAAAACCTAGTAAATCATACATTTAAATTGGTTAAGGTGGCAAGTTTTAGGTTATGTGAACTTTATCACAATTTTTTTAATCAAGAGAGAGAGAGAGAAAGGAGGTGAGGGGAGGAGAGAAGGGAGGGAAGGAGGAAAGGTCAGGAAGAATTTGGACAGACAGCAGAGAAAAAGAAGGTGGTCATTCCAGGCTGGGGAAAAGGTCCTCTACACCAACACTAAACACATTTTCTTCTTCCCAGCTCAGCTCTACCCCCTCAGGGTGGTTCATTTTCAGGCCTGACCCTCGAGCTCAGGCTGCTGCAACCACATCCTTCCAGATTCACATTCTGCAGAGAAGAGTAAACATCTGTGTCCCCGCATTCCCAGCAGAAGTCCTCAAGTCCTGAGATCCGTTCTGGTTGGACTGGCTTAGGACACCTGCCCATCCCTGAAGCAATCAGGGGGCGTGGAGGCCGGTAATGCATTGTTTAGCTTCAGACTGGATCACCGGTTCTACTCTTGAAGCTAAGACCAGAACCAGCTCCATCCAGTGGTCCGTGGACCAAAAAGTTTCCCCAGAGAAAAATTAGGATATGACCACCAAAGAGATAGTATGGATGGCAACGGATACGGAGCCCCCCGAGTTCACTAAATATCCCCTAGGTTCCATTTGCCTAAGGATAACCTGAGGGTCAGAATGGCTACATGTATCCATGGATCTATGGAGCAGTAAGAAGTAAATGGGGACCTCAAGTCTGCTCAGATCTAATGAAGGGGGGAGGGGTGTGGAGAGGGGTTGGGAAGGTAAGAACTGGCTAGGGTCGTGATGAAGGTATTCTTGGTAGGCTTCACCCTGCATTACCCGGAGTTCTGCAAGCCAGAAAGAGGAGGTTGAGTTTAATGAAGAAGGAAATAGGAAACGTCTATGGGTTTAACAGAGAACTGACAGAAGAGAGTGTTAAGACCCACTCCAGGCTGCAGTCGGGGGTCTGAACTCTCATCAGTTCAGATTAACACTCCCTTTTACGCCTTGAGGATGTTTTCAAGGGATGGGCTGCACGAGGCGAGTCGTGCCCCCACCCCAACTTCCTGGCTCCAGCCTGTCCTCGGAGATTCTGAGGGCCCCTCCCCCCGGGGCTGTGGCTTTGGCAAACACTTTGGAAACTGCAAGTTTTAAATGAATTTCCATCCCAGAGGAAGTTGAGAAGCAAGCATGCTCCACCAGCCACTTCTGAGCTCCAACATTTGTCTTACCCCTTCAGAAAAAGGATCAAACACTCTTTCACAATGGAAGGAGGAGAGGGAGTGAAGGAGGAGAGGGAGGAAGACGGGGTGGGAGGGGGGCGTCAAAGAGAAAAAAGAACAAATAAGAGAACCTCATTTGATCTTAATCAGACAAAGTTTATGTCTGAATTCTTCTCTTCCATGCTGAGAAAACCAATACATAAGGGAAAACAAATCACATGTTATTTACTTCCCTTGAATTGTCTCTGATTGGTTCCAAAAGGGTTTAGGAGGCTCCCAAGACTAAACACAATGGGGACCGTGATAATTAGGGACAAAAAAGGAATGAAAACCATAAAGGGAGCAAAGAAAGGAGATACCAGCAGGCACCTGAGGAACACCAATTCATAACTTGGACACTCTGTTTGGCCTCATACGGAAAAACACACTGATTTTATATTAGTTTTGTCTTCTGATGATAGAAAGCATTCAAATGCATCCATGGCCACAGACTTTTTTCTGGGACCAAACTCAAGCCGAAATATATCACATGGGGTGGACAAATTATATTTGAGTTGCAGAGAATAACAAGAGAAGTAAGCCCAAAAGACTTTTTGAAGGACGTACTCTCCCAACTTGCAATGAATGTTCTAAACAACTTTTTTGTTTGTTTGTTTTGTTTTGTTGGGGGGGGGAGGTTTGTTTTGTTTGTTTTTTTGTTTTTTTGCCAAAAGTGGGAAAGCTTGATGGAATCGCGTGTTCTTCAGAACGGGAAGATCTCACCCGGGGCCTGGAAGACTTAACCACAGCAAGGTGGGCAGGCTGGGAGGTGCCTGGCTAGGGACCTGGCTGACGCAGACCTGGATCTGCAAACAGAGCTAGAAGAGCCTCGGAAGGGGAGAACACCAGAGCCAACATACCCACCTGTTCCCGGCCCTTTCAGCCAGCCTGACCCAGTCCCGCCTCACACCCCTGCAGGCCGAGCACCCCTTCCTCTCCACCCCTTCATCCTGGTACGCTTTCTCCTGCTTTTAAGATCCTGGCATCACCCTCTAGCCGTGAACGCCAAGTTCAACCCCTAGTAAAACATCTGTGGATGACTTCCCTGCATCCTCCCCCTCCTTCCGCCCCCCCCCCAGCAGCGCCCCTGAACACCCTCAGAGAGCACTCTTGCTCTATTTCAGCCACGCGGTTTGGGTGGGGATGGATTCTACCCCTGATTCTAGGGTTGAATACTGTTGCCCCAACATTCACCAATCAGCAGGTTGCATATCCCTGACCTTGACGGCTGCTTTCAGGGAAGGACGATGACCCAAATCAGGTTAACCGAGGCTAGCAAAGCTCAGTTCTGGGACTTCTGTTGGCACTATCAGGAAAGTGGATTTTCTCTCGCCCAGCCTTATCCCTGGACTTCCCAGTTCGCTTTTTTGTTTAAACCAGTTGGGGGTTCTAACAGGTAAGCCACTTGGGACCCCTTTGGAGTTACCTCATCGCCCCCTGCACCGGGACCCTGGCACTTTCTTACACACGCTGCCCTGGAGCGCTCTAGACGGTGCAGGTTGGAGCCAGCCCTGGCCCTCCAAGGAAGGCTGGAAGTAATTCAAACACCAGCTATCAACGATAAGAGATGAGAAAGCTGAGTCAACAGGCAAAAATGTAGTAGCTGACTGATCCAAGCTGGGGTCCATGGTTACTGAAGGCTGCGGCCGCCAGGCTGAGGGGCGTCTCTGGGAATCCGGGCGAGTGGTACTTAGGATAACTGTCCACAGGTGGTGAGGCTGGAACTGGGGGACAGGACTCCCGAGGAGACCGGCAGAAGCAAGCAGTTTCCCAGCTTAGATCCAGGCCAGTTAGTTAGCAAGGAATTCAGGCAAGAAAGCCTCCAAATACCAGAACCGGGGACTAGTCCAGCCTTCTTATTGAACATAAGGCAGAAATCCAGTTACTTCAGTGAAGCCAAAGTCAGATCCGGCCTGGAGGCCAAGCTAACGTGACTCTGGGTCCTTTAAGACATCCCAACAGAGGACAGGTCACACGGCCGGCAGCTGAGGGGTCGAGACCTGAAACCATCCACTTTTCCTCCCCATGCAGGAAAGCTCGTGAGGCAGAGACTATCTCCTACCCCATATCTACCCTCTCTTCTTACTAGGTGTTTGCTTACGAGCTTTGGTCAAAGCGGCAATGTGCCCAACACTGCTAAACGGAGGTTTTTTTGCCTCCTCCTTCTCCTTTCTTCCTGCTTGGAATCCTGGTGTAAGAATTACCTGGATGCCATCTAGCAATCCAGAAGGCCAAGCGACAGGAAAGCCAGGGCCTAGAACCTGATATCATCGAGCTGTTAAACCAACCCGACCACCCTCTTCTGGATTTTTTGTTCTATAAGGTAATTTAATGTCTCAGTTGTTCAAGCCAGTGGTTCTCAGAGTGTGTCCGCAGGCCAGCAGCATCAGTACCATCTGGGAATGTGTTAGAAATGCACATTCTCAGGCCTCACCCCACATCGATAGAACCTGAAATGCTACAGGTGGGGGCCTATCATTTTACCAAGTTAGTTTTTGTTTTTTTTTTAACTTTTATTTGAAAGACAGAGCACGAGCAGGGGAGGAGCAGAGAGAGGGAGACACAGAATCCAAAGCAGGCTCCAGGCTCTGAGCTGTCAGCGCACAGCCCGACACGGGGCTCGAACTCACAATCTGTGTGATCATGACCTGAGCCTAAGTCGGATGCCCACCTGACGGAGCCACCAGGTGCCTCGCCAAGTGAGTTTTACCAAGCTGCCTAGGCGATGCTGACACGTGCTTAAAATTCAAGAACCACTGGCTTTCACTACCGTTGATCAAACTTTCTGTGAGTTTCAGCTGAAAGCATTTATACTTACATTTTCCCATAGCAACCCTCACTTCTGGACGGGGTATCAGGTGGCTGAGCGCAAAGCAGAAGAACTGATATTCACAAATCCAAAAGGGAAAGTTTCAAAGGGGAAATGGAACTCATAAAGGAAAAAATAAAAATTAAGCACTTCTATCCTTCAGAATAATTGTAAATACAATTAAAAGGCAAAAGAAGACACTGAGGAGGGGGGCGCCTGGGTGGCTTAGTCGGTTAAGCGTCCGACTTTCGCTTAGGTCATGATCTCGCGGCCCATGGGTTCGAGCCCCGCGTCGAGCTCTGTGCTGACTGCCAGCTCAGAGCCTGGAGCCTATTTCAGAGTCTGTGTCTCCCTCTCTCTCTGACCCTCCCCTGCTCACGCTGTCTCTCTCTCTCTCTCTCTCCTAGAAATAAATAAAAATATTTAAAAAAAAAAAGAAAGAAAAAAAAAGAAAACACTGGGGGAAATAACTAAAACAAATATGACAACCCTTAAAATCCTGTCAAAAAGTCATGCAAAATCAAGGAAACAATAAGATCCCAAATTAAAAACAGCACGCGCGTGCACGCACACACACACACACACACACACACACACACACACAATTTACAGAATGGGAAATACAAATGGTTAATTAAAAGGAATAATGCTCAACCTACTGGGAATCAAAACAATGTGAATTAAAATGTGATATTCTCATCTATTGAGTTAGTAAAGATTGAGTAAAAGAAACTTCCTGATGCCGGGAGGGGAGGATGGACACTTCCCTGCATTGCCACTGGGGGTATAATTTGGCACCACCACCATTCTGGAAAGAAATCAGGCCACATTCATCAAGAGATTTTTAAGTGTTCATACTGTCTGAATCAGGAATCCAACTTCTATTTATCTAATCCAGGGGTCAACAAAAGTTTGTTTTTGTATGGTCTACAAGCTAAGAATACTTTTTACATTCTTAAAAGGTTGGAAGGGGAATAAGAAGGAAGAAAAAGAAGGAGAAAAAGGAAGAGGAAGAAGGACGAGAAGGGGAATGGAAGATGGAGGAAGAGCAAAGGAAAGGGAGATGGAGAGGGAGAGAAGGGGGAGGGGAGATGGAGGGAGGGAGAAGGAAGAAGGAACAGAAGCCACATCAGGCACAACTAATGATATTTTCTATCTGCCTTTTATTGAAAACAGTTACCGGGGCGCCTGGGTGGCTCAGTCAGTTAAGCATCTGACTTCGGCTCAGGTCATGATCTCACGGTTTGTGGGTTCGAGCCCTGCGTCGGGCTCTGTACTGACAGCTCAGAGCCTGGAGCCTGTTTCGGATTCTGTGTCTTCCTCTCTCTCTGACCCTCTCCTGCTCACGCTGTCTCTCTCTCTCAGAAATAAATAAAAAGCATTAAAAATTTTAAAAAAAAAAGAAAGAAAACAGTTACCAAGCCTTGACTGATTCTGGGCTAAAGCAGGATTAGCAAACTACGGCCGGCCCACTGACCAAACCCAACCAGCCACCTGCTGTTGTAAAGTTTTATTGACCACATCCACACTGGTTGGTTTACGGGCTTCGTGGCTTCTTTTGAAAAGCTACAGTGCAGAGCTGAGTAGTTGTGACAGAAACCATATGGCCCACTAAACATAAAATAGTATCTAGCCCTTTGCAAAAAGTCTGCCAACTCCTTGTCTAAAGAAATAATCAGAAAGACAGAAATTGTGTGCCAAAATGTTCAGCACAGCATTATTTGTGCAGAAGACCAGTTAACCCAAGGATGGAGACAAGGAGTATGCATTTATCCCAAGCCTTCCCATCTTAAGGACTCAAATGCGTTAGTGATTATTAGTATCTACGCAACAGTCATTTTCATAGGTTTACAAAGAGCCAGTAATAAAATGGGAACGCAGGCCATCGAGTGCCCATATTTGTTATTTCAGTTGAAGAGTTTCAACATGTAGATACACGAGACAAAAAAGGCTGAAAAAAAATGCACCAAAGCCTCCTTACCAGGGCTCCCTGGGCGACCAGGGTCCTGGGTAATGTTTCACTTGCTTCCATGCACTTTTCAGTGATTTCCAAGCTGCCTGTCGTGAGCAAATGCAGCTCTTATTATCTTTACAGAGAAAGCCTTCTTTCTCAGAAAGGCACGGAGTTTGGAAGCACAGCTGAGGGCCCGGAGCAGACCTGGGGGGGGCGGGGGGGGGGCGGGTTGCTGAAACCGGACTCAGGCTGAACAGCTACATGAGCCAGGCTGGAGCGAGCCTTGAAGGCTGGGAAACACCGGGCGGGCAGCGGCGGCCAGCCACCACGACAGCTGTTTGACCTGAGTGACACCGTGCAGAGTGTTCTGAGAGCAATGCACCCTGGTTTCCCAGAAGAGACCTCACCTCTTGTCAAGATACCCCAAGGAGCCATGCCAGAGCTTGAAAGATCAGGCCCAGGGCGAGAGGGGCAGAGAGACAGCAGCGAACAGGACTTGGCCACGGGTCTATGGGCCCCCATCAGTCCCTGCCAGCCTCCTGAGCCATCACCAGGGGGGGTGCTCGCGGCCCTTCAAGGGGGCCCAGCGCTCCACATGCATCATCACGCAGTATATGCACGGCGCCCCACTGAGGTAAGGGCGGCTGCTATTCCCACTTGATAGATGTGCACACTGAGGCTCAGGGAGGCTGAGTCGCTTGTGGAGGGGTGGCACACGGAAGTGGCAGAGTAGGGATTCAACGTGGGTATCTGACTCCCACGGCCAAGTTTCTTCCCAGCCAGCAAGCTGTGCCGTGGGAGACTCACCTTTGAGTCTAACTGGTAGGCAGAAGGGACGGCCGCTGAGTGGTCATGTCAGGCTGAAGCAGGTCTGCTGGGAGATGTCCTACTGTGCACAGACCACCCGGGGCCCAGGCGGTAACGCTTAGTCAGACCAAGTCCGGCTCCCCCACCCTCCGAGAGAAGGCCCCCTGGGACCCATGTGGCTACACCGACAGCTGCCGGCTTAGCAGTCCCAGCCAGATGGGCTCCGGGTGGGTCATAGAGGAGCTGACCAACTCCGGCTCAAGCTGTGGCCCGGACGGCAGAAGGCTGGTCCCCAAACTTCCCAGATTGCCACTTACCAAAGCCGAACCAGGTCAACAAGAAATTACACGCCTAGAGGACTTCCTAGCAGAAGGTCAGATGGCGAGGGCTGGGTAGGGGTGCACGCATGTGTGCACAGGGTGGAGGGGGCATCAGAAAGTTAAACACAGAGTTACCATATGACCCAGCAATCCCACTTCTGGGTACTTATCCCAAAGAATTGAACGCAGGGTCGAGAACGGATACTGCAGAGCCATGGTGATTGCAGCAATGACCAAAAGGTGGAAGCGACCCAAGCCCAAAGGGAAGACCTCACGGCCACACTACCGGGGTTCAATGGCCCAATGGATAAATAAACTGTGGTACAGACATACCATAGAATATCTTTCAGCTTTGAAAGGAAGGAGATTCTGATACATGTCAGGACAGGGATGAACTTGAAAGGCATGCTAAGTGAAAGAAGCTCAGTCAGTGGAGCATCCAACTTCAGCTCAGGTCATGATCTCACGGTTTGTGGGTTCGAGCCCCGCGTTGGGCTCTATGCTGACAGCTCGGAGCCTGGAGCCTGCTTCAGATTCTGTGTCTCCCTCTCTCTCTGCCCCTCCCCCACTCATGCTGTGTTTCTCTCAGTCTCAATAATAAATAAACATTTAAGAAAAATTAGCAAGGGCTGGGGGAGCGGGAACTCATTAAACGGATCCAGTGTCCGTTTAAGAGGCTGAAAATGTTCTGGAAATGGATGGTGGTGATGGGTGCATAATTGTGCGAATGTACTGAATGCCACTGACCTGTATCCTTTTAAATGGCTAACATGGAATGTCTTATATTCTGCGTAATTTGCCACAATTTTTAAAAGAGGAGGAGGAGGAGGAGGGAGGCAGAATGTCCCTGGAGCCCTGGTAGGAGGAGGAGGGTAATAAGTAGGAACTGCTGGTTTCGTAACGAGGTTCAGCAACTACCTTGTCCAGTGTCACCGCGCAGCCAGCGGCAGACAGGGACTCACACCCAGGTCTGCAGCCTCCAGGGCAACAGCCGTTCAAACACTCTCATAGACAGGACGCCTCCCAAAGTCCCAGTCCCCACCACTCATTCAAACAGTGTCACCCAGCACCTCCACCGGGCTACACACAGGAGATGGTGGCAAAGGGGACGCGGCTCTGCGAGACGGGACAGCGGGAGGCAGCGGGATCCTTTGCAGCCTGATTTCTACGTGGGTGGAAGCCACAGCAAAATGGGAGGAAGGGCCAAGGTGAGACCCGAAGTTCACTGGGAGCATCTCAGGAAATGCTTTCTGGACATCCCACAAGAGCACGGGGCACGGGTTCAAATCCGGCCCTGGGTCAGGAGCAGCTTGCTGGAACAGGAAAGGCATGGGCTTTGGGGTCAGACAGCCCTGGGTTTGAATTCGGGCTTTGCTGCTTACTGCATGATGGAGGCGTGACTCCACCCAGCATCGGTTTTTTCGTCTGTCAAAGGGCAAGGCGGTGGCTGTTCCACAGAGGTCGCCCCAGGCAGGCTCTTGAGCCAGACCACCTGGGTTCAAATCCAGTTTCCCCATCATTTATTGGATGCATGAACTTGAAAAAGTTAACGTCTCTGGGCCTCAGTTTTTCCCATCTCTGAAATGGGGAATTAGGACCACAATGGGTTGCTGTGAGGGTTAAGAGTTGATACGGAGAACACGCTGAGCACAGTGGTGCCCTGCCCACCAGAGTGTGTGTGTGTAAAATGTTACACGACGTATGCAAAACGCTGGCGGTCGACAGGGGCTCTCACGGGGCAGGTGGTTCCCTTTTCCTTCCCCCTCCAGTTTCCTCCTGGGGGTGACCCCAAAACAGTGCTCATGGTGCCCCAGGTTTTTCTCTCTATACCCGGGTTAGACACAGCCCGCATTGGCAGGAACACCCCGCGTTTTGCTGCCTTTGCTAAGCTTCCCCCTCCCCCACACCAAGTAGGGCTGGGGGAGCGGGAGGGAGAAAGGGAAGCCCACGGCCACATCCTGCAAAAAAGGAGGTGAAAATGGTCATTCCAAACACAGGCGGTTTCTTACCTGCCTGTGCCTGTGCCACCCCATCAGTCCTTAGAGTGGGTTCCAAGGTCCTGAGGTGGCCCTGAGCGCTTGAGGAGCACGTGAAGCTTTCCCTTGGGAGGGGGTGGGGAGCGTGTCTTGTGCCAAATGAGCATTAAGTGATCATCCCCAGCCACCCCCAGCAGCCTTCTTCTCTCCATTTTATTGAGGAGGATACAAATGTGCAGAGGTGGGGAGCACTGGCGGGGAACGGGGCGGGGCGGGTTGCGGGCTCAGTCGTTAAGTGTCCAACTTCGGCTCAGGTCATGATCTCATGTTTCATGGGTTTGAGCCCTGTCTCAGGCTCTGTGCTGACAGCTCGGAGCCTGCTTGGGATTCTCTCTGACTCTCCCACTTTCTCTCTCTGTCTCTCAAAATAACTATTAAAAAAAAAAAAAGGTACAGATTGGTTAAGACACTTGGCCAAAGTTACCCATCAAATCAACACAAGGGTAACTTGATGAAAACATAGGAGTTTCTCACGGTCACTTTCTCTTCCTGATGAACTACATCAATGTTGCCTAAGTCCCTTCCCCTCTCTGAACCTCAACATCCACAGTTGTTAAGTGTGGAAACTACCTTACAAGGTTGTTTATTCATTTAACAATCATCATCAATGAACCAGATTTACAGCGAAGCTGTCAGGGATAAACATTCTCTCTGGCAGAGGCTCTTTCTGAGATCCTGGGAAGGGTCTATTATAGACTTTTCTTAAAGAGGGTTCCCAGCCGCACAAAACCTGACCCTGCGCCCACTAACCACAGTGAGCCAGCTCCACGCCAAACCCTGGATGTCGGGCAGGATGGGGGTAAAAGGGACACAAGAGGAACCTATGCTCCTAAAGTCCCCAGCTCAGTGCCTGACCCACACACAGTGTGGCACAAGTCTAGTATTTACTAGGCGTTATTTATTGTGGGTCTCTCTCCTGTTACAATGTGGGCTCCCCAAGGAAAGGGAACTTGGTGAGTTTCGTTCATCAGTGCAGACCAAGAGCCCAGTAAATATCCTCTGACCCTTGAGATGGTGTATTTCAACTCTCCAATTCACAGATGAGACAGATGTATCTCTTCCACAATCAGGGCGAGGCCACAGGGCCCCAGCAACCCCAATAAAGGGTTCTAACTTCGGGCAGCCTCCCCTGCGGTCACATTGAAGCTTGAGGGACAGTTTCAGGATAAAAATCTAGGGATCAACATTCTAAGAAAAGGAAAGAAAAGGGCAAAGCACAGAGCATCAGAAGACGGTCAGATTTAACAACAATTTAGGACAACTCAATTTTGTTAATGTTGAAGCTTACATCAACCAGAAACACTTTTAGTGTAAGTATGTTCCAGGCACATTTTGGTATAAGTATGTCCCAGGCAATAATTTGGGGGCACACTTACACCGTAGTATTAAGAGTCATTGTTTATCTGAAATTCAAACTTAGTTGAGCATCTTGTATTTCACCTGGCCACGCTACCTTGGAATTCCATGGAAATTAGTTCAGAGTCCTGCTCTGCTATTTACTGTGTCCTCTGGAGCAAATATCTGAATCACTCTGAGCCTTGGTTTTCTCAGTCTGCAAGCTCTGGCTAGCCCTCCCTTCATCACAAAGTTGCTATGAGGGGGAAGAAAGGAGGGGTCTCGTGTAAGGGCACCAGGGGGCACTAGTCCCCCTCCCCTGCACTCTGACCTACGCAAGGAGCTCTGTGGGGCACGGACAGACATGCCCAGAATAAAAAAACAAAAAACATGGTTAACTGTGGTGTTGAAGTTCTCCACCGATGCACTTATATGGAGTGGGGGTTACGGGTCCCGACTTCAGAAGGCAAATGTCTAGGGGCTCCTGGGTGACTCAGACAGTCCAACTTCAACTCAGGTCCCAATCTCACAGTTCATGGATTCGAGCCCCACGTCGGGCTCTGTGCTGACAGCTCAGAGCCTGGAGCCTGCTTCGGACTCTGTGTCTCCCTCTCTCTCTCTGCCCCTCCCCCTGCTCATGCTCTCTCTCTCTCTCAAAAATAAACATTAAAAAAATTCAAAAGGCAAATGTCTAACTTGTATTTCTCAGCCATATCAGACCCCACACTCCCTTTTTATAAATATTTTTAATGCTTCCTTTACCTGAACTAAAATGAAACAGTGATAAACCGAATGTGGCATTTGCCATTTAAACGAAAAATAAAAGGACAGTAATAAAATAACATTACAACATGTGAACGCATGGGCACGGGATAGAGAGATGCTTGCATACACTAAGAGGGAGCAAGGTTGAAAGTTAGATACTGTTCAATACTAAGTTGAATCATATGAAATTGCGGATATGGAACGGTATCTCATCTATGAAAACTGCTCAGAATACAAGTAAATGTACCTCTCGTGTGTGTGTGTGTGTATTGCAGCATGAGTCAACAGCTACAAATACAGGCAAGTTGGGTGTTGGCAACTCAAAAATTATAAGCATCATCGCCATTATGGCTGTGATTTTCCAAAATGATGGTCCACTCTTGTTAAAATTGCAAACAACACAAGGTATAATCTTTCTTATTTCGCCCACCACTTACACTTCTGAAAAATTAAGTTTGTATTTCATTTTTTTTTAAGTTTTTAATTCCAGTTAACCTACAGGACGATGATTGTTTCAGGTGTACAACATAGTGTTTTGACAATTCCATACATCACCTGGTACTCATCACGGCAAGGGCCCTCCTTAATCTCCATCACTATTTAACCCATCCCCGTCCCCACCCCCGCTCTGCTAACCATCAGTTTGTTTTCTATAATTAAGAGTCTGTGTCTTGGTTTGTGTCTTTTTTCCCCTTTGCTTGTTTTGCTTCTTAGATTCCACATATGAGTGGAATCATATGGTGTTTGCTTTCTCTGACTTATTTCCCTTAGCATTATACTCCCTAGCTCTATCCATGTCATTGCAAATGCCAAGATTTCGTTCTTTTTATGGTTGCATAATACTCCATTGTGTATGTGTGTGTATAAATGTATGTATACACACACACCTTTATCCATTCATCTATCAATGGACACTTGAGCTGCTTCCATACCTTGGCTGTTGTAAATAATGCTGCAATAAACACAGGGGTGCACGTATCCCTTTGAATTAGTGTTTTGTATTCTTTGGGTAAATACCCAGTAGTGGGATTGTTGGATCGTAGGATAGCTCTATTTTTATCTTTTTGAAGAAGCTCTATACTGTTTTCCAGAGTGGCTGCACCAGTCTGCATCCCCACCACCAGTGCAAAAGGATTCCTTTTTCTCCACATCCTTGCCAACACCCGTTGTTGACTTTAGCCATTCTGACAGGTGTGAGGTGATCTCTCCTTGTAGTTTTTTGATTTGCATTTTCCTGATGGTGAGTGACGAATATCTTTTCATGTGTCTGTTGGCCATCTGAAGGCCTTCTTTGGAGAAATGTCCATGCATGCCTTCTGCCTATTTTTAATTGGGTTATTAGTGTTTTGGGTGTGGGGTTATATTTAGTTTTTAAGATTTTTAAACAATCTCCACACTCAATGTGGGGCTCAAACTTACAATCCAGAGATCAAGAGTCACATACCCCACTGACTGAGGCAGCCAGGCGCCCCTGGGTGTTGATATTTATAATTTCTTTATATATTCTGGGTACAAAAGCCTTAAGTTTATATTTTTAATTGTTTTTAATGGTTTTTCTTTTTTTTGAGAGAGAGAGACAGATCAAGAGTAGGGAAGGGATAGAGGGAGAGAGCGAGGGAGACACAGAATTGGAAGGAGGCTCCAGACTCTGAGCTGTCAGCACAGAACCTGACACAGGGCTCGAAGCCACAAACCGTGAGATCATGACCTGAGCTGAAGTCGGACGCTTAACCAACTGAGTTACCCAGGCACCCCAGGCACACCAAGTTTGTATTTTAAGAGTACAAAAAACCCCAAAACATCACATTTATATGTAAAACAGCTTCAAGTTCCAGACTCAGAAAAGTATAAACAGGTCTGTTTGGTTTTTAGCTACATGGGTTTCTCACAGGATATTCAAAATCTGGGAAGAGGCAAGAAAGGTTCTTATTGCACGGATCTGTCCCACACTGTAGGACTTGGCCTAAAAATGGAAATGCTTTACCCCAAATCATTAGGGCAACCAAAATTCGTCCCCAAATCATGTAGGACAACTCCATACACTCCCAAAATGACCCGTAAAGAGATATCGATGCCCCCACTGAGAACCAGTCTTATAACCTCTGCTTGAATAGTTTCCGTGACAAGAAAATTCCTAATTCCACAGGGCCCGGTGTCACCTGACTCATCAAGAAGTCACGATGGTTCCTTATACCTCTGGTGGAAGCACACACGTTGGCACAAATCTTCCATTTGGTCAAATGTTTCAAAAACCTCCGTCCAGTACTTCTAAGAAGAAACCTCTTCTAAGAATTCCACTTCTAAGAATAAATGTAAGGAAACAATCTAAACAGCCATTAGAATCCTTGGGCACAGAGAGCATTCTATATAATGAGAGAACAAATAGCCATTTCCCCATTATTGGTATTTCAAGCAGATTACAGTACAACTTCTCTCTGGACTAGGAAGTCAGAAATTACTTGTTGGCTGCTGGTGGGGGGCATGGGTGCTTCTGAGTTTTTTTCTTCTTGGCTTTTCTCATTTCTATAACGATTTTTATCTTCTTTCAATTACTATCGGAATAAATTCCATGGAAAGGAACAACAAAAGTCACGAGGCCAAGGTCAGAATGCTTCCGGTGGAGATGAAGCAGCTGGGGAGAAGTGGCATAGGAGAGCGGGCCGCTCAGCCACCAGGGATCCGCGGGTCTCTTGCCACCATTTGAGCCTTAATCAGTGTGAGTCCCCAGCGCCCCTCCGGGGCTCCCAAGAACAAGATCTGGGGACACACAGGACACCCAGCCTGTGGTCTGCAGGGTCACCATGCAGGCATTGTCTAGACATTCCATTGCGGCTCATGCTCTAGGCTGCACTGGGGGCTAGAGAGAGGCCTAGGAGACCACGCCCAGATGAGCCTGAGATATCATCTATTTTCCTCTCTTGCCCCTTCGTAAAGTGAGTTAGTGGGGGAAAGGCGATAAAACAACATATGTAATATTCCGGTAGGATAAAAACACACACGGCTCTGTGCGTGTGAGTGACAGAGATGGAGACAGATGGAGAGAGACAGAGAGGGGGTGTGTGTGAGAGACAGAGCGTGTACGAGGGAGAGAGACAGAGAGAGTGAGCGAGCGTGTGTGCGAGACTGTGCACAGGCGTCCCGAAAAGGCACCCATCAAACTGCTGCTCTTGGCCATAGTCAGGAAGAAAGGCCACAACCAAGCGGTTACGAGTGCAGACAGACCCGGGCTCAAGTCCCAGCTCGGTCACTTATTAAGGTATCACACTGGAGAAATCAACTCCTCTGTGACTCAGTTTCTCAGTCTGGAAGGGGAGAGACAGTACCCAGCGCGTGAGAGTGAATGGAAACCTGGCATCTGGGCCACTTGGCAGGATGCACCGCACCCCCAAGATGCCGGCTCCCATCGCTTTCCCCGCCAGGGGATGGATAGAGACATTTTTCCAAGTCAAAACACACATGAACACCCAAGCTACAAAACGAGCCCCACGGTCCTCACTGGCCCCGCCAAGCTGAGCGCAAGCTAAGCGTAAGTCCCCTGGGTGACCCTGGGCAGTGGCCATCAGACTGTCTGTCCCTCCAGTCTGGAGGCGACCACACTGAGGAAGTCTGTAGAAGGTCCCGAAGGTAAGATACAGACCAGGTTCAGCCCACTGTTGTGCAAAAGCTCATTTCCACGGCGTTTTGGTGAAACACAAGAGAAATGGAAACTCGAAAACAAAAGAAGGTCGAAGGACAACGGTCAGACAAGGAACAAACACCGGAAAAGGCAGACGACAGAAAATCAGATGGCACTGGGCTTTGTCAGATGTACTGGAGCTGAAATTTAAGTGTAAAATACTCCTGCTCATCCTTCGCAGAACTGCTCTCTGCTAGACTGGTTACCACAAACAAACCAGACCCCAGATGGTGGCCGTCTGCTTGCTGGAGATTTGGAAAAAGACGAAATATCTGCACACAAGAAACAAGGGGGAACGATTCTCGGACTAAATCAAAACACATAAAGCCACGGTATGGATGATGTGTGTATTTCCCGGGCATTCTTTACTCTAACTTTTGACAAACTATCCGTTTTATCCTATTTCAGGGATTTTTGAGTGTTTGGGTGTTCGACTGCATCACCTCTGCGGGTCTATAGTCTCCCTTAGACTGTGACTAAGGCCTACTGTGAGTCCAACAAAACAATCTTCCCAGTGACAATGGGAAGCCCTTCTAACCATCATCTACTTATGTACAAATTCCAGTCTCTACTCAGACGAATATTCCCTGCTTGTCTCTGTCCATGACAGTTCCCTGGTTTGGGGATCACAAGCTTACTATAAGGCATCGCATGCCCTGTGGAGCGACTTGTCAGCTGGAAATGCTGTTTCATTCCACTTAGAATCTGGAATCTCCAACAAATTGGAAAGCCTATGATGTCAGCAGCGAGTGGTGAATGTGGCCACGCTAAAATTAATTAAAGCCTACAGTTTGAGCAACAAAAGAATTTTACAAATGAAAAGAACGGCTCAAGCCATATGCAGTGCTCAGTTAGGTGAATGGATTGGTAACCAATAAGGCCTAGTGGGAAGGGAGCTGATTCTTTTTTTTTTTTTTTTTTTTTTTTACAAATAGTTTATTGTCAAATTAGTTTCTACATAACACTCCGTGCTCATCCCCAAAGTGCCCTCCTCCATGCCCATCCTCCCCTCCCCCCCACATCCATCAGTCCTCAGTTTTTGTCAGCATTCAAGAGTCTCTCATGGTTTGCCTCTCTCCCTTTCCCCCACCATTTCCGCCGGAAGGGAGCTGATTCTTAAAGGCTTTAAGGAGTAGAGGCTTCCCAACTTACCTTTTCAGAATGTGTCTTTTGGGGCCCAGTATATCAGTTGTTGAGCGATATTTTCTTCAACACACACGCGCACGCCTCCACATTTCCAGTGTGGTTCTGAAATGCTGTACTTTACAAACAGAAATTTGTTTTTAACGTAGGAGTGAAAGGAGGTTGATATTTGGACAATTTGACATTTGTGTTAATCCAAAAAAGGGCTGAATACAAAATATGTCTGTAAATCTTGAGATGTACTTTAAAACAGACTTTAAAAAGGTTTTTTTAATCAAGTGTTAAGGGAGCCCATTTTTTTATAAGAACGAATCTATACCTATGTACGTGGAAAAAAATCTGGAAGAAAATATTCCCAATATTAACACCAGAAAGGTCTGGATTATAAGACTATGGACGACATGGGTCTTTTTTACACCTTTTATAGTGACTATACATTATATATTGCTTTTAATAATGGGGGAGGAGGGAATAAGTCCTGTTTTTCAAAACTGACAAAAGAGGAAAAACATCTAATAACATCAAAGTAGGTCAGAGTTGCTCACAAGCCAGGGAGTTAGAAGAAACCAGAAGGGCTTAATGGGGTTGTGGCCCAGGCTAAGCCAGACAATTGTGGGTCCCCAGAGTCCCTGATGAGAAGAAAAATGAACCAGCCCATGAGCAACTTTGAGGTCAGATTGTTGCAGAAAAGCCAGACATGAACACCAGGGGCTGCTGGTCCGAAGCAGAGGGCTTGAGACACAAAGGTCACTTGGCCTCAGTCGTTGGAGAAGCTTCCAGGCTCAGTGGGCCAAAGAAACGCAGGGTGACATCAACGAAAAACCACAGCTGGTTTAACAAACTACTAGTAAAATTTTCGACATCTCTAGAAGTGAAAAGAATACACATAAGACAATAAATCATCACTCCTCACCTAACAACAGAGTGAAGAATCTTTTTGGTTTTTTTTTTTTTTACAAATAGTTTAATGTCAAATTAGTTTCCACATAACACTCAGTGCTCATCCCCACAAGTGCCCTCCTCCATGCCCATCCCCCCTCCGCCCCCACATCCATCAGTCCTCAGTTTTTGTCAGCATTCAAGAGTCTCTCATGGTTTGCCCAGAGTGAAGAATTTTTAATGTTTATTTTTGAGAGACAGACAGAGCATGATGGGGGAGGGGCAGAGAGAGAGAGACAGAATCCGAAGCAGGCTCCAGGCTAAGAGCTGTCAGCACAGAGCCCAATGCGAGGCTTGAACTCACAAATTGTGAGCTCATGACCAGAGCCAAAGTTGGACGCTTAACCAACTGAGCCACCCAGGCGCCCCTATAATTTTTTTTTTAAGGAAATAACCTGACTACGGCCCAACCATAGTTAAAACAGTTTTCATACAACCTTTCAGTGGAAGCATTACGAGGCCATTAAAAACAATGCTTATGGAGCGTGTATAATAACACACAGGGAAATGTTTATGTTACCATTTTAAGTGATACAGTAGGATATAAAATTGTATATAGAACACGATTTTAACTACATAAAAATTCACATTAAAGAAAACTGGAGAGAAAAGCTCTAAAATGTTTTACAGTTTCCTGTGGGGTGGCCAGGCTAGGAGTGGGTTTTTTTCATCTTTTCAAGAAACAATTTTGAAAGGATTCACAGGAAAGTTACAAGGAAAATACAAAGAACATACTCCTCTTACCCAACTTCCCCGCCGTTAACACTCTGCCGCTTCCATTTCGTCGCACTCACGCCTGCCCGCTCTCTCCTTGCACATCGTATACAATCATTGGTCTTCTGAACCATTGGAGAACGAGCCGCAGAAGGGGTATCCCAGCACCCCTAAATACTCCAGGGGTATTTCCTGAAAACAGGGACCCTCTGACAGAACCACCACACAACGGTGCGAATCAAGAAATCAGCCTTGACACACATCACCACCAGTGCACACCGCGTTCAAATTTCACCAACCACCCCAACCAACAAGGTCTCTGTCGTTCTGGTCCAATCTAGGAACACCCACAGCGTTTAGTTATGGCTCTCCAGGCTCCTTCACGCTGCAATATTTTCTCCCATTTCAAGTCTTTCCTCAACAGCTACGCAATTTTTTTTTAATTTTTTTTTTAATGTTTTATTTATTTCTAGGAGAGAGAGACAGCGTGAGCAGGGGAGGTTCAGAGAGAGAGGGAGTCACAGACTGAAACAGGCTCCAGGCTCTGAGCTGGCAGTCAGCACAGAGCCCGATGCGGGGCTCGAACCCACAAACCGCGAGATCATGACCTAAGCGAAAGTCGGACGCTTAACCGACTAAGCCACCCAGGCGCCCCCGCAATTTTTTTTTTTTAAGAGTACAAGCCTTTCATTTTATAGGGCAACCCTCACCCCAAGGCTTACAGTCTCCTCGGGCCCTGCATCTTTGACAGAAATGGCACAGAAAGGAGGCTGCCTTCACATCTGGAGGTCCACAGTGACCACTAACCCAGTGCTGGTAGGGCTAGTATGGTTTTCATTTCTTTTTTATGTTTTAATTATTTTTGAGATCAAGAGAGAGCACGAGTGCGGGAGGGGCAGAGAAAGAGGGAGACACAGAATCCGAAGCAGGCTCCAGGCTCCCAGCTGTCAGCACAGAGCCCGATGCGGGGTTCGAACTCACGGTCTGTGAGATCATGACCTGAATTGACATCAGACGCTTAACCGACAGAGCCACCCAGGCGCCCCTTGGTAGGGCTAATTTTGATCACCTGGTCAAGCTGGTGTCCACCCAGTTTTTCTCCCAGAAAGTCACCATTTTGGCCTTTGTAGCTGATAAATATTTTCTGGGGACACTGATAGACTGTTCTTCACCCACCTGCCAGTCATAGCATCATTGACAACTCCAGGCTGAGTCTGTGACCACCAGAAGGTTGCTTCACTTTGATGTTTCTCGGTTCCAAAATTTCTACACATACTAATTGGTGACCTCTTGCAAGAAAGAGCTTTCCCTTCTTTCTTATTTATTTATCAACATGGACTCACGCATTCCTGGTTCATTCAGTGAGTTCTTCCATACTCTTCTTATTTATATTGATGCACAAATTACCCACAGATCTGATGGATAAGAGCCCCTTCCTGCTGACCCTATCATAGTGTCTGGCACAAGATGTTTCAGACTCGCCCTTTCTCTGCTGCCTTTGTGGAAGTAGCACCTTCTCCAAGAAGACCAGAGTCACTTTAGTGGAGAATGGTCTTTGGAAGCCAAGACCTGGGAGCTTGGTGTATTCACCGCTGCTAGAATGGCATTGCTTCTAGACTCTCTAGAAACCAAGAGAGGCAGCTACATATATAAGTAGTTATAGAAATCTCTATCACTATTTACATATGTCTGCATATATACATTAAAATCATGGTTTTGATGTGTGTGTAAATACACATATGTCAAGGTCATACCTGTCCAGCACTCAGGGATCTTTCTAGCCTTCCCCCTTTCCATGTTCGCACATCACATCTCTATCAGGAAGAAACTTGGTTCCCATTAGACTCAATTTATTTTATGTACTCAACATACCCAGTCTCCCAACTACACCAGCTGGCACTTCTACCCACTGCCCTACACAAGCCCCGCCTCCTCAGCAAGGCACACCGATGCCCCCCACCCCCGTGCCTCACTTCTTCAAACATCAGGTGTGCCAATAATTCTGCACAATATCATCATATATTGTTACTTCCAACATTTTTCCTGCTTTCAATTGTTTTTAAGCTTATTTATTTTGAGAGAGTACGCAACATGAGACACGGAGGGACAGAGAGAGAGGGAGAGAGAGAATCCCAAGCAGGCTTCATACCTCCAGCACAGAGCCCAACAGGGGGCTTGAACCCATTGAAACCATGAGATCATGACCTGGGCCAAAATCAAGAGCTGGATTCTCAATCCCCTTTTCCGGCTTTTAATTTTTTTTAATATTTATTTTTGAGAGAGACAGAGCATGAGTGGGGGAGGGGCAGAGAGAGAGGAGGGACAGAATCCAAAGCAGGCTCCAGGCTCTGAACTATGAGCACAGAGCCCGACACGGGACTTGAACCCATGAGCCACGAGATCATGACCTGAGCCAAAGTCAGACACTTAACCGACTGAACCACCCAGGCACTCCCTTGCTTTTAATTTTTTAATGTGAAAACAATTTAAGAGAGAACCCTGCCCTCTCAAGGAGGACACATACCGAGGTCTCATGTGGTTATTGCACATACCCCCAGAAGGCAGAGGAATGCTATCTGTGTACAGCCCTCTCCCTCTATTTCCCACCTCACAGGGACTGGGACCCTCACTTACAGTTTGGCTTCCGCCAAGGGGAGGCCAGCCTGAATGGAATAGGCAACCTCTCCGGGTGTCAGGCCAATCAGAGGAGCATGTGTTTGCACAGAGCCCCGGGTTCAAAATCCAGATCCTCTGCAAACTAAACTTTTGCCTTGGCCGTTTGCTGAGCCTCTCCAGGCCCCAGAGAGTGAAGTGGAGGTGATATACCACAGTGCAGCGGGAGGATTCAGCAGGCACGGGCCCAGCCCATGGGCAATGCTCCAGTATTCATCTCTCCCCCCCTCTTTTAACGTTCTCTCCTCTGATGGAAAACCGGCACCGTGGATCTCAGAGCACCATCCCCATCCCCCATCGGTCCTCCCCCTCCTCCAAAGCACTCAGAGGATTACAGGGCTCCCCTTGGTCGTCCTTCAGTGCCCGCCGGCCCCGGGCCCAACCTGGCCGTGCTCCCAGACAGCGAGAGCTTTGGAGGCAACCCAGATGATTCTAATGTGCAGCCAGGCATAGAACAACCCCCCACCCCCACCCCCAGGCTAACCCCACTCACCTGAATTTCTCACCCTCTATGCTCTCAGAAAATTGTCTGGAAAGACACAGAAGGGGACCCGGGGCTGAGTACGTGCCCAGCCAAAGCTGGCTCCTTGTCCCTTCGTTGCTGGGCCTGTGGCCGCCTAGGCACACGTTTCCTCTGCATTCCTGGAGGGGCTCAGCCTCACGACCTGCGTGGCACTCTCCGCAGGGACGCTAAAATGTAAACCTTCGGCCCAACATCTCCCTGGGCCTCCGTTCCTTCTCCGCAGTATGGGGAATCGTAACTCAGGGGAGATAAATCCCAGCTCAGCAGCCGGCCCCGGGACCATGTCTGTTCCTGAAGAGGACACACGTCCAGCCTCCCGTCATCCAGCTGCCAGCCACATCACCCGTCTCCTGCCTTGTGCCTTCCCGCCACGTTCACCTTCTCACCTGCACACGTGCTGCCCTTTCTGCCCAGAATGTGCTGCTCAGCTTCTCTGCCCGCAAACTTCTACTTATCCTTCAAGACCCTACTCACTTGTCACCTCCTCTTTGCAGCCTCCCATGACTGTTAGGCAGGGCTCTTGGCGTGGTCATCCACAAAAGCCTAACTCGAGCTGCTTTAGGCCTGGTATCTGGTCATCACTCTCCTACCCTTGGTGTTGGTTTCCTCCAACTGCCCTTGTTCCCCAGTAGGCGGGCTTCATGGGTTGACCAGACTACTGCCAGCACCTCCAGGCTCACATCCTACCGGTGAGCAGCCCCAGCAAGTAAGAGCATCTCTGCCCCAATAGCTCCAGACAAGGCCCAAGGTTTTTCTGTGGCCTGGATTGGGTTCCCTGCCTGTCCCTGAACCCAGGAATGCTGGAGCCTGGGGATGGGGTCAGCACAAACCAAACCAAGTGGGGGGAAAGCAGGGATGGTGTGATCCCCAAAGGGAAATTAGGGAAGAATGGGAACTCGGGTACAACAACCTACAGCCTGAGGCCTCAGATGGGTTAGGACCCCTCCTCTCTGCTCTGGAAGGTTCAAAGCTCCCCGCTGGTTGGAGCATGGCAGTCCCTGCTTCCACACATCTGACGCTGCCTGCGTAACGTGAGCTCGGAGACTAGAGACGACAGGCCAGCCGAGTCTACAGCAGCCAGATCACAAGTCTCTGACAGCAGGGCAGGCTTCTCCCTGATGGAGGAAATGGCACAATAATCACGCTTGGGGCAAGGCAGTCTTTGTAGAGAAAATATGTGCTAATGGTGAAAAGTCCAGGATGGTAGAAATGACCTAGTGGAGAAGGAGAGAGAGGGAAATTGCCCTATATGATAAAGTTGAGAGTGTGGTCGCCCAACAAGGAGCTGCAGGAAAGCCTGAGAAGAAGAGGAGAGAAAGTTCTGGAACCCCTCAGGAGCAGACTGGAGGCTAAGAGGCAGCTCATGCTCCCAGAAGCTGGAAGAAGACAGACCATTAGAGGTGACACTGGGCGGGCTGTACCCCTCTGACGCCTTCAGAAGTTCAGCAAGCATCAGCTACGCTCAACAGCCTGTGCTTGCGGCTGATTAGAGAATCAAGGGGAATGTGCGAGGTTCTTGGGTACACTCCACACAGGGCAGAGAAAAGAAACCAGGCACAGATGGAAAGAGGCAGGGGAAGCAAGAATTCAGTGGAAATATACTGAACACCACTGAATTTAAAATGGTTAGAGGGGCTAGGTGAAATAAGTTAGTCAGAGAAAGACACACACCAAATGATTTCACTCATTATGGAATTTAAGACACAAGTAGATGAACCTAGGGGAAGGGAAGGAAAAATAAAATAAGATAAACCCAGAGAGGGAAGCAAGCCATAAGAGACTCTTCATGACAGAGAACAAATTGAGGGTCGCTGGAGGGAGGTGCGTGGGAGATAGGCTAACTGGGTGATGGGCATTAAGGAGGGCACTTGTTATGATGAGCACTGAGTGTTGTATGTAAGGGATAAATCCCTAAATCCTACACCTGAAACCAATCTTCACTATATCTTCACTAACTTGATTCTAAATTAAACCTCGGAAGAATTTGTTGGTTTCTGCTCAGGTCATGATGTCCCCATTTGTGAGTTCAAGCCCCACTTGAGATGTTCTCTCTCTCTGTCTCTCTCTGCCCCAACCCCGCTCATGAGCACACGTGCGCTTTCTCTCTCTCTCTCTCTCGCTCTCTCTCAAAATAAATAAACTTTGAAAAAAACTTGGAAGAGTTAAAAATGCTAATAATAAATAATAATAAAATGGGGACATCTGGGTGACTCAGTCAGTTAAGCGTCTGACTCTTGATTTCAGCTCAGGTCATGATCTCATGGTTTGTGAGATCAAGCCCTGCAATAGGCCCTATGCTGACAGTGTGGAGCCTGCTTGGGATTCTCTCTCTCCCCCTCTCCCTCCATCTCTCTGCCCCTGCCCATTCATGCTCTGTCTCTCCCTCTCAAAATAAATAAATAAACATATTTTTTAAAAACTAAAATAACAAAATAGAGGGGCATCTGGATGGTTCAATCTGTAGAGCATGCCACTCTTGATCTCTGGATCATGAGTTCAAGTACGGTGTGGAGCCTACTTAAAAAAATAAAATGATTAGAATGGTAAATTTTACATATATTTTACCACATTTTAAAAAAAAAGAAGTAAAATTGGGGCACCTGTCTGGTGCAGTCGATAGTGCATGAGACTCTTGATCTTGGAGTTGTAAGCTCAAGCCCCACATCAGTATAGAGATTACTTTAAAAGAATATTGAAGAAGGAAGAAGAAGAAGAAGGAGGAGGAGGAGGAGGAGGAGGAGGAGGAG